>NW_026946895.1:722180-1083270 GCF_910591565.1 Cydia splendana
TACCGTTCCTCATTCACTGTAAATACCCAGAAAACACAGAAATACACAGAAACTTTAACTACAGCGGATGAAATAGATTTTTTATACTAATATAAAATATTCGAATATTCGAAAACTGAGCGGCCGAATATTCGAATATCAAAACAGGTCGAATATTCGACAAATTCGAATATTCGAATATTCGAATTGCAAGCCCTAGCTACGACAACTAAACGCTATCTCTGTCTCTCTATCGCACTAATATGTAGGAGTGATAGACAGAAAGCGCTTCGTTGTTGGAGCGCAAGCGATTGGCATGTTGACTAGGCCCCCAGAACGGTTAAATTTACCTGATGATTTGATTATTAAATTAAAAACAAAAATTGACATCTTGGCTAGGCATCTTGGGTGCATAGCCAACATGCCAATCGTTTGCGCTACGACAACGAAACGCTATCTCTGTCTCTCTATCGCACTAATATGTAAGAGTGATAGAGACAGAAAGCGCTTCGTTGTTGGAGCGCAAGCGATTGGCATGTTGGCTAGGCCCCCAGAACAGCTATACCTAATATATGGTTATTAAAATAAAAACAAAAAATTGGCATCTTAGCTAGGCACATTGGGAGCGTAGCCAACATGCCAAACGTTTGCGCTACGACAACAAATGCTATCTTTGTCGCTCTATCGCACTAATATGTAAGAGTGATAGAGACAGAAAGCGCTTCGTTGTTGGAGCGCAAGCGATTGGCATGTTGGCTAGGTCTCCAGAACAGCTAAATTTACGTAATGATTTGGTTATTAAATTAAAAACAAAAATTGTCATCTTGGCTAGGTTCCTTGGGTTCGTAGCCAATATGCCAATCGTTTGCGCTACGACAACAAAACTCTATCTCTGTCTCTCTATCGCACTAATATGTAAGAGTGATAGAAACAGAAAGCGCTTTGTTGTTGGAGCGCAAGCGATTGGCATGTTGACTAGGCCCCCAGAACGGTTAAATTTACCTGACGATTTGATTATTAAATTAAAAACAAAAATTGGCATCTTGGCTAGGCACCTTGAGTGCGTAGCCAACATGCCAATGGGTTGCGCTACTTCAACGAAACGCTACCTCCGTCTCTCTATCGCACTAATATGTAAGAGTGATAGAGACAAAGCGCTTCGTTGTCGGAGCGCAAACGATTGGCATCTTGGCTAGGCCCCTTGACCAGTTAAATTGAACCTAATGATTTGATTAGTAAATTAAAAATAATACGTTTACTGAAACTATGCGTTATGCGACAGTCAATTTGTAAGATTTTATTCCATAAAATAGGTATAAATTAGACAAGAGACTAACTACTATTACATCTACCTAACTATACGTAATTAGTACCTATACGGTACCCGAACTACATTTTTATTCGTGGAATATTATTTCAATTAAAAATCATGATTATATTTATTTGATTAAGAATAAGTTATTCTCATTCAATTTTTTCTCATACGAATTATTCCCGACCAAATATATTTGAATATTTTTGACGGGAATAAAATCGAGATGATTTTATTCCTACGAATTCTTATTCAAATAATGATTTTATTCTTGAATGCCCAACACTGCACTGTATATCGATAAACGCTACACAGCGGAACGAAATAGCGATTAATTGAAGCTTCAATATCTTCGTTAAACATAAACATAATTGAAATGCTAATGGATAATGAATATATTTAATATAATAAAATAATTCAATTATTGCGGAACACATATTTTAGTAGGTATTTTTGTATTTTAATTAAATATCTGAACTTTCCCTTGGTTCCCGGCTGGGGCGTGACGATAAAATTGTGATCTGATAACCACAATAAAGAATAAAAGCGTTTTTGTTCATTTTAGGTATCGTTAAACCTTTGAAGTAAAATTAAAATTGCAAGAAATGTCGATAGTTTATCGATATGACTTTATCGACATGGCTACAGCAAGGTGGTTCGACATTGTTAATCGTACACTAAACAAAAGTGGTCCCAGTGACAGCTCGCTTAGACGTAATCTTTAAGTATATTATGTCTATGGTATAGCCCCTCCCGCTCAAACCCCCGTACACCGCACCGCATGCGCCGTTAAGTGGGTTAGGTTAGGCTTGAACTGCGATCCTCACAGAATCGAACAAAAGTGGGTGGGTCTACATAGTGCACCATCTACAATAATCTTTCACCGGCCCCCATAGAAGTCGGTTATTTTTTCTTAAAAATTATTTAAAGCAGTGTTACCCCTAGCATTTCGGAAGAAAAAGTTAACTACTTTGGTTAGAAAAATTCTAATCGTAAAATAAGTTTTTGGTAAAACTTTTCATTTTTGGTACAGGCTTTTGCCGTCTGACTTCTCTTTCCACGGGCAACTAATAGGGAGTATTACTGCAATGTTCTGCCACCAGAGTGCAGCACTAATTTGTTTAGTAAACCATAGAGCAACTTACAGCTAGGCAAAAAAGAGTAGAAATTAAAAAGTGGCAACATTGTAGTGTCGTCCCTTTCAAACCAATAAATATAAGAAAACGGGACGACACTACAGTGTTGCCACTTTTTAATTTCTACTCTTTTTTGCCAAGCTGTATAATACTAGGCCTTAAACAGTTTTTGTACAAGTTTTTACTATGATATTGATGCATCAAGGCGGTTTGTTTACAGGTGGCCTACCGCGAAACGCGAAAATCGAAATTTCGTCATCTGCCTCTCTATCGATCGAATGAGCAAGAGTGATAGAGAGGCAGAAACCGAACTTTCGATCGTCGTGTTTCACGGTAGGCCATGTGATTGAGTTAGTGACGCCCTCTACGCAAAGTTTTGCGTAGTTTACAATTAGTTTGCAATGTTTGACAGATGTCCCCTAATATAATATTATTGTCATCCGATTTACATGTGTATGCAGAGTGTCGAGATAAAGATCTTATTCCTACATGCGTGAAAATAACTCCGAAGACGAACATTATTGGCAGTGAATGCATAGGTACTACTTCGCCAAGCGAGTAAGAGATTAAGGCCGTAACACACTATTGCACTGCACCGCGACCTTGGTGCGTCGCACCCATAAGTGAGAGCGAGAAAGAGATATCTGTTTCTCGCTCTCACTTATGGATGCGACGCACCAAGGTCGCGGTGCGGTGCGATAGTGTGTTACCACTTTTACTGTGCAAATTCATCCATAATAACCGTTACACGCTTACCTACCAGTGAGTTGTAAGGAGTATGGACATACGTTAATTTTAATTGTTGAACAATGCAAGCCGACACAAATTGCCAAGTTTGACAAGTTAAGATCAAAAACGAAACGCACCGATAACGGATTGTGTCAGAATAATATGAGCGGAAACGGAACGTCGCTGTCAGTGTCAAATCGCATGGTTGTCAATTTATAAGATAGGTAAATAACTTACGTTGTCTCAGACTCTTAAGATATATTCGAACGAGCGAGCGAAGCGAAGTGAAGTTCTTACATTCAACTTTGAACACACGGCTGGCTAGAGTGGCTAGGGGCACGTCCCGGCATTTCGATATTTTTAAGCTGAACTATCAGAGGATACTTTGATACTCAATAACTTAAGTAAATTTGTTCTAATTTAAATGAAATTGGGTGAACGTCTAGTTGAGGGCATTATATTTTGAGCAGGGTCGAACAAGAGGTTAATGAGCTAGAAGAGCTTTTTTTTTTAATTTATTTATCAAAAAGTTCACAAAAATTTTGTTACAAATTATATTACTCGCCAAACTGCGATTGCAGTTTGTTGGCGAGATCGCGCTCATTTTTACGTTTTAAACCTTTTTAAACTTATACAATATTACCTATGCTATGCACTATGAGTAGTGTGTTTATGCCGCTCCGAGCTCAAAACTTTTCCGCCAGAGGGCGCCACTTTGTATGCGCAAGGTAGTGACTATTGAGTTCCAAAAATCCCCGCTAGATGGCGCTGCTTGTTAGTTCACACTACTCCCCGCTAGATGGCGCTGCTAGTTAGTTCACACTACTCCCCGCTAGATGGCGCCACTTTGTATGTGAGTTATTGATTCGCTTAAAGGTTCTCTAAGAAATGTATAGATGTCGCTAGTGCAGTCGCCTCGTCAGTGGACGCCGCTAGTTAGTTCCTAAAACATCCGCTCCCCGCCAGAGGGCGACAGTATGTATGCGCAACGTTAGTTCCAAAAATCCCCGCTAGTGGCGGCTTCGTCAGTGGACACCGCTAGTTAGTTCCAAAACCATCCGCTATGAAATGAATAGATGTCTCCACTTTGTATGTGAGTTGTTGATTTGCTTAAATGAATAGATGTAGCTAGTGGCGCCTTCGTCGGTGGACACCGCTAGTTAGTTCCAAAACCATCCGCTATGAAATGAATAGATGTCTCCACTTTGTATGTGAGTTGTTGATTCGCTTAAAGGTATAGATGTCGCTAGTGGCGCCTCGTCAGTGTACGTCGCTATTAAGTTCCAAAATCATCCGCTCCTCGCTAGATGACGACACTTTGTATGTGAGTTGTTGATTCCCTGAAATGAATAGATGTCGCTAGTGGCGTCTCGTCAGTGGACACCGCTAGTTAGTTCCAAAACCATCCGCTATGAAATGAATAGATGTCGCTACTGAGTAGTTCTAAAAAAATCCGCAGAGTCAGAGGAGGTTCTCTTAAAGGTTCTCCATCAAATGTATAGATGTCGCTAGTGGCGCCTCGTCAGTGGACACCGCTAGTTAGTTCCAAAAACATCTGCTATGAAATGTATAGATGAGCTGCCGTCTGAGTTGTTTTAAAAAAGTCCGCAGAGTCAGAGGGGGTTCGCTTAAAGGTTCTCCATCAAATGTATAGATGTCGCTAGTGGCGCCTCGTCAGTGGACACCGCTAGTTAGTTCCAAAATCATCCGCTATGAAATGTATAGATGAGCTGCCGTCTGAGTAGTTCTAAAAATGTACGCAGAGCCAGAGGGGGTTCATGGTAAGTTCATTAATCTTGGTCAAGCAAATCTTGTCAGTAGAAAAAAGGCGGCAAATTTGAAAAATCGCGGGCTGGCAGCATTAGGTTTGAACTGTTCGAAAATCGTGTGTCATTTATATCTTATCTGTGGAACTGTTTTGTTTATCGTTATTCGATATACATTGCTGCTTTTTGTTCGTTTTCCTAGGGATATCATACTTTAGTTTGCTTTACATTGCTACTGACATATCCGGCTTGACAGACTATATCGATTCGCTTAAAGGTCTAGATGTGGCTAGTGGCGTCTCGTCAGTGGACACCGTTAGTTAGTTCCAAAAACATCCGCTATCAAATTGCAAAGAGGCCCATCATGTTTGTTTTAAAATATGGAGCATATATCGGTTTTAATACCACGTGGGTGGCATACAAGCATACGGTCCGCCTGATGGTAAGTTGTTACGCGAATTCTATAGTTTACACGGATGCACTTTTATTTGCGGTTGGATTTGTCGCTTGTGCTTATCAAATGTATGGAGTTGGTAGTTTACCAACCGCAAAAAAGACCCAGATTTTTTTTTATATACTACGTCGGTGGCGAACAAGCATCTGGCTCGCCTGATGGTAAGCAGCCACCGTAGCCTTTGAACGCTTGCAAGATTGTTGGACCTTTGAAACCTATACATCATCATCATCATCATCATAATAGGCCCTCAGGAAACCTCGACCTCCCCCTGCCCCCCTGCTCATGTAGTATTTGGGTTTCTAGCACACTTATTTGCGGTTGGTTTTGTCCTTTTGGTTATCAAATGTATGGAGTTTGTAGTTTGCCGACTGCAAAAAGGCCCAATAACTTTTTTCTTTTTTTATGTATACCACGTCGGTGTCGGTGGTAAACAAGCATACAGTTTTGCTTTGAGGAAAGTCTGAAGTATCAAATCTACTTAATAATGTGAAATTAGCGTGTTTGTGGACTGCCAACATATTCTAACCTGGAAGAACATGTGTTAAACAACATGGAATAGAATAAATATGACGTCATCCGATTTCCCGAGTATATGCCACCTTAGTGAGACTAGGCGTCATGCTAAATTCACGTGTATCGACGAACAAACAAGCATACGGCCCGCATGATGGTAAGCAGTCACCGTAGCCTATAGACGCCTGCAATTTCGAGATGTTACATGCGCGTTGCCGATCGTTGAAACGTAGACCGTGACGTTCGAAAACAAAAAGTCGTATGCGACTGTAAACTTCCTATTATGACATGACTATTTGGCATTGACCGTAGAATTTGACAGATAGAGAGAGTTTGATGTATTAAACGTTACCGTATTTAGAGGTAATAAGGTCTACTGTCCTTAAAATTTTGTATGAAATTACAAGCAAATATCAGCCGTCATGAATTAACGATTATGAAGCTTATTTTAAAGACTATGAAGTCTTAAGTATTAGAAATAAAGTAGATTTTACTAATGCTGTAATTCTGTAATGCAACATGGTAATGAAACCCGTGCGATGTTGGGGGTATACTCTTCAATATTTTCAAACAAAATGGTGAGAGCATAGACCTATTATTTAATATAGACGTGCCGTTGCCGTGAAGGGACAGAACATACGCAAAGTGACGAAATTAAATACACGTTTTAAGATTCCTGACAACATACCAAGCATAACCTACGTAATTTGGTAGGGTTATTTGTTACCCACCATAAACTATACTAAATTCACAGTGGGGAATAAAAAAATGTGAGAATGTGACAAGGACAAACAATAATAACGCTTTCTCTGCTACTCCTACTGAAAGATACATAAGACTATCTCGTTTGGTCATTTCCCCCTCCTCCCACCAGTTCCAATTATACGATCATAACCACAATACTGGCAACCTGCAACTGGCGCATACGCATTCTAAAATTAATTAAATAATTAGAAAATAACAATGGATTACGTCATTGAACTCATTGTTAGGCTGTGGTTTAGTAACAAGGGGTTGGGATACAATTATAAATGCGGAGATAGTGACGAAACAAATATTGCATTCATCTCAGCAATCGAGGAACTAACACCTGACATGGACATTTACAAGTGGGAGGCAGCCCGGACCGATCTCAAGAAGCTGATCAAAGAACTGCTGGAGCAGAGGCCCATCCTTCAGTTACACTCGGGATACCATGCGGAAGGGCTTCTGCTAGAGGTCCTAAGAAAACACAACATTAGATCGTTGCTCTCCGTGCCTCTTAAACAGAAAACTTTAATCTGGAAAGACGCGGGGATGTGGTTCGTGGATGTGATTAACCCGAAAATCATAAAAAGAACGTATGTGTTTTTGGACTGTGAATAAGTATATGTCTGTTTATGTCTAAAATAAAAGAAAAAGTTTAACAGTGATTGACTATTTATTTGCAATGTATGCCCCGATGTGAGTATGGGGAGCGGTTTTCCAGCTACATAAAGAAAACAATTGGTTTTTCAAAATTCGTTGTTAAGGGGCTCCTTGGCGCCAATGACATTCGATCTGAATCCCTTAGTTTTCGTATGTTTTTTGTAGCTATAATAGCAACGACTTTAAGCAATATAGTATGCCATATCTACTTCAAAGTTCATTGTCTTCGAGATATTCGACATCAAAGTTGAACAATTTTAGGCCAAAAACCTGGTTTTCTGGCCATAACTTTTGTGTTAATTATTTTAAAATTAAAATCTCTGACCAGTTTTTAGAGACGTCAAAGACAAACCCAAATATGCAGATTTCGTACATGTAAGATCCTTCACAGCAATCCAGTTACGAAAAAAGTGTTATTTTAGACAATGTTTAAAAAAATCATAACCAAATAAGTATTCATTACTTTCAAAATCCGGTATACAAGAATGGAGATTAAAGATTGAAGAACCGATAGCCATTTGTCTTATAATTTTATCTGTAGTGTAAATGTAGGAGTAACGGCTCAACACGTGTCAAATATCGATGAAAACCGCGGGGAGCCCCTTAAGGTGAGGTTGTGTACTGGTAAAAGCTGATTACTGTGGACAATAGTATGTAGAGGTAAGAGAGGGTGCGCTCTCGCTCATGCGCAGTGTGCGGTGCTAATTTCATTTCATTTATTTAAAACCACATGCAAGTTTACAGTGCTGGACCAAAACACTTACACATTAATTACATTATTAACATTAAAACATTTAAAAATTATAGTTCCTGCAAATACTGTTATAGTAATGTGGCGGCGTTACTATGCGTGTGTCGTCATCGTCGTTAAAAATATATCAAGTCTCGATTTCAAACAAAAACAAGACCTGACCTGTAATAGAAATATAACGTACGTGTGAAGCGTGTGGTAATGTTAGGATTAGCTGCACTCACAGTACGGCACTTAAGCAATGTCAATGTGAAAACAAATCCGTTTAAAATTACAAGAAGGGATATTATATCATCGCTAAGTATTATTTAATTAATCCATACTAATATTATAAAGCCGAAAGTGTGTCTGTCTGTATGTCAGTCTGTTACCTCTTCACGCTTAAGCCGCTGAACCGATTTAGTTGAAATTCGGTATAGAGATAGTTTGAGTTCCGGGGGAAGGACATAGGACATAGGATAGTTTTATGTCGGAAATCATCCCTGAAGAGAGTGCAAAGGCGGGTGGAATTGAAAGAGTTAATGAATTACCTAATAATTGAAGTAAGTAATGCGCAAACTGAATTATTGCTATTAGCATTATCCAGGCGCTATACCTACTTTTGCTGCTGTCACTAATTCCACGCAGACGAAGTCGCGGGCAAAAGCTAGTGTTTCAATATTTTCGCTAGGATTTTTTGATCGTTTAGTACAAAAATCAACTTTATTTAAATGTAATAAGGTTGACAACTTGACATCTATGTTGCGAAGTAGCAGAACTTCTGTGATTGTAGCTCAACTATGGGACGCTAGATGGGCTATCTTCAAAAATAAAAATCGTAAATGCAATTTCGACATAATTTCCTTTACTGTAAAGTTGAAATTATTGTAATGGGCTAGAGCTCATAGTTAATTTCTTTCGAAATAAGAAAATATGGCCAGTCATCATTTCGATAGCGTTGCGTTTGTAGTAGTGTGCGTATTGGCGACATAGGTTTCCAGGCCGCAGAGAAGCATTATATATTTGTTGATGGCTGGAAGATTGTGGTCTGTCTGCTCATGCTGATGCTACCTCTGAGCTTATTGCATTGCCTTTCTTGGAACTCTTCAACGTACTTTCGTTCGTTGGTCCATTTGTCTTAGAGTTTGGTAAAATGACATTCGGTGTAGCACGTGTTCAGTGGGTATGCTAAGGGTTATATTTGCAAAAACCCAGGCCTTGAGTTTGGTTAATGCTTGAGAGCGTCATGTGCATTTGGCCATATTTTGCGTGCATAATATTATGTAGACGCACTGCTTGCCACCATTTGAATATTGTCTTTAGAGCTCTTTGCATTAGGTTGGATATCGTGTGGAGGTAGGGGCCTTTGATAAAGGCAAAAGGAAAAGAAGAGGTTTTGAGTAGAAACGATGTTAGACTAATAATGGACTGATGGATTTAGGCTGTTAGTAGTAGTCCTTTTTCCCTGCTTTTGGTATGAAGTTTACTTTGACCCGAGTCCATTTATCTGGTACGATTCCCCACGCGAAACTTGCTCGGAATATTATGGCCAGATGCAGATTGCTGTAAAAGCGCCGCCGATTTAAATTGGTTTAAATTTTTCCAATACCCATTTAATTTTGTTTGGTCTAAAGATGTTTGTTGCTATATTCCAATCGATATTGCGTGCCCTGCGGATTGGAGGATTCCTATGGACGCAAAGCTGTGTGTATTACTGGTTGAGTACGAACCGGGGAAGTGGGTGTCTCTGAGCAAGTTCCTCTTCCGTGTTCATAAATGTGCCATCTGGTATTTAAGGAGACCGAGATAGTTGGTTGGTGTCTTGGAGAGTATTATGTAAGTTCTTGCTCCTTTATGAGTTTGGGCAATATCTTCACAGAACCACAGTGTAAAAAGTAACAGTGAACCGACGCCTTTGATGTTTGCGTAAATGCAGACACCGCACAAGAACACAGTAGGGTTGTTACAGACTTTTACACAACTGCCCGTAATACAAAGAACCCTGTAAGTAGTACCGAGCTACTAACAATGGTGATGTATGCAACTCGGGTGCACCTGAGGAGAGCCTCGCACCCCGTACGATTTACCATGACCTCATTCTGTTTTTAAAAAATCATAACCAAATAAGTATTTTATTTGGTTATGATTTTTTTAAACATTGTCTAAAATAACACTTTTTTCGTAACTGGATTGCTGTGAAGGATCTTACATGTACGAAATCTGCATGTTTGGGTTCGTCTTTGACGTCTCTAAAAACTGGTCAGAGATTTTAATTTTAAAATAATTAACACAAAAGTTATGGCCAGAAAACCAGGTTTTTGGCCTAAAATTGTTCAACTTTGATGTCGAATATCTCGAAGACAATGAACTTTGAAGTAGATATGGCAATCCAGTATTGTGGTTATGATCGTATAATTGGAACTGGTGGGAGGAGGGGGAAATGACCAAACGAGATAGTCTTATGTATCTTTCAGTAGGAGTAGCAGAGAAAGCGTTATTATTGTTTGTCCTTGTCACATTCTCACATTTTTTTATTCCCCACTGTGAATTTAGTATAGTTTATGGTGGGTAACAAATAACCCTACCAAATTACGTAGGTTATGCTTGGTATGTTGTCAGGAATCTTAAAACGTGTATTTAATTCATATCATATCATATCATATTTATTTATTGCAACCATGGTATTTCTATAGATATTACAATGTCTGGGTAGTTCCACATGGACCCTGTGAGGGCATAGCAATATTACATGCTTAGGATCTAATCTTAAATCTATGTGTATAATATGAAAGTAAGTCAAGTTTTTATATGAAAGTCGAATTGAATCAGTTAATTGTCAGTATGTGTATTCAATACAAATAGGCAACGAATTAATTATTAAGTGATGTCAAGTTAATGAGTATAAAAATAATGAGAATGTAGATTTAATGCAGTAAAAGTGGATTAATATTTAAATGCAATATGTCAACAAATTGATTCAATTTAAACTAGTAAGGTTTGTAAGTATACAGATAATGTCCGAATTTAAAATTAGTGCACAAAATTAGTGGTGTTGCTAAAGAGACTGGTCAGTAAAAAAATCTTCTAAATTGTAGTAGCATTTGTCAATCAAATAAGTTTTAAGTCTAGTCAAAAAGGTTTTGTTACATTTTTCTGCTTTTATACTGTCATCTATTCTGTTGTACACTTTTATGGCCATGGCGTACGGGCTTGAGCTGTATAATTTTAATTTAGAGCCTGTTATTGCTACCAGGTTATTTTTAAATCGGGATTCATATCGTCGCGGTTGATCTTCGATACAGGTAAATAGGTTTGAGTTTTCTCTAACAAATTTACCCATCTCCAAGATATATATAGAGGTCAGCGTGAGAAGTTTATATTCCCTAAAATACCCTAAGCAGCTTTCTGGGCAGTAAATATTAGCTAATACTCTAATACATTTTTTTTGAAGTATAAATAAATCTTTCACATCTGTACTATTTCCCCATAGTATTATACCATACTTAAGCCACGAGTAGGCGTACGCATAGTATGCGGTAAGCGCGGACTGAAAATCCGTCGTTCTCTTAAGCTCTTTCAATGCATAAATAAAAGATGACAATTTTGTTTTTAATTTGGCAATATGCTTTTTCCAATTTATATTAGTATCGATATCAAACCCTAACAGTGTTGCTGTCTCTGTGCATTCCAAGTCCATGCCGTTAAGCGTTACTTTTATGTCTAGGGGGTCTTTTTGATGCGGCCTAAATTGAATGATTTTGGTTTTGGATATGTTTAATTTTAGATTGTGGTCTTCCATCCATTCTATCAACGAAGTTAGCGTTAGGTTTATTTCATTGTCGATGCTCGTACTGTATTTGCATGAAGTAAGGAGAGATACGTCGTCTGCGAAGAGAACGCAAGTATAGTCGTTTTTTATAGACTTTGGAATGTCATTAATATATATTAAGAATAACAAACATGCGAGTACTCCACCCTGGGGGATGGAATGGGTCATATAGTGTACGTCAGATCGAATGCGTTTAATTTGTCTTGTTGTCAAGTCAACATTTTCAATTTCTACATATTGTTGTCTATTTTTTAGGTAAGAAATGAACCATTTGTGTGTGATTCCCCTCACCCCTATTCCCCAAAGTTTATTTAAGAGTATATCATGTTGGACCATGTCATAGGCCTTGGACATATCTAGCAATATTCCGATAGCGTATTTTTTATCATTTAGTGTGGTTAATATATCTTGGATGTATTTATATACTGCTAAAGTCGTAGATCGGTTTTTTCTGAAGCCGTTTTGCGCGTCATCGAAGATGTTATATTTTTCGCAAAAAGAGTACAAGCGTTTATTCATTGCGGATTCGAATATCTTTGAGGTCGTTGGTAGGAGAGCCACTGGGCGGTAATTATTAGGGTCAGTTTTGGAACCTTTTTTATGTATTGGCTTAATTAAAGATTTTTTTAGAAGGTTTAATTTCGTCACTTTGCGTATGTTCTGTCCCTTCACGGCAACGGCAAGTCTATATTAAATAATAGGTCTATGCTCTCACCATTTTGTTTGAAAATATTGAAGAGTATACCCCCAACATCGCACGGGTTTCATTACCATGTTGCATTACAGAATTACAGCATTAGTAAAATCTACTTTATTTCTAATACTTAAGACTTCATAGTCTTTAAAATAGGCTTCATAATCGTTAATTCATGACGGCTGATATTTGCTTGTAATTTCATACAAAATTTTAAGGACAGTAGACCTTATTACCTCTAAATACGGTAACGTTTAATACATCAAACTCTCTCTATCTGTCAAATTCTACGGTCAATGCCAAATAGTCATGTCATAATAGGAAGTTTACAGTCGCATACGACTTTTTGTTTTCGAACGTCACGGTCTACGTTTCAACGATCGGCAACGCGCATGTAACATCTCGAAATTGCAGGCGTCTATAGGCTACGGTGACTGCTTACCATCATGCGGGCCGTATGCTTGTTTGTTCGTCGATACACGTGAATTTAGCATGACGCCTAGTCTCACTAAGGTGGCATATACTCGGGAAATCGGATGACGTCATATTTATTCTATTCCATGTTGTTTAACACATGTTCTTCCAGGTTAGAATATGTTGGCAGTCCACAAACACGCTAATTTCACATTATTAAGTAGATTTGATACTTCAGACTTTCCTCAAAGCAAAACTGTATGCTTGTTTACCACCGACACCGACGTGGTATACATAAAAAAAGAAAAAAGTTATTGGGCCTTTTTGCAGTCGGCAAACTACAAACTCCATACATTTGATAACCAAAAGGACAAAACCAACCGCAAATAAGTGTGCTAGAAACCCAAATACTACATGAGCAGGGGGGCAGGGGGAGGTCGAGGTTTCCTGAGGGCCTATTATGATGATGATGATGATGATGTATAGGTTTCAAAGGTCCAACAATCTTGCAAGCGTTCAAAGGCTACGGTGGCTGCTTACCATCAGGCGAGCCAGATGCTTGTTCGCCACCGACGTAGTATATAAAAAAAAATCTGGGTCTTTTTTGCGGTTGGTAAACTACCAACTCCATACATTTAATAAGCACAAGCGACAAATCCAACCGCAAATAAAAGTGCATCCGTGTAAACTATAGAATTCGCAGGCGTCCATAGGCTACGGTAACAACTTACCATCAGGCGGACCGTATGCTTGTTTGCCACCCACGTGGTATTAAAACCGATATATGCTCCATATTTTAAAACAAACATGATGGGCCTCTTTGCAATTTGATAGCGGATGTTTTTGGAACTAACTAACGGTGTCCACTGACGAGACGCCACTAGCCACATCTAGACCTTTAAGCGAATCGATATAGTCTGTCAAGCCGGATATGTCAGTAGCAATGTAAAGCAAACTAAAGTATGATATCCCTAGGAAAACGAACAAAAAGCAGCAATGTATATCGAATAACGATAAACAAAACAGTTCCACAGATAAGATATAAATGACACACGATTTTCGAACAGTTCAAACCTAATGCTGCCAGCCCGCGATTTTTAACAAATTTGCCGCCTTTTTTCTACTGACAAGATTTGCTTGACCAAGATTAATGAACTTACCATGAACCCCCTCTGGCTCTGCGTACAATTTTAGAACTACTCAGACGGCAGCTCATCTATACATTTCATAGCGGATGATTTTGGAACTAACTAGCGGTGTCCACTGACGAGGCGCCACTAGCGACATCTATACATTTGATGGAGAACCTTTAAGCGAACCCCCTCTGACTCTGCGGACTTTTTTAGAACTACTCAGACGAGTCAGACGGCAGCTCATCTATACATTTCATAGCGGATGTTTTTGGAACTAACTAGCAGTGTCCACTGACGAGGCGCCACTAGCGACATCTATACATTTGATGGAGAACCTTTAAGAGAACCTCCTCTGACTCTGCGGATTTTTTTAGAACTACTCAGTAGTGACATCTATTCATTTCATAGCGGATGGTTTTGGAACTAACTAGCGGTGTCCACTGACGAGACGCCACTAGCGACATCTATTCATTTCAGGGAATCAACAACTCGCATACAAAGTGTCGTCATCTAGCGAGGAGCGGATGATTTTGGAACTTAATAGCGACGTACACTGACGAGGCGCCACTAGCGACATCTATACCTTTAAGCAAATCAACAACTCACATACAAAGTGGAGACATCTATTCATTTCATAGCGGATGGTTTTGGAACTAACTAGCGGTGTCCACCGACGAAGGCGCCACTAGCTACAAATATTCATTTAAGCAAATCAACAACTCACATACAAAGTTGAGACATCTATTCATTTCATAGCGGATGGTTTTGGAACTAACTAGCGGTGTCCACTGACGAAGGCGCCACTAGCGGGGATTTTTGGAACTAACGTTGCGCATACATACTGTCGCCCTCTGGCGGGGAGCGGATGTTTTAGGAACTAACTAGCGGCGTCCACTGACGAGGCGACTGCACTAGCGACATCTATACATTTCTTAGAGAACCTTTAAGCGAATCAATAACTCACATACAAAGTGGCGCCATCTAGC
This sequence comes from Cydia splendana, assembly GCF_910591565.1. Lineage (NCBI taxonomy): Eukaryota > Metazoa > Arthropoda > Insecta > Lepidoptera > Tortricidae > Cydia > Cydia splendana. The sequence goes on from NW_026946895.1 coordinate 737,266, forward strand.
GGGGAGTAGTGTGAACTAACTAGCAGCGCCATCTAGCGGGGATTTTTGGAACTAAATAGTCACTACCTTGCGCATACAAAGTGGCGCCCTCTGGCGGAAAAGTTTTTAGCTCGGAGCGGCATAAACACACTACTACTATGCACTAAATACTTAACTTAAAATACGTACTATCCGAGAAGCGAACATGCATGGCGATTATGATGACAAATCAAAAAAGATGAAAGTAGGTCATTACATTTGAAAATATTTTAACAACTAAATTCAGGTAAAGGCATGTGTAAGTACAGTTTTAATATTAGGGTATATTTTCCAATAACGTATTTTTTAACTCATTTTTAAATTTAGCCCTACTACATTTATTTTCTTCCCTTAGGTAGTTAATTTCGTTATACAATTTTGGTATCACAAACAAATTACGCTAATGCTAATGCTAATGCTAATTAATGCTAAAAAGCCATTTGTGAGGGGTCTTGCTATTCTGGTCATTTTAATTGCAAGAAAGTATGGTAGCCTAAGCAAATTAGAAAAATCTGCGGAAATAATTCGTGTAGTTTTGAAAATTGGTACAGTGTCACGTGATTTTCCTAGATCTATCTATCTAACTAAATCTTACCAAAAGCTCAAGTAGGTGCTAACACTTATTTCCATCAGCTATTCAGGGCAATCAAGGATATGAAATGAAATGTTAGTTTTGTGACACATCATTTATTTCTATTACGAACACGGGCAGTTGTTCTACAAGTAAATCATTAAGCTAGCATAAGCACCTTATATTAATAATGTCAGACGATAGAGCTGGGTCGCGCCAAAAGTGGTTCTATAATGATTTACAAGCAGACCTATCTAAATCTGTTAGTACCGAAATTATCATTTGCCATCACATACGTTTGTACTAAATTTTCTAATTTAAATCTGAATGAATGTTTCTAGGATGGAAGGAAAAGGTACACCAACCTCATAACAAATGTTACCGCCAGTTCAAATCCGTGGTGACATCCTCCGCTGCGCCGGAGCCAAATGCAGCAGCAGGCAACTGACCCAAACCCCGCGGAGCACCGCAGAAGAACTAAGGCCTCAGTATGGAGATGACATCTCCTCCATCCAGCAGAAGGACGAAATGCTCATGGCGAACTGCTCACCAGACACTTAAAATGCTTGCTAATTATGGACAGACGTCCATAATCCAAAATAACAACACCCAGTCAGCAGCTGGAAATTCCTAGAGTGGATTCATCTCACAGCTTTGACTACCCCACCCAACCACATTGTTTCACCAGCAGATGTTGATGGCGAAATAACTACTATATGAGCTTCCTAGCTCATGGATGCAGCGGCTGCTGCCTAACCAAGACTTGGATCGATGCTACCAGAGCATGATGTTTATCGCTACACTCTTCTATGTGAAAGATGCCCATCCAGGGCGAAAGCCAACCAGGAAATTATCTCAAGCCTAACTATCCCTGGGATGACAACAATCAAAATAACAGTAACTATTGAAATTCATGGAATAATTTTATATGTAAGTTCAACATACCGAAATAATCATATTTATTTATCTAAACATATTTCAACCTGTTTTGTATTTATTTATTAGGTTTTTGATTTAAATTTTAATTAATATTATTCCATCAATTTAGAATTTAATTTGAAGTAGCAACACCATCAGATTTAATTAGTTTCTAATTGGCCAAATGGTTGTCATTTGTTTTGTTGCTACATCAATGACTTCCTTGCCATAAAACAAAACTATACTATATTCGAGACAATCCTAAAAACGTTAAACTGAATTATACATGCAAAGTGCAGTGTCGCAATACCCCTCTCCCCGCTGTTGCGTTTTACCAAGGGTAAAACGCTCGCTGTCCTCAGCGACTATCCTAAATTATATGTCACAAAGAAAGCAAAACAAAACCAAACTAAACTACCTCGACCATACCTAGTATAGGAGCACCTCAAAAAAATCACAACCAAAATGATTGCCGCAGAACCCTATCCAGAACCGCTAAACCAATAAATTTCGAATCTACAAATTCTCGAACCCACGTAACACTAAATACTAAAAACCTAACGTGTGTGCCTGTGTGGTATCCGAACACATCAGAAAAATCCACAACATAATTCCTAATTCCAGTAAACATTCCTTGGTTTTACCAGCCCAACATTGCATCGTTGCGCTGGAAAAACCAAACCAACTGCCAGGACTGATGATCAGCATTCCAACATTTTTGTCTCTACTAGACCGGGCAAAATAAAAATCCGAATGATTCCAACTTCCAAGTTTACTTTCATAAACCTGAGAAGCTAAATAAAACTCAATCCAAAATATAATCCATAATTTCGAAATTTCCATTCGAATCTTAACATGTCGCAACCCTACAGGTTGAGGACACCAATAATTGTCTCAACCCTTCAGGTTGACAACCACAGCAAAACCAAACCAACAAAATACCAATTCTCAAAAAACCAACAACAAACGGTTGAATTGGACACATCTTAACTGTGCCAACTCTTCCATTACACAAGGCTAAACGGGTTACTCTCACCAACTCGAAGGGCCGAGATGTTTTTGGTACGGTTTGTACCAAAAACATCTCGGCCCTTCGAGTTGGTGAGAGTAACCTATCCCCCAACTCTCCGGATCACAAAACAACCCGACCAAAGCCATACACAACTCTCAGGTTGCAACATGCCCAAAAATCTCAACCGTTTGGTTGAGTACAGAAACAGTAACGCACGCCAGGCATGATTGGCGGCGATACCGCGTGTCGCATCAACGCCTACAAAAATATTTGTCGTTGTATCGGCAGCGCGAACACAAAAAATCGTGTGCCTTACCAACACCTCTGTGGCTTGGACTTATCGGCAACACGTACACAAAAAGGTACCCACCAGCGAGTACCAGTCGACGCCTGAAAAGAGCAAGAACCCATCGGAGTACACAAAAAGGACGCAAAACGTCCGTGGTATGCAGTGCGCGCCCCGCCATACCTCACAAAATCTCCTGGGTGTGGACCCCTATCGACCCAAAACACAAAACGCACCAACAGGGCGCTCGGGTGTGGTAAGCACCCGATAACTTCTCAAAAAACCTACTGGCCGTATTAAGGATCGCTGCAAACTTAAAAGGGAGCTAGATTGTAACGCCTCTGTCATACCTCACGCTTTTCAGAGACCTGTTCCAAGAACCCTTTCATTCATCACACAAAACAAAAAATTGTAGTGAAACCAGACATTGCTGCTCACCACGTTCCGTACATAGAGTCCTGATTGAATATTTTTACCACAATATCCAACACTCCAAACGAAACAACCGTAGAACGAAACGTTATGGCGTAAGCGAGGGCGTTTACTCTGGCGGCAAGATGACGGCTATAAAAACACGGGATCTTGCGTCCAGAGAAAACCACCACCTCCAAAACCTACCAAAAACCTTGTGTCTACATCCTTTATACGCCACGATCCAAACTCAAAGTCCAAAATCCAAAACGAAACTTCAAACTAGCACCATACTGAACCTAAATTGTCCAAAAAATTTCAATTTAACTTAAAACTTGGTGCTAAAAAAACATCATCGTGACATTACATCATTAAATGGAATGTTTTGAAACACCCCGTAATGATAAACCAAGTTAATCAATAACTTCAAAAAACGTGCGTTTATTAAACGCTGACATGTTACGACTTAAGTTTGGACCCTAAAAATATCATGTTTCTGAACGCACCCTTTGTTGAACTTATTTATTTACTCTTGTAACTCTTGCTTTTAAAAAGTTAAATGTCACTCAAGTATATTATTATACCATGATGTCACTGAGATATTTTGCGAATTATAACCTTACCTGCCAAAAAAACTATCTTTCGCCGCATTTATTACTAGATTTATCTATATTTTAGCCATTACTGTAATAACCAATTGGAAAACCAGATACGAGTGTGATCAACCTCGAACAAATACCTACTTAGAACTTCAATATTTAGTTTGTCAAAATGCGAACTTGGAATGGAATTAAATCTACTAATAAACACAGGTAATCTACCAAATAATGATAAAAGGAGTCAACTTTCGTTCTCATACTCTAAGCTGAACGCAAAATCTCTGTAAAATTCCCTGTATTTTATAAACTAACCAAACTAGTATGTATATTCAACTCTAATTTTATGAATTTGTTACAGATCACTATAAAACTGTGCTAAATTTGAACAACAGACCACCATAAAAGCAATAGATATCCAGCTATGCCTATAACTGGACACCGGACTGCAGGAATTTGCAACTTTGAAAATCAAACAATGTTAAATCATGAGAACACAGGCACTGGCAGTGCGCTGAAGAAGTATATCTTCACAAATCAAAATCATTTACTAATTAGGAACACAAGAGAAGTCACTTGCCGGAGACTATCAACCTTGCTGCTGCCGGACACTCAAACATTTCCACTTCTCCGCCGTTCCTGCAAACTTCCAACTACTGCAAGCGACGCCTCTGTTTGGATCTACACCTCATAAATAAGTTCAACGGGCATTAAACATTAAAGTTGTACTGAAACCGCCGTTGTATAATAAGTTTAACTCAAAATATTTAAATATGATGGCAAAAGACTTACAATTTGATGTGGCACTATTGTATCATTGCTATTTATAATAAACAATGCTAAATTTATTGTTTTTTTACTACAATGAACCCTTTTTTTTAGCTCTGTGTAAGTATCTTACATATTTCACATAAACAAAATTTAGATCAAAGCTATTGATAACAGTGAAAGCAAGCCACTAACTAAAATAAATTATTACACAAAATTGTCCTAATTGCAAGCTTTCAAGTTGAAGTCTTTCTAGAAAAAACGTTCAAAAATCAAGTATGTACACTGTATGTTCATACATTTTACCAAAAACCATTTCCTACCTTCTTAAAGCCGAAAAATACACCGGATTTTAACTTAGGCTTTGAATTTGTGGCTAAATGCCTATATTAAATTAAAAGGTATCCTGAGTTAAAATTTTACACTTAACAATACTCAAATTTCTTAACAGTTCCTGTACGAGCTTAAAAGCTTTTCGAACTTGACCTAACAAAATGACATAAAACTCAATTGCAGTACTTATAAAAGCTCTGCCTAAAATATTTGTTCATAACTAACGAAGTTATACAACAACATTAAAAAATGCCTTTTAACATCCTCAAAAATGCAAAATAACTTAGGTCTCAATCTTTAGAGACTAGCTCACAAGCATAAAAAGTAGCAAAATGTGCTCAAAATTTGACACTTCCAACTGACTATTTTCTGGCAAAATGTCAGCACAAATTTTACTAACTGAAACTCAAAGCATGTAATTTACGGTTTTCACAAGATATTCTGAATTTCGTGCAGCAAATTGGACAAAACTAACTGTAAAACAGCTAAAGCTTAACCTGGATGGTATCAAAGTGTGCAAAGCCAAAGCACAAGCTCAAAATTTAATACTTAAACGTAAGTATTACAAAACTCTTATCATCAATATGTAATGGTAATGATATCGACTGAATTTGATGGAAATAATTAGCCTAAAACAAAAGGGAATTTCTTTTAATGGGCGCCAAATTGTCACGTGAATTTTCCTAGCCCGGCTGTGGGCTTTACCCAGAGGAAACCCACGGACAATTAAAGTTACTAAATTAACCAAACTAAATCTTACCAAAAGCTCAAGCTGGTGCTAACACTTATTTCCATCAGCTATTCAGGGCAATCAAGGATATGAAATGAAATGTTAGTTTTGTGCAACATCATTTATTTCTATTACGAACACGGGCAGTTGTTCTACAAGTAAATCAATAAGCTAGCATAAGCACCTTATATTAATAATATCAGACGATAGAGCTGGGTCGCGCCAAAAGTGGTTCTATAATGATTTACAAGCAGACCTATCTAAATCTGTTAGTACCTAAATTATCATTTGCCATCACATACGTTTGTACTAAATTTTCTAATTTAAATCTGAATGAATGCTTCTAGGATGGAAGGTAAAGGTACACCAACCTCATAACAAATGTTACCGCCAGTTCAAATCCGGGGTGACATCCTCCGCTGCGCCGGAGCCAAATGCAGCAGCAGGTAACTGACCCAAACCCCGCGGAGCACCGCAGAAGAACTACGGCCTCAGTATGGAGATGACATCTCCTCCATCAAGCAGAAGGATGAAATGCTCATGGCGAACTGCTCACCAGACACTTAAAATGCTTGCTAATTATGGACAGACGTCCATAATCCAAAATAACAACACCCAGTCAGCAGCTGGAAATTCCTAGAGTGGATTCATCTCACAGCTTTGACTATCCCACCCAACCACATTGTTTCACCAGCAGATGTTGATGGCGAAATAACTACTATATGAGCTTCCTAGCTCATGGATGCAGCGGCTGCTGCCTAACCAAGACTTGGATCGATGCTACCAGAGCATGATGTTTATCGCTACACTCTTCTATGTGAAAGATGCCCATCCAGGGCGAAAGCCAACCAGGAAATTATCTCAAGCCTAACTATCCCTGGGATGACAACAATCAAAATAACAGTAACTATTGAAATTCATGGAATAATTTTATATGTAAGTTCAACATACCGAAATAATCATATTTATTTATCTAAACATATTTCAGCCTGTTTTGTATTTATTTATTAGGTTTTTGATTTAAATTTTAATTAATATTATTCCATCAATTTAGAATTTAATTTGAAGTAGCAACACCATCAGATTTAATTAGTTTCTAATTGGCCAAATGGTTGTCATTTGTTTTGTTGCTACATCAATGACTTCCTTGCCATAAAACAAAACTATACTATATTCGAGACAATCCTAAAAACGTTAAACTGAATTATCCATGCAAAGTGCAGTGTCACCAATGTCACCATATCAATGTAATAATAATTAATGATGGTACTCCCACTCACCGAGTATACCCTGGCCAGAACCCCAAGTCGGTCTTAGATCTGTCTGCTTGCTCTCCTAACCTTTCTAGTCTGCTCTCCTATCAGGTTCTAAATCAATCTTTCGGAAGTGATCACTTTCCTATAATAATTTCTAAGCCATCTACAGTATCTCCTCTTCCATCTCCGGAACCTCCTTTAAAATATAAGCTTGATAATATCCAATAGCCAATCAGCCGGCCCAATTACTCAGCTCAAGTTGAGGATAAATTGAAAGTATTAGATAATATAATAAGTCCCCTTGAAAAGTATTCCTTGTTTAAATCTATAATTCTAGAAGCAGCTGATAATTATATACCTAAGAAAAAATCTTCTAGTTCTAAATTACCTTCCCCACCTTGGTGGAATTCGGACTGCACTGCAGCAGTTAAGGAGAGAGACGATGCAGAACGGAGGTATAATGACACCGGACTCACTGCAGATTTTACTTCTTTTAAAAAAATCTCTGCCCAAACCAAACGCCTTCTTAACAAAACAAAAAAGAAGGGATGGAAAGGATTTTGCGAAAGCCTTAATCCCAGAACCCCATCTTCACTGGTTTGGAGAAATATCAAAAAAATTCGAGGACCTTTTAAGTCCGATCCTTCATCATCGTGCGATCCTTCTACCTGGCTGGAAGAATTTGCAAACAAACTGGCCCCTCCATCTGTCCCAGAAGAGTGCTGTATAAATTCAGTTTCCGCTTCACACCTAGTTCCATTAGCCAACTCCTTCTCTATCTCAGAACTCGACATGGTTCTAACCGGTCTCCGTAACAGCTCACCTGAGAAGATGGAATTCTGTATTGCTTCATCCAAAAATTGAACCCCCCTTCCAAAGACCACCTTCTACAACTGTTCAATATGTTCTTCATGTCCGGCGAGGTCCCTGAGTATTGGAAGTCCCAAGTAGTAATCCCAATCTTGAAGTCAGGCAAAGATCCTCGCCAAGCATCTTTCTACCGCCCTATCGCATTATCTGCAATTATAGGAAAGATTTTTGAACACTTGGTGAAGCACAGATTGGAATGGTTGGTTGAGAGTAAAGGAATCCTAGCTAATACCCAATTTGGATTCCGCAAGGGAAGAAGTACCTTGGACAGCTTAACCATTTTAACTTCAGATATAAGACTGGCCCTCTCTAAGAAACAGCAACTTGTTGGGTGCTTCCTAGATATCTCATCTGCTTACGACAATGTGCAACTCCCTCTGCTCAGAGCAAAACTGCTACAGCTGAGCATACCTGCGAGAATTGTACAAATTGTCTGCAGGTTGTTCATGGGAAGAATCATTAAAATTAGAACTGGGAATACCTTCCACCCACCTTTAACAGTATGGCAAGGCCTCCCCCAAGGCTCCGTCCTCAGCCCTCTTCTATATAACCTGTATACATTTGATGTTGAGCAATCTGTCCTCCCCTTCTGCAACATCCTGCAATATGCCGATGACTTGGTTGTCTATACTGCAGTTCACAATTTAGATGATGCATATTCTAGATTGAATGAGGCCCTGGTGTACCTCAAAGACTGGTTGGATGAGCATGGTCTCTCACTTTCACCCTCCAAATGTTGCACAGTCACTTTTACACGACGCCATACCATTCCTAATGTTGTTCTTTAGTACGAAGACCAGATTATTCCCAACAGCAGGAGTGTACAATTTCTGGGTGTTATTTTTGACTCCAAAATGACAGGCGTTCCACATTTAAAGCATGTCATTGACAAATCGACGCTTATCTAAAACAAGTCGGTATCACGAAATAGTCCATTTTGCAAATAAGTATAAGACAAGGCGCAGAATACGCTAAAGTTTATCGTGACTAAGACTCCCGTGTTCTAGTTCAAAAATTTACCACCGTGGCAGCACTGTGCCGTTATGTCATTGGTGGGGAGTCGACGCCATTTTATCTGCAAGACCGCCCGTTGGCCAGTTGAGCCATAGCAATTGACACGGTCACTATGGTTGTTTGTAGACTAACGGCACATCTCGAAATAATACAACAACACACCTTAACCTTTATGTACAATAGTGGCATAACACGAAATAGTCCAGTGGAACAGTGGTAACATTTTGTGCAACACAGAATTATTAGTGGATGGGACACTATCCGTGAAACAGTAAGTACAGATGTTATGACTTAATAAGAAATAAGCGAGTATTCACGAAAATAATGAAAGTTGACTTGTTCACGTAAGCGATATAAGCTCCTATACTACATAAAATTAGTTAATTAGAGGTATACTATACGAATTCAGACCATGTTCATTATAATTAAGCATCTTATAATTTGATTCAAAACGAATACAGTCACTACAGACGATAAATAACTATCATGCTTAATAATCTTACGTGGATATTTTTTATAATAACTGGCATTCTTACGTATTCAAGTAATTATTATCTATTAAATAATAAAATTAACATCTAGTACCCTTATGGGTACTAGACGACAAGACTTATTGAGCAAAAAACTTATAAATCTATGTACAGGTTGACTAAAATAACATACATACAGCGAATGTTACAAAAAATAATTATGTAAACAAAACCTTAATGTCAAGACAGTAAAGTAGTGTATACAATGTCTGTCAGATTATTTTTCTAACATTGGCTGTATCGATCTCTTTGTAGTCGACTGTACTTACTTCACACTTTTCTGTACTTATGCTATTGTATTAAACTACATAAATGTATTTTTTTACGACTAACTAAAGAGTTTTTGCGGCGTTTCTTCTCTTGAAATGTCACTTTTCGAAGCGCTTGTAGAATAAGTCTTATAAAATTGCCCATTGTGTCCCATAATTATTACTTTCATGGACAACTTTGCGTCTGAGAACCAGCCTTTCTTTCGGTAGATTATAACTTGATTATACACTTTGGTTACAGAAATGAACACACGAACAGGAAAAATGTTCCAAAATCTAAAAATCAACCTGAACATTGGAAAAAAACGGCCACCTTGTAGAGCAGATTTGACTGACCATGAAGATTATTCATCAGACGACAGTGTGAAAGATCCCACGTTTACAGACTACCCACGACGTCGTTCATATTCCTCTTCGAGTTCTAGTGAGAATGGCGTAAGTGCACCCCGCAAAAAACGGAAACTACACTCAAAAACCAGCTGCAGTGTACTAAATGAAAAACCAGATATTATGGTATGTGCAAATCCTGAAAATGTCATAAAATTTCAAAAAAATTACAGCACGAATTTTAGGGGCTCGGTAACGGAAAAAGAAAATAATACCTTGATGTTAACTAGCATGAAAGATACAGACTCACAAAATATTGACGTTAAAGGTCGAGATAACACGCATGACAGCACTCAAATATATGCATTTAATGTGACTTCCAAGGAGTGTATTCAAATTCCTCCTCCGAAATCTCCGCCGAAAGCTTCGAGCTTTTCTTCAAGCTCTTCTTCCAGCTCTTCTTCCAGCTCTTCTTCCGGCTCTTCTTCCAGCTCTTCCTCGAGCAGTTCAGAAGATTCCGAAGACGATTCCAACCAAGTCCGAGTGAAGAAGGTCAGTATTTCTAATGAGGTATCCCATATCGCGCCATTATCTTCCCCAGTGTATAATGTTATCGACAACTATCCGAACACTGAACAAATCGAAATACCTTCCTCATGCAACTCCGTTGCTGATAGTGAGGAGGATGACAACACAAATACTCAATTGAGCTCAACTGTGAACGATAAACGAGCTCGGCAGGGTAAACCGAACATCAATATTGTTCCTTACTCTTCCACTGACGACTCTTCCAGTTCAGATAGCGATACCACTCCTTCAAATGGATGTCATAATAATGAAAATGATACAACTGGATCTAACATTGCCGAAAATAACGAGCCTTCTTGTAATAATAAAGGGACACGAAAAAGAAAAGCGGCACCTGAGAGTTGGATTCGCAACACAGCCAAGAGACTGAAAAATAATGGTAAGTCGTATACTTCAAGATCGAACCGTATTGTACCTGAGAAAACATTGAAACCACCCTGTACTATAAAATGTAAGCGAAATTGTACCCAAATCTTCACCGAAACTCAACGCAAAATAATCTTTGAAAATTACTGGGAAATGGGTGACTTGCAGCGACAACGTGAGTACATTTTACGGCATATTTCTCCTATCTACCCAAAATACTCGTACAAAGTTCACAACAGCAACCGTGGTCACAATAATGCATTCTATTTCACTGTAAATCAGCAGAGGATAAGGGTGTGCAAGACATTTTTCAAGGCCACATTAGATATCACAGATCGTGTCATCAGAACTGTAATACAAAAAACTGAGGATGAAAATGACAGTTGTGTTTTATCTTTAGATCAACGTGGTAAGCACACAAATCACAAAACCGTTGACCCGGAAATTAAAGACAGCGTGCGGGAGCACATTAATAGAATCCCTAGAGTAGAAAGCCATTACTGTCGTGCTTGCACTACAAAAGAGTATATCGATGGAGGCAAAAGTATCGCGGACTTACATCGGGATTATACTAAAGAACGAGAATTGAAAAATCTTCCTTATGCGAACTATTTAATGTATAATCATATTTTTAACGAACACAATATTTCATTTTATCAGCCCAAAAAAGACCAATGTGAGGATTGCGTTTCTTATGCGAACTCAACAGAGGCGGAAAAAGCAAAAAATAAAGATAAATTTGATACTCATATAAATGAAAAAATGCTAGCGCGATCTGAAAAGGATAAAGATAAAAAATATAGTTCCAATACTACTATAGTGTGCGTCTACGATCTTCAAGCAACGATGCCGTGCCCAAAAGGGGACGTTTCCACATTTTATTATCTTTCGAAACTGAATGTTTACAATTTCACAATCTGCAACATGAAGGATAACAATGTGTCTTGCTATGTATGGCATGAGGGCGAAGCTAGGCGCGGAGTTGCAGAAATTGGAACTTGTGTTATGAAATACATAGAAGATCTCAAAGTTAAGGCAATTCAACTTAAATCTAAACTTGATGTCATATTTTATTCTGACAACTGCACTGGCCAACATAAAAACCACTTTATGATCGCACTTTACGTATATGTTGTTAATAATTTTGAGCACATAAATTCCATAACACACAAATTTTTGATCAAAGGGCACACTCAAAATGAGGGTGATAGTGCTCACTCAGTTATAGAAAGGCAAGTGAAAAAAGCTCTTAAAACTGGTCCCATATACTCACCAGATCAATATTATTTTATGATTCGGAATGCAAAAAAAACTGGAAAACCATATAAAGTAACAGAGATGATGCATACTGATTTTATCGATATCAAACACATAGCGCCAGGATTGGGGAAAAACTATAAAAAAAACACAGATAACAATGTAGTAAAATTATCAGACATTAAAATAGTGCAAGTAACAAAGGATGAAACAAATAAATATTCTTTCTTATATAAGACTTCATTCAATGAATCAGAAACCTACAAAAGAGTTTTGATTGATACAGGAATAACCAGGAGTTCGAGAAACAACAATGAAAGCTCTATAAAACCGGTTTATCAACAACGGATCCCAGTAGCAGAGGCAAAGAAGAAAGGTCTTCTTGAATTGATTTCCAAAAATATTGTCCCAAGATCTTATAGCAATTTTTATAAAAATTTGTAAGACTGATGCTGTAGACTGATTTGGTCCAGTAGTGAGATTTTTGTTGATTTATTATTAAGAATAAACTAGTAGGATTTTAAACTATATTTAATTTAGTAAGAGTCCTTACACTTGATTTATTATTGCTCAAAAGATCTCATTAAAATAATCCTAAACTAGCAACTGTCAAGGACTTTTAATAATTTAATTTTATCTATGGTGTTACCATGGCTGTGATTAACTATTAGAAGATTATTGTTTTTTTTTCTTTAATAATTTAGAGAAGTATTACTTCTGAAGTTTGTTTATGTTGTAATATGTTTTGATAACGGAGAAATAATTATTTTGTATAAACTTATACTAGACGTTACCTAATAATAGACGCATTTTTATAATTAGAAGTTACTAAAATACAACCATATCCTATGTTACAAACTAAAATATACCGTTATTACCTGTAAAGTTTAATAATTATTATGACACATGTCGTTTTAGGCCATTATTGTTCAAATAAAAAAAACAGTATTAAAGAAATAAAACAAAATAAGTCACTATTCTTTATAAATGTTTTTTTAATGTTTGTTTCAAAGACGAATAATACATTATTGTTCATAAGAAAAATTATCATTCTTGAAACATTTTCTATTGTGACGTTAATGCGCATAAATACTTACTTATTTTGAGTTGTGACTCGATTTCATCGTGTCACAAGTCTAAGTGTGGTATTTCTTTACGGTTTTTTGTATTGATTTATGTTTTATTCATTTTATTTTTGTAGTTTTCGAATTCTTATATAAAAAAGGAATCTGTGACTGTAAGAAGATTTCCGATTGGTTTTTGTAATAAAAAGTTATGAGGAAGTATTTTTCGTGTTTTTTTTAAATGTCTCTTTTGGAAAAACCTATATTTTTAGATACCGAGTTATTTTAGATAAGCGTCGAAATGTGAAAAAGGCTCATACCTACTGCCAAAAACTTGTCTACAATGCCTTAATTCGTAGCCAAATGGACTACGGCTCATTTGTTCTAGAACCATGCAATAAAGTAGCTCTCAAGAAACTAGATGCTATCCAAGCCAAATGTCTTCGGATAATCCTTGGTGCCATGAGATCCTCACCAAAGAATGCCATGCAGGTTGAGTGTGTGGATCCTCCTCTTTGTCGCTGCAGGCAACTCCTTGCAGACAGATATGTTTTGAGGGCATGTTCAATATCCAACCACCCCCTCATTCCTCGCTTACAGGCTCTCTCATCTGTGGTATCTGTAAATGCATATTGGACTCATAAACAAACACCAAGATTTATTAACAGCTTTAGAAAAATTGAAAACCTCCCTTCCTCACTTTATAGCACAGACAAAAATCCAATATTTGAATTTGAATATAATTCTTTAACCTTCCGCCCAAATGTAATTTTAGATTTTAATATCAATAAAAATTATCTAGGAGCTAATATCAAATTAAATAAAGAATTAGAAAAATGGCAACTCCAATAGCTATGTAGGAGCAGCAATTTGGATTCTTCCTTCACAGTCTTCCGTCTTCACTTCAGTTGCATATGTTGAGTCTCACAAAATTCCCAAAGTTATCATATTCTCTGATGCCAAAAGCTGCCTCCAAGCCGTATCTGGTAAACAGCTCAAAATGAAAATGATGTCCCCTTTCATCCTGAAACTTAAACAATTACTATACAGATGTGAAGAAATAGGCTTACAGGTAACATTAGTCTGGATTCCGGGTCACTGTGGGATCAACGGCAATGAGGATGCCGACATGTGGGCTAAACAGGCCACTCTCAATGGATCGGAGACTCATAACATGATTCTCGCATCTGACTTAATGATTAAAGCTCGCCGTGACTTAAGGGACGATTGGCAACAATTATGGGATTCCTCTAGACGACTTGTAGGAAAACACTATGGAAACATACAGCCAGTTATACCTCATAAACCATGGTTCTTCCGTTTTCGCTCTGCATATAAATGGGCCGCGTCTACACTTTGTCGGCTTCGCTTGAGTCACGTTTGCACTCCTGTATTCCTTGCAAAAATTAGGGTGCGGGATAGTTCTTTATGCGACTGCGGTCTTGACGAAGGAACGACGGAACACATTTTTATTTTCTTGCAACAGACTTAACCACTCTTTATATGATGTTTTACCAAAAAATATTCCGCGGCCTATCAATTTTCAAACTCTTCTGGTCCTCATGGATCCTCCCATCACTGGAATTATTCTTAAACACATACAAGAAGATAATATAAAACTTTAACGGCTCTACTTGCTCTACTCTTTCTATAATACTTGTCATCTTATATCTATTGTCCATTTCTTATTTTTCTCCTTATGTTGGCATGCTTCCTAACTGTCAAAACTATCGCCTTTCCCGCTCTTTTTCTAATAAACTGTACATATGTCATGTGTTGTCTGTGATGTCCATAACAATAAATGTTTTTGTTTTAGGTTCCCAGCACAATTCCTATTACCAAATCAAAATTATTCACCGAACATTCTTATCGTGCGTGGTACGTTTTAAAACGTCGTCATTGGCAAAATCCCTCCTGCCAATACACACAAGAGGGGAAAGCCATTAAAAAAAAACGCATTTTATTTAGCAATCGTTAAGACCCCCACGTCAGCGTTAAAATTTAGCGAACTGGGCTTACGTTAGCAGGTGGTTTGGTGCAACCCGCCCTAAGAGAGGTAGAGCTGGGTCGTGCCAAAAAACGGTTCTACAATGATTTACAAGCAGACCTACCTAAGTTTGTTAGTACATAAACTATCATTTGCCATCACATACGATTTATACTAACTTTACTAATATGAATTTACATTAATGCTTCTAGGATAGAAGGAAACGTCACCAACCTTTGGACATGGGTTACTGCCAGTTCAAGTCCGTTGTGCGATCCTCCGCTGAGCCGGAGCCAATTACAGCAGCAGGCGACTGACCCATCACCGCGGAGTAGCGCAGAAGGACTAAGGCTTCAATTTGAAAGTGGCATCTCCTCCATCCAGCAGAAGACCAAAACTTCCATGGCAAACTGTTCAGCAGGCACAAACAACCTTTGGTGTTTATGGACAGATTTCCATATCTAAAATACACCCAGTCAGCAGCTGGAAATTCCAAGAGTGGACTTATCTCTCAGCTCTGACTATTCCCACCCAACCACATTGTTTCACCAGCAGATATCTGTGGCAAAATAACTACTGCGTGAGCTTCCTAGCTCATGGGCGCAGCGGCTACTGCCTATCCAAGACTCAGGTCGATGTTACCAGAGCACGATGTACTTCGATTCTTTTTCTGTGTAAGAGATGCCCATCCAGGGCGAAGACCAACCAGGAAATGATCTCAAGCCTAACTGTCCCTCGGATAACACAATCAAAATAACAGTGACTAATGAAATTCATGGAATAATTTTATATGTAAGTTCAACATACAGAAATAAACCATATTTAATTATCTAAACATATTTCAACCTTTTTTGTATTTATTATAAATTAAGTTCTGATTTAAATATTTAATTAATATTATTCCATCAATTTAGGATTTAATTTGAAGTAGCAACACCATCAGCTTCAGCTTGGCCAAATGGTTGTCATATGTATTGTTGCTACATCAATGACTTCCTTGCCATAAAACAAAACTATACTATATTCGAGACAATCCTAAAAACGTTAAACTGAATTATCCATGCAAAATGCAGTGTCACAACATACAGCATTTTCAATACATGTCAAGACATTCGTATACTGCTCAGTATTATAGCTTGGAGGTAGATATACGACACAACACAAAAATTTCAAATCCTTATAAGTAAAGGCAGGGACACACTTATCCCACGTACGCAACGTATGCAATGCATTATGACATCTGAACCCTGAAATTTGTATGCTTAGAAACATACTTGTCATACGCAACGCAACGCATGACAAGTATGTTTCTAAGCATACACATTTCAGGGTTCAAATTCAAATTCAAAATGTTTTATTTGCAAATATAGGCAGTACATACAGTGATGGTAATCTTACAATAAGTGGTGTCGCTATATTTGACCAACAGGCATGCAAAAAACATATGTACATATGTAGAAATGATTTCAATCTTAAGCATATTGTTGTATGTTTAAGATTAAAATCACTCCAAGATATAGGTTGCCTTAAATCTAAATTAAAATAATGTGCAGTAACTATGAATAGAAATCAATATCAAGGAATTAAAATGGATGTCAAAGTTTAAATCTATATAGTAAATAAGAATACAAAAGTCAAAATGAGAAAAAATAAAAAGTAAATATTCAAATAATCCGAGAGACAATAGTAGCATTTATCTGTTTGAATTCACTGGTATTCTTATTTTTAATTGTGTCAGGTAGTTTATTATAAATTTTGCTTCCCAAACAAATCACACTCTTTAATTTAAGGGCAGTATTAGCTAATTCGGTATGAAAATCGATTTGTACTATTCTTTTCTTTCGTGAATGCGTTGCTTTTTTAAAAAGCGTGGGATTTGTTTTAACAAAGACAGCAATTTCATAGATAAAGAGCGAAGGTAGAGTAAGCAATTTTAAACTTTTGAAATGTGGGGCGCAGCTATCAAGTATTTTTAAGCCACATATTGATCTTCTGCACCTTTTTTGGGCTTTAAAGACTAATTCTCTATTAGTAGAGTTACCCCAAAAGATAATTCCATACCTCAAAGTAGACACAACATAACCATGATACGCAGCCATAACCGCATCCCTACTGACTATCTTTGGAAGTCTAGATAACGCATATGAGTATATATTTAGTTTTCTACAGACTTCTTCGGTATGCGGCTTCCAGGTTAATTGACTGTCTATTTTAATACCTTAGAATTTGGTTACATTTACAGACTCTATTTCAGTTCCTAGGTACATTTGATTGGAAGAGGAATTTTCCTTTGGTAAAAGTGTATAATTTTTGTTTTGTTGATATTGATTAATAAATTATTATAGGGAAGCCATTCAATAATATTACATAATGCCATGTTAATTTCAGATTCATAATTATTATCATTATCACATTCAATAATTACAGTGCTATCATCAGCGAATAAGACCATTGGATATTTTACATGTTTAGGGAGATCATTGATGTAAATTAGAAACAAAAGGGGACCTAGAACACTCCCTTGAGGGACTCCGTAGACTATTTTGCGTCTATTGGACACAAACGATCTTTCCTTTTTGGTTTTTGGACATATTTGCACAAGTTCAGTTACCTGTTCTCTGTCGCTAAGGTATGATTTAAGCAGATCAAGAACATTGCCACGTATGCCGTAAGAGACCAATATTTTTTTTTCAGTTGTCAGATGTCATAATGCATTGCATAACGTTGCGTACGTGGGATAAGTGTGTCCCTGCCTTAATTGTTGCAAATAACAACTCCATATCTGGTAAGCCCATCGATGTCATGAAGGACACGCATTGAGTCGGTAGCGCTCGCGTGCGGCCAGCAGCACCCCGCCCCAGCCGGCGTCGCCCGCGCGGTCTCGTCGCGCCACGCGCCACCCACTGGGGAAGAGCTCAGCGTCGCGCACGGAGCTTGTCAAGAAGGTTTCAGTAAGGCCAATGATGTCAAACTTACAAATGGTAACATTTTTAACAAACATGTCAGTCTTAGATCGCAGTCTCCGAATATTTTGGTAATAAAATAAAAGTTTTTTTATGAGCCGGGAGCGCGCCGCTGACGCGGCTTTTCCCCCGGCCCGAACGAAAGTTCTGTCGCCAATATTTGACACATATTCCTTCGGCCCAGTTATTAGCTGACAGCACCAGCTCAGAGAACTTTGTGGGCACTCCAAGTTTAAATGACGAATAGTTCCCACGGGGCTTAAGGGATTCAACCGTACACACATCAGTTTCAGCAAGCTATACAAAGCCTATCTTTTTCTGATATTATCTCGTCATCCAATAATACGAACAGTGCCTTTAATAACTTCCATAATATAATTAATCTATTTTTTAATCTGTGCTTTCCTTTAAAAAAAGTGAGAATAAATGCAAGTTGCAAACCTAAGTGTATCACTGTAGGATTAAAAAAAGCTATAAAGACAAAAAGAAAACTATACTATCAATGCATTCATTCATCTGACAACATGCATAAAGCAAAATATAAGAAATACTCAGCTCTACTAAAAAAGTGCATTAAGAAGTCACATAGGTTACAGAATCACAATTATATATATAAAGCGGATAATGTAGGGAAAGCAACGTGGTCAGTTATAAACAGTCATATAGGGCAGCGCCAGCCAAGCCATTTCACTGACAGTATGATTTTTGACGGTCAACAAATTACTGATGCAAAAGAAATGGCAAATAAACTAAATCATCAATTCACTACTGTAACAGACAACGTACACAGTAACACAAGCAAATACCAATATAAATTACATAACTTAGATTCAACACTCTACTTATATCCGACAAGCCCAGTTGAGGTTGCAAGAGTAATTACGACACTTAAAAACTCTAAAGCAGCTGGTTATGATGAACTACCCACGTCAATTATAAAAGAAAATACTACAGTGTTTGCTTTTGTACTAAGTCATTTGATAAACTTGTCAATGGCTGAAGGCGTCTTTCCTGACAAACTTAAGCTCACTATTATTAAACCATTACTGAAAAAGGGTGCCACAACCGATCCATTAAACTATAGACCCATAGCTCTAATACCAATATTATCCAAAATTTTTGAAAAGATTTTGCATAAAAGAATGACAGATTTTTTGGAAAAACATAATATTTTATCAAAAGATCAATTTGGTTTCCGTAAAAATAAATCTACAACATTAGCTGTACTAGATCTTATGGAAAATGTTTTGAATTGTAGGAATAATAGAATACCTGTCACTGGCATTTTTATGGACATGTCAAAGGCTTTTGACAGAGTAGATCATAACATATTATTAACAAAACTATACCACCTTGGTATTAGAGGGAACTGCCATGAATGGGTAAGAACTTACTTAAACCAGCGTGTGCAATGTACAGAAATACCGAAATATGACGATACCACAAAAATTTTAATAAAATATAGATCCGATTGTCTTAAAGTTACAACTAGCGTCCCTCAAGGCAGCGTCCTTGGACCATTGCTTTTTCTTGTTTATATTAACGACTTGCCATCTCTTACTAATCACAAGATGACGCTTTTTGCTGATGACTGTTCTATAGTAGTTAGATATGAGCGCCGATAGGCATTTAGCCGGCGGCGGCGCGCCGGTCAAAATCGGTCGGCGGCGGCGGCGAATCGGCGGCGTGGCCTTGAAACACCTTTGATTAATGAAAAAATAATTAAAACCAAAATTTTACCGAATTTACACGTTTTTGCTGTAAGAAAGTTATAAAATAAGTGCATTTTTCAATTGCAAGCAAAATTTATTGAATAAAGGTACGAAAAAAGTTTTATATAGTATAAACGGTATCGAGCGGCATCAGAGGCGGTCTTAATCTTGGCGAGGCCCTGGCCGGAAGATCTTTGCGAGGCCCTTATCTATTGTGCTAAGGGGTCATCCATTAATTACGTCACAAGAATTTCTAGGTTTTTTTACCCCTCCCCCCTCCTTGTCACACTTGGTCACATTTGGCAAGCCCCTCCCCCCTGGTGTGACGTCACATTTCTTCACCGAAATCGGCAAATATTTATTTAATATTTTTGACAAAAGAAATATTAGTAATTTTATAACCCAAACTGATTAAGAAATAAAATTAAACGAATAAAAACGATTCTCGTTTCAAAAACTTGTTATTTAAATGTATATTAGCGTATAAAATAATTTAAATAAATTTTCGATTACTGATGAAGTTAAAGTGACGTCACAAAGTTTGTGACTCCTCCTCCCCCTTGTCACACATGTCACATTTTCGTGACCCCCTCCCTCCCCCTAAACGTGTGATGTAATAAATGGATGACCCCTAAGCAAAAAGTAGCGGATTGACTGTATCAGGAAACATCTGGTCGACTGTCCAAAGAGCCGAAGTGAGGAAAATCAAGCTCCGTTATTAACCAATATCGACCCAACAAACCGGTTTATGTCAAAAAGTGAGGCCCAAGGCCGAGCTCCACCTAACACCGAAGACCAGATTCCGACGCCTTCCCATCCGAGGCCAGAGGCTGAGCTGCAGGTAAGCATACAGCTTAGAATCGAACGCCAAGTGTGAGCTTGGCTGACGGCCGAATGCGCGGAGTGCCGATTACGGCGCGCTTCTGTGCGAGGACGAAGGCCAAGCTGCAAGAGGGCAGAGCTTGGAATTGGTCCAGTGTAAGCAAGACCGAAGGCCGATAAAGACCGTGGCCACAGTGTTAAAGACCTCTGGGGCTCTCCTGTAGCTGCATTCGTGGGAGGCCAAAGGCCGTGCTGCAGTGGAGCTAAGATTGGAGAAGAACCAAGCATTTTAAAGGCGAGGTCAAAAGTTACGCTCCAAACAGGGCCGAAAACTTGGAGGTTCAGATAGCGGCTTACTTCTATGCGAGCGATGCGAGGCCAAAGATTGGTCTGCGAGAGAGCAAAGCTTGAAATTTGAACAATGGCCAAGCTTAAAATGAGACCTGATTCCGTTTCCGATGCCTTCCGTGCAAAGCCAACGGCCGGACCTTTGGGCGTGAAAACGCTTAATATCTGAAATTAACCCCCTTTTACACCTTTTTAAGACATTTAAACCATGCTTGCAATAATTGAATTCGCGGTGAATGACGGATGAGCTAGCCAGCTGGCAAAATTAGTCATTTCGTTGCTCTAACACTAGTAGCGCGGTTACCAAACAGAAAAGTTTGAATTTACCATCGATATTTTAGAATTATATGGTCCTAAAATACCTTTTGAATGTCTATAAGCTATTCAGACTGGCGCCGTTAAAGATCTAAACTAGATAAAATATATATTATATGATTCTGAAAGTAGTAGTATCTAACAAGGTCACGCCGATGCCACGCCGATAGCGCAGCGTCGGCGGCGGCGGCGCGTAAATTTTGTCGGCGGCGGCGGCGCGCCGGCGCGGCGCTCATATCTAATAGTAGTACAAGAAAAAGATACCCAAAATTATGAGAATGAAATCAACCAAGTCTTTAATGATGTAAACTTGTGGCTAGTTAATAATAATCTAAAAGTTAATCTACTTAAGACAAAATTTATGGAATTTTATGCACCACAAGGTAAACCGAGGAATATAAACTATGATGGTCATGCGATTGAATGTGTGTCATCAATTCGTTTCTTAGGTGTTAAGCCCGCTTGCGACGCGTTGGAGGTGGACCGTCGAGGAAGAGGAGTGTCGGTATTCCGGTGAGCCGTTCTCCCTATCTTCGGCGGCCAAGGTGGGATCGCAGGGGAAGAGGCGTGATGGTATTACGATGCGCCACTCTCCCTATCCCCTGCGAACTTGGCGGGGCCGTTCCGCTGTAGCGGCGTTTGTGGGGCTGCAGAGGAAGAGGAGTGTCGGTGTTACGATGTGCCGTTCTCCCAGTCCTCTGCAGCCGAATTGTGGTTCTGCGGCAGAACCATAGACCTGATCTGTCGCCGGGTGCCGGAGAACTTTCTGGCGCCCGTGGCTTCCTTGTGGCGGGCTCGGGGGGGTCCGCTACAGTGCAGAACGGAGGCCAAGGAGGAAGGCGCGTCAAACCATCTGGCGCGCCTAGCGTGAAGGGCCTTCGGGCATTCGCGAAGGAGCCGCTCGTGGGCGGCTGCCGCCGGTGGGGTCGCGGATGAGTACGCAAGCGTTCCTGTAACCCCACCAATAGGGCGGCGAGGCGGCATATGGGGGGTTTTTAGTGGGTATACCGTGGGCCTCATTAGCCTAGACGGGAGTCCCACATAACCACTCGGGTCACCCCCCGCACCCGGGTGGTATGCGGAATGCATTTTCCCCCTAATTAAAAAAAAAGGGTAGCACTGTCTGGAATGAGTTGTTGCTGCTGTTTGGGGCTAGGTGCAGTCAATATGTTAGGGGAACTTACTCTACCAACGGAGTTGCCGGTTGTCGAAATAAGCAAGTTCAATTTAGATGTCTCAGGTTTGGGTGGTAAATGTGCAGATATATTTGCCGGCTGCGTTTTCTTACATGTGCTAGACGGTGCTACAGATGACGATAGGGTGGTGAACTCATTTAGTCTAGCTAACAGCGCTGTCTGGGTACTCTGGGTGTTTAGAAACTCATTCATCAATTGTGTAAGCTGTCTTGGGCATGACGGCATCTAAGAGCCACGAAGGGTCGCGTCAGTAAAGAGAGCTTTAAGCTCTTCCCTTATAATTGTTTTCAGCGTCGCACCCCCGCATGCACACTTAGGCAACTCGTCCACTCGATGAATATTTATTTATTTATTTATTTTAATCTTTATTGCACAATGCATGAAGGTACAAATGGCGGACTTAATGCCTTAAGGCATTCTCTACCGTTTATAGTTAAAAACACTAATAAAAAAACATTAAACATTAATATTCTGTGAGTTCTGTGGCTTGTACTGTCCTCGTCCTATGGTGACATCTTCAAAGCCATTCTCTAAGTCCAAAACCGAGGTATCAACTATTTCAGCAATTGAACTGCCATTACCCAAGTTGCTTAAGCTAGGAAAGAGACGTACAGGTGTTTGTGTTTCCAGTTTTCGGTATTGTACGTCGGCAATCCATACAAATCCAGCAATTGAGGTCCTCATTTGACAAAGTTAGGTACATATCCAAAGTCAATCCTGCACACAATAAATCGTATGATTGACCGCATTTATTGCATTTCATGTATCTGCCATCATCGGCTTCCAATTGACAACCAGCACACAAAGCCATATTTGATGAGACCGTTAAGTATGTTGGTTATGATAATTATGTCAACTCGCTGTGGTTTCCGAACGCACCCTTCCGCTGACAGTAGGTACGCAATTTATGATGTTGGTATGCGTGGACATGTGTCAATCGCTAGTCTGTCACTGTCAAGGTGTCAACGTCAGTTTGCACAAACAGCTGTGTACGTCACTGTGTTATCCCGTTATGTTTGGCGAAATTTAGTGATTTTAACTATAAACGGTTTTCTGTGTACTTTACCGTGGTCTAAAACGTTGAAATTAGGGCTTCCAAATACCGGACTTCTTTCAATACCGGTATTAATACCGAAACTGTCTTCATCAATACCGGGATCCCGGGATCCCGGTATTGACTATGAATCGCCTAAAAATTTTGAATTATATTTAAGAAAGGCTCACTGTAACACCAGATATGTATGTTCTTAGCTTAGGCACCGAATAAATAATAGTACTAGGTACAGAAGACTCACTCTCTAACAAAATGCGTCTGTTACGATCAGGACAGATATGGCCGCTAGGTGGCGACAGCGCCACGCGCGGCTTAAGGGTAGCCACCAAAATTGGTGTGGAACGGATGTATTTGTAGCTACCTGTTGCAAAGCGACGAAATCGCGGAGTGGGCCACGCCTGGCTTAGGATATTAAACAATAATCGCCATCTGCAATAATTATCATTTCATCCTCCAGGTTGGCAATCATTTTAACCGCCTTGTTGGCTTCACCAGTCACATTTTTAGGTCAACCTATAAACCAGCCAATAAATATTCGAAATTGACACCAAAAATTCGTGTGCCATACTACAGTTCATTTCTTTCCATTGTTTGATAAAATTTTAAGAACTAATTATATTAATATAATATCCTGAACATCAGAATTCATTACCAAATATTTATCTAACGCATATCCACAGATCTTGTTTCAATTAAATGATCTACTTTAATTAAATGGGCAAGTAATCTTCTTAATACAGCCGAATTTGATCATTTTAGTTGATTTTAACGTTATAATCGGCACATTTTCCTTGTTTTTGAAAATACCGGGATCCCGGTATTGCATTAAAAAACACCGGTATTGAAAAATGCGTTTAAACAGACGGGATCCCGGTATTTCGGGATCCCGGGATCCCGGTATTGGAAGCCCTAGTTGAAATGTGGCGCACCGTAGTTGAATTCGATGTGTTTTGGTCCGCGGGGTGACCTACCCTACACCACTGTTGTTCACTTCACCACAATATTCGTAAGCTTTTATCACTTATTTATAATTAAAATTTAGCGAGCACTCTCTTTCAAATGTTTATCTGGCCGGGGTTGCCAGGCTAATCCCTAGAATAATAATGATTGATTCTTGTTCAGAATCGTTTGTAGTTATTTGTAGTTGTTTTCATTTCTTTTGTATTTGCCAAATAACCCCAAAAAATTTGATTTGATTTCACTACGAGAGCTGTTTTCATGACAATTCAATAATAAGTGAAAAATCTGGAAAATTCGACACTTTAATGATTGATTCTTGTTCAGTATCGTTTGTAGTTATTTGTAGTTCTTTTCATTTCTTTCTTAGTTGCCAAATAACCCCACAAAAATTGATTTGATTTCACTACGAGAGCTTTTTTCATGACAATTCCATAATTCGTGAAAAATTTGGAAAATTCTACACTTTAACGATTGATTCTTGTTCAGAATCGTTTGTAGTTATTTGTAGTTCTTTTCATTTTATTCGTAGTTGCCATATAACCCCACAAAATTTGATTTGATACATTTGTGAGCTAATAATAAACTACAGCGCACCCAGATATTGTTTCAACAACCGTTAACGCAGACAGCACCACGTTGGTATACTTAGTTACCTGTAGTAAATTACCGGTGAACAGACATATTCAGCACTACACAGCAATATGCGCGACAGTTTATTTATTATACGTATAGCTTAATTATAGTTTTACACGCTTCCTTAAATTCACAGTCGCTATAAAAGTTTCATTTCTATTTTATAATAACTTATTTTAGTGTTTTTGGCTTAATTTCTGTTCACCGACCCGTTTCTTGAAAGGTAAAAGCATTAAATAGTATTTAAACTGAATAAGACGTTGAAATGTGCCCTATAGTAATACTATTAGCGTAAAAATAGTTCTTTTCTCGACCAAAATATAGTTTAAATACCAGAAGTGTACCTTATAAAGATGTTTATGTGCTCAGAGCTATAAATTAAGTCCACAATGGGTCCATCATACCTGTGCTATTTGGGTCATTCGTCTCCCTCCCTTTTATTGAAAAAAAAAATTTTCAAACTGATAACTTATTGTCGGTTATTTAGCAACTACATCGGTTTTTTTTTTCTTTTTCTTACGTTCTTTATCCTCGTCGCCATTGTGACGGCTAGGTTCCGTTGTATTACAAGGTGATAAATAAAACTCAGTTGGTCAGTCAGGTGCTTTGCGACCCGCCCGCACGCCATGACAGTTGACAATAGAATGTCGACTTGCAGGTAGTTCGCACTGCACTTTTATTGTGTAAACGTCACAGATATAAACGATATTTATCAAAAAAAAAATTTTCATGGGTGGATGTCTTCCATGGGCCCTGGTGAGCTTGTAGAAGTAGGAGGACGAATGAACGGTGAGCGATACCTTGAGGTATTGCGTGACGTAATGATGCCATCAGTTCGCGTCGCCTACCCTGAGGGCCAAATTTATTTAGTGCAAGACAATAGTGCCGTGCATCGTTGGCGTATAGTGCAAGACTGGTTGTCTTCTCAGGCGGACATTACAGTCTTCGATTGGCCTTCTAAAAGTCCTGACCTGAACCCAATTGAGAACTTGTGGGGTCAAATGGTGCTTAACTGGGACCCTACCCAAGTCAGATCCATAAAAAAACCAAGACGACGAAGTTCACAGGACCTGGGAATTGTTGAGGAACTCGAACGCTTGTTCAAACATGGTGGCGAGCATGAAAAGCAGACTCAAACAAGTCGAAGAAAGTAATGGATACCCTCTTCGCTATTGATTAATTAAATTTGTGTTATGGGTATTTCTCCACTATTGGCGAAATAATTATGTTAGCAAATTAATAAAACTCCCGTGAGTCTCAGACATGTTGAAATTCATGTATGTATAGGGTTACTCCCGTCATTATATAAGGTCATTATACAAGGTAAAGTTAATGACGTGGTAACTGTATGTAAGTATTGAAATAAATTAAAATAACGAAACTTATTAGAAAGTAATCACATTTTTTTTTTAATACAGTTAACTTTATGGATGAGTCAGATTGTTCAAATATTAACTCATTATTTTTTCCCTAACTAACAGGCCTCGATAATAGTCTTCATAACAAAAAAAGAGACCCACGGTTTCAAAAACAGTTCCCTGTAATTTAAAATAATATAAGCACAATCGTATCGTCATATTTTAGACAGTAATATAATTTAGAAACTGCGGTTGCAAACAGTTTTTTTTTTTATAAAATGCATGTTTAAACCCTTAAACAGGCCTGACGCATAAAAAACCCGGTGGTTTTTATATGCCCACTGCTCGTTACCAATGGTGCTACGTGGTCCTTATATGGCCACTGCCTTGTTAGCCATACAGAGTAGTTTTAAGGGTAAGTCATGTGCACATCACATTTACACTTGCGTCACAAAATGCACTAACTGCCAGCACTTTCTTGGCTCGCATGGATGTCGTGGCTCGTAAGATTGACCGTTGAATAAATATTTAATTTAAAAACCAAAGGAAAATATATTACTTTTGTACTATGAGGGTTCATTCATAGTAATGAATCTTACCCTTAAATGTCATGTAAAACTCCCTGCAGGGCAGAGGCCACTTATAAACCACTCGAACGTGCCCCAGACGGGCAGAGGGATCATACAAACCACAAACTTTTAGATCGAATATTTTATCAGAAAACAATAACTAAGGAAAGTTATGACTTACTACACATACATTATCTAATAATCTACAATAAAAATACAAAACAAAATACTTACAGTACTTTTTTTCGGCGTAGCGAACTTATACAGCGGGAGAAACGTACAAAAACTGCCATTTGTTGTCGATTTGAACTTGACAACTAAATTGTCAAAGAAATTTGTTTTGACACCTGTCATTTTTTTACGTTCCGATATCACCCACTTAATAGACTTTACGTCAATGACATTTTGCGGTCGTTGTATTTACTCAGCTCGCCAAAAAAAATCATTTGCTATGTGGTACTTATAGATACACTACCTGTTTAAGGGATAATTTATCGGCAATTTAAAATTAACTAAACAGGGAATTGTATCGAATCCGGCCCATTTAGTGGAGAAAGCCCTTGTCTTAAAATTGTTTTAAAGTGCCGACGGTTACAGGAGATGAATATTGTTATCTTTGATAACATGTGGTTTCTCGCTGTAACGTCAAAGTTCGTTTAGATTATTTCAATCAGAAAGAAAAGTAACGTTGTGGTATATTGTCATATAACATGGTCCAATCTAAAATTGATTCTAATTTACGTCTACAAGGTTTCCTTTGGTCAACTAAATTGTAACTGAAAGTATTTTTAGGGTTCCGTACCCAAAGGGTAAAACGGGACCCTATTACTAAGACTCCGCTGTCCGTCCGTCCGTCCGTCCGTCTGTCCGTCCGTCCGTCCGTCCGTCTGTCACCAGGCTATATCTCACGAACCGTGATAGCTAGACAGTTGAAATTTTCACAGATGATGTATTTCTGTTGCCGCTATAACAACAAATACAAAAAACAGAATAAAATAAAGATTTAAGTGGGGCTCCCATACAACAAACGTGATTTTTGACCGAAGTTAAGCAACGTCGGGCGGGGTCAGTACTTGGATGGGTGACCGTTTTTTTTTGCCGTTTTTTGCATTATGGTACGAAACCCTTCGTGCGCGAGTCAGACTCGCACTTGCCCGGTTTTTTTCTATTATTAGTGACGTAACTAATTAGCCCTTTACGGCCGGGAAAAATATTTTGCAAAAACTCATGAAAAATGCATGTGAACCGTTTTCATTTGTTATAAAATACACGTAAAAAATGATTAACAAAATCCAACGACCCTTCATCATAAAAAAAATCGCATGCACGAAAGTGACGTTCAAGAATTATCTGTAAATGCACGAACGTGCAAATTCATTTGGATTTGTAAAATAATATGAAAAAAAACGCAACATTTTACACAACAATACACTAGTATAATAATAAGTCCTTAATTTTACATAATCATCACAGTTCTCTATAAGAATCAACACCGAAACGATTATAGAATGATTGAAAACAATAATCAACAATTATAAAGTAATCTCAATTCAACTACATACATCATATGGAAATCCTTGAAAAAGTTCTCATAAAATGAATATTGATTCATTCACAAGTAAAAAGAAAGTATTGGCATGTGTTTAATATAAATTTAAAAGTGGAAAAATTACTGTCTTGGGTCAGACTTGAGCTCACGGCCTCTGGATCGATACTCCAGCGCTCTGCCATCTGAGCCACCAAGACCTCATCCATAGCCAGCAAATCTTTCCACCATATTACAGGTCAAGGGGACCCTTAATAGCATCGTTCGCAGACGTTTCTGCTTGTTAAAAATTAAAATTAATATGGGTAGCACATCGTAACTGGTGAATTTCCAATATGACTTGGAACTCCGGTAGCCGTTTAAGTAGTGTAACACTCTTGCGGTAGATGTCGATAAGGGTCCCCTTGACCTGTAATATGGTGGAAAGATTTGCTGGCTATGGATGAGGTCTTGGTGGCTCAGATGGCAGAGCGCTGGAGTATCGATCCAGAGGCCGTGAGTTCAAGTCTCACCCAAGACAGTAATTTTTCCACTTTTAAATTTATTCTAAGCTTAATAGCATCGTTCGCAGACGTTTCTGCTTGTTAAAAATTAAAATGTGTTTAATATAGTTTATAACTAATTCTGGAGCTGTAACATCAACGTTTTGATCGAATATTTTTCTCTCATCTCTTCACAACCCATTGATTGTGCCTGAACACTTGAACAGTTTGAAGTCGGGGAACATATAATATACTGTCTTTCCACATAACTAGAATGTTACTGAATCTGTCACCATCAGCCGACTCTCTCCACGTCACATATTATCATTGTCGTCTTTGAATGTCAAACTCGATCTGTCAGGAATTCGATTCACCATTACTTTACCCGTGCTGTGTCATCTGCTATTGTTGAGTTTTACAGCAAGTAATATAGTTGTAAAGAATCTATGGCGATATAAACTAACTACCTTGGCATACACTTCGAGAAAAGATCGAGTATAGACCAACAGCTGGACCTAACCCCAGTGACATAATATCACAGCCAAACTTGGTTTAAGCTTCTTTATATGGATGTAACAAAATCAAGCATTAATCCGGCGGAATTATAATCACCATGTTTTTAACCCTACTGGACGGGTTTTATACACCACTACCTGACGCAGCGAAGCCGAATAAGGGGAATAAGGTCGTCGTTAAGTTCTTCAATATTTGATACCTATATCACCATAACACAAAATTCAAAGGATTTGTCTGGCTCCTAATGGACGTCTAACATAAGAAACGGAATATATTATAAAATGATCATACATATGCTATCTATTGTGATTTTATTTCTTGCGCAAAAGCCGGATACGCACAAACTTGCAAATAATTATGACAATTGATTCACGGGCTACGGCCGAACCCACAAATTCGTGCACTTATTTTTTACGAACGTGTAGTTTTCCCTAAATAACATATTTTTACTCTAATTTGTGCTAAATAAACTCATTTAACTCTTTTACTGTAATAATTAAGTATTAAATAGCAACTTTGAAAAAACCCACCAAACCAAAATTATACGAAATTATGAACTTACGTGACTCACACCAAAATACGCCACCTTCTTCAACACTGTCTTGCGACCGACTGATGCCATTGACCATGGTATAATAATATACTCCGCCTGGTACTCCATTTCCGTCTTTTCTAGGTCACCTAACTGACACGGGCTTACGTCATCATGCGACAGCGCTATATGATAATATGCGATAGCGCTATATATAGCGGCCATGTTGTTGTGACGTAGCCCCGTGTCACTCTGGGAATGGAAGACCATGTTTTATTAGACTATGGCCATTGACCTACTCAAACGTGTCGCTAATATCTGCAGTTTAGATCGGAATAGGTTTGAGCTCGAAAAGACGATTTGCTTGCGGACAGGATTTTTTAAAAGTAGTTTGCAGGATTATATCGAACCGGTCGGAAAGGGTTAGGAAGTTATCGGATTTGTTTATATATAATAATTATTATGCGTTTTTTTTTTTGCAAGACTCAACACATATTTACATAGGTGTAAGAAAAATGCTGGTTATTCGTTTAACGGCGTAATCAGTATCGTGTGTGTTCTTATTAGGAAAAAAACTAACTAACTAACTATTTTGGCTCAGCGATCCAAAGAGAATCTTGGCCTTCGAAACGAGAGCGTGCCACCTGTCCCGATCCTGCGCAACTTCCTGCCAGTTACTGACGCGAAGCTGAAGCAGATCCGCCGCCACACTATCTTCCCAGCGATACCTGGGCCGACCCACCGGACGGCTACCAGTCGGTCGTCCCAAGAACGCCTTCTTGACAGCCCGATCCTCTCCCATTCTGAGTAGGTGACCGAATCAGCGAAGTCTGTGCTGCGCTTTCGTTTCGCCGACGATATTAGGTTCGGCCACTAACTCCTCGATCTCGGCATTTTTCCGGATCCTCCAGGTGCCGTCATCTCACCGCCGGTGCCGGTGCCGGTGCGGTGCGGTGCAGGTGCCGTGATATTAGAAAAAAAAGGAACACCTTGTAACATAAATATTACAATCTTTAAGATAAATACATAAAAAAAAAAAAATATAAAGAAATTTAGTTATTGATAAAAACGCCCTCTCTGTGTGCTTCACAAAACGATTAGGCTCACCTATGAACCCAACTCGTGCGCAAGCGAATTTAGCGAATTAGATAAGTAATTAGTTCAGGTGTAATCCGCAACCGTGATAGGGGCGCATCACAGAGGATGCGGCCTTTTTCGATACGAACGGCGAGGTGACTGGAAGGACATTGTAAGAGTTAAATTCAAAATGAAGCCAAAAGATATTTGTAGGCCGCATTCCTGGCATTCAAAGTTACCTCAACGTTAGTTAGTATGTAAAAAATAAATTATAAAACTGGAGGAGTCGTCGCATTCATGAACACTTAAAATCCCAAAACTGGGTCCTTAGGTTGACCTGACAACGATTTCGAGGGATGAGCTCCGGCCGGCATCTGGTGTCCGAGCTGGTCATCCACGTCACCACTTAACCCTGGACCTGCTTCCTGGAGGCATCGGCGTCTGCGTAGTGGATTCCGTATGTGTAATAAATAAAGAGTGTTCGCAAGTGCTTTAGGAACAATCCAGGTTAGTTAAAAACTTAATTTGAACTTTAACTCAACGTCAGTGCACTGTTAAAAATTATGTAATTTTACATGCAAAAAAATTACATAATCCTGTAAAATTCCCGAAAAATCTGGGAAATTTACGGAAAAATATGACATTTTACGTAATTCTCGTAAATTTTAAATTTTTTCGGTAAAATCAATAATTTTTATGTAGTTTAACATAAAATTTATGTAATAATCACTAAGCCATGAATATTTACATAAAATCTGTAAAATTACATGGAATGTTCGGGATAAATACATTTTGGCATGTATTTTTTACGATTGAAGAGGGAATTTTACTTAGAAATCTCGCAATTTTACCTATTTTCGTGAAAAATACATTTTTATGTAAATTGACTTACGTCTTATGTAATATTCCGTAAGATATCAGTAAAATTACAAAAAACATTATGAAATTTCCCAACATTTCTTTAATTTTACATATATTCTGTTCAATTTACTGTTTAAATGGTCTTTTTACATAACATATATGTAATAATCACTAAGAGATGGAAGTTTACATAAAATCTGTAAAATTACATGGAATGTTTGGGACAAATACTTTTTTTATGTGTTTTTAACAATTAAAAAAAGAATTTTACATAAACATCTCGTAATTTTACCATTTTTTTTTTAAATTACATATTTGTGTAAATTTACTTACGTGTAATGTAATATTCGGAATAATGTCAGGAAAATTACAAACAATATTATAAAATTTCCAAAAATTTCTTTAATTTTACATATTTTCTGTAAATTTACTGTTTAAATGTGTCGCTTTACATAATAAATATATAATAATCACTAAGAGATAGAAGTTTACATAAAATCTGTGAAATCACATGGATTGTTTGGGACAAATTCATTTTTTTATGTGTTTATATCAATTAAAATGGGTATTTTACATAAAAATCTCATAATTTTACCTAATTTTGTGAAAATTACATTTTTGTGTAAAGTTACTCACGTCTTATGTAAAATTCCAAAAACTGTCATTAAAATCACAAAAAACATTATGAAGTTTCCCAACATTTCTTCAAATTTACATATATTCTGTAGAAATTACTGTTTAAATGGTATTTTTACATAATAAATATGTAATAATTACTAAGAGATGACAGTTTACATAAAATCTGTAAAATTACATGGAATTTTTGGGACAAATACTTGTTTAATGTATTTTTTTAACAATTAAATCGGGAATTTGACATAAAAATCTCGTGATTTTACCATTTTTTATTGAGAAACACATTTTTATTACAATTTACTTACTTCTTATGTAATATTCCGAAAATAACAGAAAAATTACAAAAAACATTATGAAATTTCCCAACATTTTTTTAATATTACAAATTTTCTGTAAACTTCCTGTTCAAATGTGTCTTTTTACACGATAAATATGTAATAGTCACTAAGAAATGCCCGTTTACATAAATATCTGTAATACTACAATTGATTTTCAACAATTGGAACGGGTATTTTACATAAAAAACTCGCAAATTTACTATTTTGTTTGAAAAATACATTTTTATGTAAATTTACTTAAGTCTTATGTAATATTCCGAAACATGTCAGTAATATTACAAACAATATTATGATATTTACCAATATCTTCTTAATGGTATACCTATATATTTTCTGTAAATTTACTGGTAAAATAATAAATAATATATAGGACAATTTTACACAAATTAACATAGTCCCACAGTAAGCTCAATAAGGATTGTGTTGTGGGCACTTTAGGTATATATATATGTATAATCGATAAATTCTTGAATACATAGGCAACATCCATAACTCCTGAACAAATATACGTGATAATAGACATACAAATAAATGCTCTAACCAGGATGCAAACCCGGGACGTCCTGCTTTATAGGCAAGGTCACTATCAACTAATAGGCTAAGGAGGCCGTGAATATGTTTTTTTTTTACATATTCAATATGTATTGTATAGTAATCACTAAGACAATGGACTTTTACATAAAATCTGTAAAATTACATGGAATGTCAGGGACAAAAATAATTTTATTATGTACGTATTTCTATATTATATAGCTGCAACACGACTGACTGATGACACAATTGTTCTCCCAGAAGGAGGTTCGTGGTGTGTTAGACTTCGACAGTTTCATATAGAGGGCGGTCTCGTGATCTCCAGAAAATTCCGACTTTTGGTCTGACCGCTTCCGGTCAGAAAAATGTTAGACGGCCCGGCCAAACGGTCAGACCTAGGTGGTGCTCGACCAACCCTTTGGGGAACTTTACATAATGTCGTGTGTCGTGATACTTTCGTGAATTTTTTTTTTATGTAAATTTATTTATCTTTTATGTAATATTCAGAAAAATGCCAGTAAAATTAAAAACAATACAATGAAATTTCCCAACCCTTTGAACGCCAGACGGCAAAGGAACATGCCGACACCAGTCGATCGCGAATATTTAAGCGAAATTGAACTTTACGGAGTCTCCCGTAACTCCCTGTTGAATTGGCGAAGCTGACGGCTGTAGCCGTCGTTGGCGCCCTTGGCAAAACTTTCCAATGACGTCCACAGCCGTCTGTGGCGGTCAATGGGTTAATTTTCTGCAAATTTACTATTTCAATGTGTGTCTTTACATTACATTTTTATTTATTTTAGTTCAAACAAGTTAAACACTCGCTAGATGGCGCTACAACTATCAACAGTGCTCTGTGTGTCGTATTTAACTTAAAATAAACAAAAAATAGTTTGTAATGTGTTTTTGACTTTAAAGTGTGTTCAAAATGGCAACAATGGACCAATTCGCAACAACACGTGTTATTTATATAAACTGATCAGTGGATAAAAAAAAAAACGGTGCATAAAACTTAGACAGTGACTAAGTGTTTTTGAGTGACAATATCAAGAGTTCGTGGATTTCTGTGACTAAATTAATAACACATACATTACTAATGTGTCAACAATATAAAAAAACGGAATAATTACTCATTTTGGACAGTACATACAACATAATCTCTAAATTTAGACAAAAAATAACAGTTTGTTCGACTCGCCTACATATATTGAATACAGCGCCATCTATGATGAAATAGCGTTACCACGTGAATCAAGATTGTGATCGAAGACATAGAGAAATCTTAGTACACGGAATCCATCAAAGAGGGCGTTAATATTAAGAATCACTATTTATTATATTTATATTGCACCATGTCAACAAAAACCGACAAAGCTTCGAGTTCCAGAAAATTATTGACTAAAATTGTATGCAAAAATTGCAAAACGACTATTACCACAAAAGAATATTTGAAATGCTTTACGTGTAAACATACATACCATCAAAAATGCACCACTAATGTTAGCTACAAAAGGTTTTTACTTATGACAAATCAAAATAAACAGACATGGAAATGTAGCAACTGCGTAACAAACCTAAACACACCAACAGAGAGTGTGACATCGGAATCTCATATTCTTGAATCATCAAGCAAATTAAACGAGGACTCTACACAACTAACACCAAACTCTATACATCGTGATTTACCATCCAAAACGTCATGTACAGCTGACGAACGTGAAAAGAGTCAAATTTCACAGTCTACGGAGCGGCAGAGCGACGAGAGTCAGTGCCTCCAAGATAGCGGAATACGGGGAGAGTTGAAACCGCTTGACGGAGATCAGCCCACCGAGAAGCAACTTACTACGGTGCAAAACCACTCCAAACAATTTGACGAAGAGCACCGCAAAGTGGAACATGACGAGGAACAGCGCGACGACGAGGACCCGTGTGTCGGCAATCGGTGCAGTGTGGAACAGCCTGCCATAAGTAGTACTAACCTGTGTGAGACACAAGCGTCTCCTAAACGCGTTAACACCTCGAGGACGTCTCCGTCTCCTAAACAGTCTCCTACACGCGTTAACACCTCGAAGGCATTGGAAGATTGCTCTTGCGATAGCAAAATAAATACCAGTATCGACTATGTCACAAAACGAAAGGCTAGAAAATCTCACCATTTTTCGGACGAAAATCTTGATATATCTACAGATACGGACGGCTCTATGTCAAAATCGAGTAGTATACAGGAACAGCTAAGTCTACCCAATATACCCGATTTGAATAGCTCTGAAATAGCGAACTTGCAGTCTGCAAATCAGCAATTAACGATACAGCTACTAAGTGCTCACGAAGAAATTGCTCGCTTGAATAGTGACATTACTAAACTAAAAAATACAGTTGACAAATGCAATGTCAAAATAAATACTTATCGTAAAATATTAAATGAAAATACACCAAATAATTCAATTTCAGCCGGAAGAGGGAAGAAAAAGAAAAAATCCGCTAGCAAGACTAAATCTCGAAACTCTATATTACCTCTACCTACGAAATTACATATAAGTAGCACGCCAATCTCGGACTTAGCCCAAAAAGAACTTTCGACGCCTGCAAATCCCAAGAAACGGACTACAACACCGGAGGCTGATTCTTCAATAAGTGGGTCACCATCAGTCACAATAGAAACGACGAAACATATAGTAAAGTCGAAACTTTGCCTAATAAGTGCTAACAAAAGAAACAAAATACTGCAAGTGGCACAGAATGCACTTTCAGACACTTTAGAGATATGTCATTACTTAATGCCGAATTGTGGAATTACAGAATTGTTTCGTGACATTGACAAAAAGACAATCAATTTCACAAAACAAGATTATTGCATTGTCTGTATCGGGGAAGAAGATTTTACGGAAACTAAAGATTACCAGCGTTTAGTGAACATTATAAGAAACACTTTATCAAAATTAGATTACACAAACTTCATTATATGTTCACCAACATTCAGGTGTAAAAATACAGGTATAATGTTTAATTGGAGGATTGAAACTTTTAATAATTTACTTTATTGTGATAACTTAAAATATGAGTACTCATTTTTACTTGACTCAAATCTCGAACTGTCATTTGAGTACGATATGTTTAGCAGAGCGTCTGGATTTATAAATAACAACGGTGTAAAACAGATATTTCAAGGTATCAAGAAAACTATCTTGTATATAGAGCAATTTAATAAGTTCAACCAACCGGAACCGAAAGCTCTTTTCTCGCCCAAAAAAAATGATATAGGTATACAAACGGACCCGCAGCCACCTCTAAGAAAAAACTCTAATATAACAACGCACTCTCATTCCTTTCGTGCCTAAAACGAAATTAAAAACTACAAAAACTCACCACGATTGTAATACAAGTTTCCAGTTATTGCATCAGAATATAGCTAGTGTCTTAAAAAAACAGGATGAGCTAGAAATTGTTTTGGAAGAATATTCCGCACAAAAACAGCCAATTGATATTCTATGCCTAACTGAAACTTTTCTTAAAAAAGGAATGGAACAAAACGTTTGTATTAACAAATACAAAATGGCAGCTTTTTTCTCACGCCTCTGTGAAAGAAGAGGTGGTTCATGTATTTTGCTTAAAAATGAATTAGATTATAAAACATTAAATATTTGCGATCAAATTTCACAAAACTATATATTTGAATGTTGTGGGATACAGATAGAGCAGATGGGACTGATTGTTATCTGTATATACAGAACTCCCTCCTCGAATGTACTGGCATTCTTAGAAAAACTAAATTATCTGCTTTCTAAAATAAATAAAAAACAATGCAAAATTATCTTGTGTGGAGACTGGAACATTAACATACTCAAAACTGATAAGATAAGCCAAGAATTAATTAGCATTTTGGAAGCCAATAATTTTATAATTCATACCGCTACACCGACGCGACAATCGTCGTGTATAGACCTCGTTGCCAGCAACATAGCGCAGGTATTGAGCCGAAATGACCATTTAGGTTTGTCAGATCATAATACAGGACAGTTTATCTCATTTGATCTAGGGAGACTAAAATATCTTAGGAACTGGTACGAACATAGACGAGACTTTAGTGCGGAAAATACACAGAAATTTATCAATGCTATGCATTCTCTGTCTTTTCATAATTTATATACTAATAATGAGATAAATGCAGCGTTCAGTGAGTTCCATGATTTACTAATTCTCTTTTTTGAATTATGTTTTCCGAAAATTAAAGTGAGAATTACTCAAAAGACTAAAAACTCGCCTTGGATAACGAAAGGGATACGGAAATGTTGCAAGCAAAAGCGCTGTCTCTATCTCTCTTACAGAAAATCAACTGCAAGTGATAAGCCACTTCGTAAAAGTATTTACATTAACTACTCAAAAACATTACGACGTTGCATTAATAAAGCCCAACGTATGGTCAACAAAAAGACAATTAAAACTGCTAGAAACAAATGTAGAGCAACTTGGTCAGTAATTCATCGGAATATTAACACCAAGGGATTTGTAAAACAGCTAGACCAAGTATACAACAATGGAAAACTCATAGATGATCCCCTAGAACTAGCGGAAGCATTTAATAACTTCTTTATAGATCTTACTTGTACAATTAACACGACTACAGCGCCTCTACATAGTTCTCATAAATACAACCAAATAAACTCTATGTTTTTAACCCCCGTATCCGAAAATGAGGTGTTAAACATTATATTTTCACTTAATAACACAAATTCGGTTGGATATGACTTTATAAGCACCAAATTATTAAAATTATGCGCCCAGAAGTTAGCTATTCCTCTGACGTATCTAATTAATCTCTCTATCACCACAGGTATATTTCCGGATCGTCTTAAATACTCGATAGTTAAGCCAATATACAAAAAAGGTAACGCTCTAGACATGAATAACTATAGACCTATCACTCTTATCCCAATAATTTCAAAGGTGTTCGAAAAAGTGATTGCTAAGAGATTATATGATTTTCTACAAAAAAACAAACTACTAAGCACGGATCAATTCGGATTTCAGTCAGGTAAATCGACGTCTCTGGCTAGTTTTTCCTTAGTTAAATATGTTACTGAGTGCCTTGATCGTAAAGAGCCTGTTATAGCATTATTTTTAGATATGTCTAAGGCATTCGATTTTGTAAATCATAAAACGCTTCTCAATAAAATTTACGATTATGGCATTAGAGGGAAAGCCCATGACTGGCTTACTAGCTACCTAAGTGATAGGAGACAGTGTACAGAAGTATCTAAAGTAATTAATGACGAAAAAGTATGTGTCATGTCAGAATATAAACTTAATCGACGAGGAGTTCCGCAAGGAAGCATTTTAGGACCATTATTGTTTCTTTTATATATTAATGACCTTCCCGATGTAACAACACACAAATGTATATTATTTGCTGATGACACGACTTTATTGTTTAAATGTACGAACGTTGATACCTTTGAAAATGAAATAAATGAAACTATTAGAGCCATAGTAAATTGGCTGAATATACATGATCTTAAAATTAATATTGGTAAAACCAAAGCTGTACAATTTAGAACAAATAAGAGCCATGTATTATCTTTAAATCTAATGTATAATAATACTAAAGTAGACATGGTTAACTCGACTGTCTTTTTGGGATTAACTCTTGACGAACACTGTAACTGGAAGAAACATATTGACCTTGTATGCACTAAAGTGAACCGATTTGTGTACGCACTCAAACGGCTAAAACAAATCGCATCCCTAGACACAGCTTTAAACGCCTATCATAGCTACGTGTCATCTGTGTTACGATATGGCGTTATAATCTGGGGTAACTGTGTTGATATTGATAGAGCATTCAAAGCCCAAAAAAAGTGCATTAGAGCATTAGGCGGTATTGGTACAAGAGAATCGTGCAAGCCCTTATTCAAAAAACTTAAAATTCTGCCATTGGCATGTGTATACATAGCAGAAATATGCATTTTTGTAAAAAAACATTACCAATACTTTACCTTTATAGCTCAAGTAAATCCAAATGCTAGAGCTAATCGGTTAAACAAACTTCTCGGTACAAAAAGCAATTTGGCTCTTTGTCGAAATAATGTCGATGGGATGACATACATAATATATAATAAACTGCCACAATACTTAAGAGACATGCCACTTATTAAATTTAGAAAAGAAATTATAATATTTTTAAATGAGCACATATTTTATAGCATTAAGGAATATTTAAACTTAGATTTTTATTAATATTGTGACATTTTATTTATTATTAATTATTGTTATTCTTATTTAATGTTATTGTAATTGATTATGTAATTTATTGTAATATAATGTAAATAGGTTTTAAAATATTTTGCATGCCTACTAGTATAAGGTATTGACATTATCTGGACATAATACAATTGACTCTACCAACTTATCTGTACATAATGTTAAGCAAAATAAACGCATTTCATTTCATTTCATTTCATTTCAAACAGCATAAAAGGAAAAATACCAAACCACTACTTAACTAACTTAGCGCCACTTGCACCGTCCCACTAACCCGGGGTTAACCGGTTAAACCGTTAATCCAGTGTCAAATTGTACTGGTAACCAAGGTAACTCCAGATTTAACCGGTTAACCCCGGGTTAGTGGAATGATGCAAGGGGCCCTTAGGGTGGTATTCCACCTGTCAAATTTGCATTCAA
Source organism: Cydia splendana (assembly GCF_910591565.1). NCBI lineage: Eukaryota > Metazoa > Arthropoda > Insecta > Lepidoptera > Tortricidae > Cydia > Cydia splendana. Next base: position 777,564 of record NW_026946895.1, read on the forward strand.
TTTCTTTGTCCAATGTCAGTGTCTCACTCTCTCATTATTAAGTGTGAGTGATAACAATAAATAAGTACTAAAAAGTACGGAATCCTCGGTGGGCGAGTTTTTTTCACATTTATGAATTACTAGCTATTGCCCGCAAGTTTGTCTGCGTGGAATCAGTAACAGCAGCTACCAGCTAGTGTAAGAATAGCGCCTGAAGAAAGTGTAATAGCAATCATTCAATTTGAGCATAAGTTTCATTCAATCAGTGATCAGGCAATTCATTAACTCTCTCTCAATTTCATCCCCCCTTTTCACTCTCTTTAAGGATGATTCCCGGCATAAAAACTATCCTATGTCCTTCCCCGTGACTCAAAATATCTCTATGCCCAATTTCAACTAAATCGGTTCAGCGGTTTAAGCGTGAAGAGGTTGTTGACAGACAGACACACTTTCGCATTTATTAGCTTTAGCATTTATATTTATTTTATTTATATATAGTATGGAAGTATGGATATGGATTCCCGAAGAAATTATTTGAATAATTTTGACGGGAATTAAATCGATATGATTTTATTTTTACGAACTCCTAACTACTAGGTATATGTATATATTCAAATAAGTAATGATTTTATTCTTGCGTGCCCAACACTGGTAACATACGAGTACCCATTAAGGGTGACTCACGTTAGACCGGGCCGTGCCCGGGCCGGAGCTTCCGGCGCATCGTTTTCTATGGAAAGCATCACGTGTTCGCCTGTCATGTCATAGAAAAGTACCTAAGCGCCGGAAGCTCCGGCCCGGATGCGGCCCGGTCTAACGTGAGCGTGAGTTATCCTTTACCTACATACATAGAATAGAAAACAAACTACTTAATGCCTAATGGTAACATTCCATTTCTAACCGCAGCTGCATTACTGTCAATTTTACTATGGAAATTGACAATGACATCGACGCGTTCAGTACCGGTAGTGCAGCTGCGGTTAGAAATGGAATGTTACCATAAAGCTGCTAACAGTGCTAACACATTACCGCACCGCACCAAGGACATTGTCAAGGTTGTTGTCAAGGTCTTACTTATGGGTGCGTCGCACAATGACCTTGGTGCGGTGCGGTAATGTGTCCAATGATATGTTTGTCCAATGTCATGGCATCTCACTCTCTCTCTCTCAAGCAAAATGTGAGACAAAACACACATTGGACAAAGAAACAGAAACTGGACACGTGGAAACCCTAATACAATTCCATGAACAAGTTTTAACCTGCTGAGAATGCCGCCCGTGCGCTGGAAATTAAGAAGGTACTAAAGGTACTTACTTACTTAGTAAGTAGGTACTTACCTAATAAATTTTAGGCAAAATCGGTTTGTGCTCACACCACCCCGTTACTACTAATACCTACTTAAAGATAAATAGATTCATTAATATTATGTAAAGATAGAAATACTTAGTTACTTAATACGAAATCTACAATCTACATACATACCTACGTAGGTACCTATTTATTTGGGTTCGTCTTTGACGTCTCTAAAAATAAATATGCCAAATATTCATATCATGGCTCCTCTACACGTTGGCCAAACGCTCCGCCAACGCTTGGCCCATGAGTTAAGGCTCCTCTTCACGTTGGGCCAACGCCAACGCCAACGAGGGACGTAGCCATGCGGTAGAATGAGATAGCAATATCACTTGCTCCCTCTGACGTATAAATGCGTCCCTCGTTGGCGTTGGCGTTGGCCCAATGTGAAGAGGAGCCTTTAGCCGTGCCTTGGTCGGAACGCTACTACACGATGGCGACTTTCAGTTGTGATCTGACCGGTTTCCAAGGTGGACGTGGAAGCCAGTTACAGCCAGGGTTCAGCATCAGCTCTATTTGGGTACTGCTCTCCCAAGTGCTCACCTAGGCGTGTCGGATGACCAAAACAGAGTGTGTCTATTGTTGCACCAAACCTGAGTTCCACTAGGTACAGCGAGGGTTCAGCATCAGCTCAGCTCTATGTATACTACAACCTTCTCTAGAATATAACGAACACTTTTATGAAAACCGCATCAAAATCGGTTCAGCCAAACGCGAAATAATCGCGAACAAACAGTATGTATGTACGTCACTTTATTGCACATAACAGGTAATACATACAGTCAGCAGCAGAAGTTGCTAGGCGGACGAGATGTTCAAAATTACCTTGACACGCTCTTATTCTCGTAACAATAAAGTCGCGGCAAGATCATTTTGAACACCTAGCCAGCTTAGCAACTATTGCTGCTGACTGTACAAACATATAAATAAGTAAAACGATATTTTTACCTTATTTTTATCCTTGTGGTGTTTATATGTTTGGGGTTCCATATTACGCTTTCTCCCCTATATAGCTCTAAAAAATTTATATTTTCGTGGGGCGGCCACGTATTCGTCATTTTTAATTTTAAAAAACACAAAAACATGAACGTCCACCCTCGACCGCGCACTGCCGATAGTGCCGATTGGACCACGCTTGGCCAATCCCTTTAGGCTCCTCTTCACGTTGGGCCAACGCCAACGCCAACGAGGGACGCAGCCATGCGGTAGAATGAGATAGCAATATCACTTGCTCCCTCTAACGCATAAATGCGTCCCTCGTTGGCGTTGGGGTTGGCCCAACGTGAAGAGGAGCCTTTTGATGTGCGGCCGAAATGGACTATATTCCAATAAAAGACTAATATTTTGTAGGTTTTTACAAATACAAATAACTTTATTTTGCATGAAATATGGTACAAAAGATGGTCAGACAATATTGGGTAACACATCACCAGCATCTGGCATGCAAAAAACTAAAACTACAACTAAAACTAAGTTTAAACAGTCATAAGTCATAATAGTCGAGGCCTAATATTATATTATGTCACCCACCTCAGTCAAAAGATGCCATGTATTCCTCGATGGAATAGAAGGCCTTTTGTACGAGCCATGCTATTAGTTTCCCCTTAAACATTTTCAAAGGCAACTGTTTGATGTTATTATCCAGTCTATTATAGGTTTTTATGCTCATACAAAAAGTGTTTCTACTATATAAATCTGTTTTTTGCAAGGTATGGCTATAGCCTATCAGGGTACCAGGATTTTGTCAATCCAATAATCCTTTCTATATGGACATGTTTACTTGCAAGTTGTCTATCTTTTATGATTGTTAAACCTGGTATCTGTGATTTTCCTTTCATAAAAGTATATATGTTGCAGTCAAAAGTGTGAACTGGTCAAAAGAACTTTTAACCGATAAAAACGGGCTCAGGTAAAACTACTTTTGACCAACATGCTCAGTCAAAAGCAGTTTTGCCTGTTTTTGTCGGTTAAAAGTTCTTTTGACCAGTTCACACTTTTGACTGCGATATATATATCTTTACAGTAATGTTTTTGTCTATAAACACGTCTTGTACTGTAAATCCTCTATCTGCTAGTACACTGTCACCACTTTCACACTTTGACACTAGACCACTTCGTTCAACTGTCTGCCTGTCACTTATAGATCCAGCATTATGCTTGTGAACAATACAATAGTAATACACATGGTGTTGCTTCTACTAAGACCTGTTTGACATCTTTAAACAGTTTTCTGTGACTTATTTTTTCATAACGCTCCTGCCGTTTAAGCGCTTCTGGTGTTACTTGTTTTATTTTAGTGAAACAGAATATGGTTGGTACTGCAGTCTTTTTTAAGAACTTTGCAACTGGTTCATTGTCTGAAAATTAAAAAATAATGTTTAGAAAGTACAAATAGTACTAATACTGAGCCAGGTATGTATTAACTAGGACACATCACATCACCTCATATCAGTTGTGCCGCTTAATTTTAAACTCAGGTAAATTAATTCTACTCTAAGGTTGATTATTATTCAGATTATTATATTATTTTTTAAATAACCAACCTTACAGCAGAATTGATTTACCTAAGTTTGAAGTTAAGTGACACAGTTTATGTTAGAATTCAAGACAATTATGCCGAACTTACTAGCATTAAAGTTAAATTGTATTTCATTTTGTGCTAATAAAGATATTCTATTCTATTCATTTATTAATTTACTTACCTGTATATCTACTTTTTCCAAAATAATCATCTTCCTTAAAATGCATTGCACATAAGCGGGCTGAATCCCTTGCCCTAAAGTTTTTAATACGCAGAGCAGTTTCCCAACGTTTTCTTCGTGTTGGGTCCTTGGGAAATAAATGAGCTCCTCTGTTTGTACAATTTGGCGCACTACATTCAGGCATTTTTGAGAAAATTGTACAAGTTTAGAATAACTTACTTACAAAAAACAAAAAATGTATGTGGTTTGACAGTTTTTATGTCAAAGCGAGGTAAAATCGCTAATTCGCCACCAGGCTCCTATTTCACCAACGTGACAGGTCCGACAATTGACGACATCACTGTTACTGACGTCACAGGCCTCCATAGGCTACAGTAACCGCTTACCATCAGACGGGCGGTGTGCCAGTTAATAAGTACTTATTTTGCGAAGCTAATGACAATTGTCACAAGAAATACGATACGACAATTGTCACGAAATTCCGTGAAATAGGGGCCTGGCGGGATAAAAAGTTAGTTTTCCTCCCAATTAATTTTTAAGTAAATATGGAATAGGGTAAAATGCCCCAATTAGAAAAAAGGTAATCGATCATGACGTCCTTTTTATAAAAAAAAATACTTTTTAAAAATAAGTCACAGCAAATATGTTACAAAAAATTATGAACTAAATAAAAACTACATAAAGCTACAACTAACTACAAGATAAACTAAAATTATAAATAAAAACTTGGCTCCAGCTCTGTGCCTTTGGGCAGGGTGCCAAGAAGGCTGGCGGCATTGCCGCGCTGTCCAATTGTATTTTTCCACAGTTTTGTCTTTTCTAGTTCCACTAGGTACGGCCAGGGTCAGCATCAGCTCAGCTCTATGTATACTAATACCTTCTCCAGAATGTAACAAACACTTTTCTGAAAACCACATCAAAATCGGTTCAGCTAAACGCGAGATAATCGCGGACACATACACCGTGTAACATTAGGAAGCCGAATAATTTTAACAGCGTATTCCTGATCATATTTAGAGACAAAAATGTCCTATAAACTTTTTTGAAATTCGCCTAGTTTCAAAGATAATATGATTAAAAAAAAAACAAGTTTTTATTGTTACAAGTTGTGTGATGTTGCTGCTATGAGACGTAGTCTAAATATCCTTATTGATAGATGTCCAAAAGTGACAAGTAAGAGTGACATTCCATTTCCAACTGCAGCTGCAATACTGTTCATTTTACTATGGAAATTGACAATGACAGCGACACGTTTCCATAGTAAAATGAACAGTATTGCAGCTGCAGTTGGAAATGGAATGTCACTCTAACACTTTGCAAAAAATAGGTTTTACGAAAAAAAATTTAAAAATCAATTTTAAGTGAAAAGTTTACCAATCAACATCAAATAACATTTATTTATTATGTACAAATACATTCAAAAAATTTAAAAAACAAAACAAAAAAATTTTTTTTTTGGCGAAGTAGACCTAAACTGATATTACATTTTTTCTTTCTTTTGACCTCAGAAATGCGTGGTTAAAGTTATTCGGTTAACCCTTTGACCGCCGTTGTCCGGTATAGAAGACAACGATAGACCGATACGCTGGCGCCGTCGTCTTGTATACAAGACAGATATTCAACCACTGAGTTAATGTGAAAATAATAACAATTGCAATTTCATTTACACTCGTGTTCATATTTAAGGTCTTTGTTTTTTCATTTATTTGCTTTTTAAGCCGCTATATAAATACCTTCTTTTAATATAAGGCATTTAAAAAAATTGCTCCAATTTTCAAAATTTTTATGTTTCTCGTCGCCGTTGTCTTGTATAAAAGACAGCTAGGGATGGGAATGTTAACTCGATATGGGAATTTTTAAAGTAAATATAAAGTCAGAAATATGTTTTTATCTAAGTATTTGAACACTTGTTAATCGCCAATTTTTTTCAACGAACAGTAGGTAACTACTTACTAGAATACGTAGAACGAGAGTCAGATAGGCATAACTATATTTAAAGTTCAGGCAGCTTCTTTGGCTCTATAAAGTAGAGTCAGACAAGTAAATTTGCCCTTGTAGATTGTGGACTATTTAATTGCAGAAGAGATAAATAAAAATAATAATTGATGTTATTTTATAGCTTAGTGGGAAGGGATACACCGCAGCGACCGCTTCGCACAAGAGTGGTACAGGGACATACCTGTTTATCAGACTTTAGTTTTTTGTTATAACATTGAAGTTAATGTGTAATTTTTTAATAACAAGTCGTTGAACGTTTTTTTGATAAGAGTTTACCTATAGATTAATGTAAACCAAACTGAAATTATAATGATAGATTCTAATTCCGGAATAATATCTTTCACTCATTAAAAATTCAACCCACGTGTAATTTTCACTAAAACAGTTCCGGTATATTGACTTTATCGACACATGATGCGCAGCTTTAACGTTACGCCAATAAAGTTTACGTACCAACAAGCGCTTACGCCGTTGACCTAGAGACTATTATTACTTGATCCGCGCGGAAACAGTCCTTGTCAGTCTGCACTGCGGGCAGTCCATGCGCGCCGTTGTCTTGTATAAAAGACTTCTCGTACAGCCTAGTGCGGCGATATCACGTCTTGAATCGACATTGTTTAGTGGTTGTTTTTTATGTTAAATCCCTATATTTTAAACATTTTCGGGTGCAAAATATATGTTTAATTTTGGCAATTTGGAATGAAATTAAAACAGGATAAGAACAAAGCTAAATACTACTAGAGGTTAGGGCTTGCATTAAGCCGAGTAGAGGTGTCGATTTTAATTCTTTTTTGTAATTCTATAATAAATTGAGATATATTTTTTTTATTATTTTTCCTCGAGTAGTCATGAGCAGGTCCATCTTCTGGTGCCAGCTTATCGGTGAATTTTGGGACACGTGGTATAAAAATTATAGGTACTTACTTAGTAGAAAATGTTTATAACATCTGAATTTTTAAAGTCACTTACCCTCCATTTCAAGTAAACCACGTAGTTTAAGCGCTACTAAAAATTTAAAACAACGTTTTAATCCGTTCACTTCCTTAGTTTGATGTCAACTGAGCTCAATCAAATCTAAATCCGTGAAAAAAACAAAAAAGTACATAATTTTTTACACATGGCTGATGACACGGCAGGCGTGTCATCATATTCTATGGCGCATGGCATGGGTGCCGTGTCATGAAATGATTGTTCCGCGCCACAGCCAAAAGTTTTCGAAAATGGAACGCGCAACGAATCGGTTATTATAATAAGGTTGCCTATCGCATACCTGGGTCAATTTCACCAAACGAGCGTTTTTATCAAATTTCCATGGAATTTTGAAATATTGATAAGATATAACAAAATGTGATGTGATAATTCGTAGAAAAATAAAATAAAGCCAATATTACTTTCAGGGTACACATATTCATGAAATTTTGAAAGATATTTCAGTTTGAAAATTTGATCCGGGCACGGGAATTTTTCTATCCATGGGAATTGGATTTTGCTAGCACGGGAATTAGTTTTCTAAGAATTATTCGTATTTAAACTATGTTTTTTTATTAATCAAAAGTAAAATTGGACTTTTAGGATTATTAATGACCTATTTCACATTTGAGATCTATTGCATGGTTTTAAAGCATCATACAAATAAAACTAATGATTCAAAAACTTAACTAATGAAGTTAAGGATCTTTCTGAATTAAATAAGAATAAATGTTATTTTTTTAGTCAGATTATTATTAATGATTAATAGCCATCATCTGACTTTAAGAAACATCGTCGTAGTTGATTTCAATTTTATATAATGGAATATCGTATGAACACTTGGACAGCCTTTATGTAGGTTTGTTTAAAAGTAGTATATTACTAATATTTATGAATAACATAGATTGTTTTGGTTTTTTAATGAGTCTGAGTATCAGAATCGTAAGCTTTAACGATAGAATTGTTTAGCATTCGTGGATTCGCAGTGAACTAATAAAAAAGCGATATTTACTATGTATTCATTAAAATTCGCATAATAATGGCCCAGTTGTAATTGTTCCACGATATATGACCTAAATAACGCTAAAAGACTATAACGTCCATAGTAATAGCGTTTAATAATTAAAATAAATGATGATTTCTAATTACCGTGCCTAGAAAACGAGGCATGGGAATTAGATTTCGTAGGAAATAAAATCGTCTAAAATGTAACTCGCATATTACAGAAATTCTATGTTATCCTCAATATGAAGATAGAAATGGCTATGTCACACTAGTGCTCGTTAACGAAAAGATGTTTAAATTATATACATTATTGTGGCCACGGAAATTATTATTGTGGCCATGGAAATTAGATAAAAATTGTCGCCCTACCCGTTTTCATTGTTCTGTCGTAAATATCGAGAAACTTCAGTGGCTTGTCAAAATCGTACCTATATTATCTGTTAGAAGACACACGACAGAACAAGAAAAGGGAAGTGCAGTACAAGTCAAGGCTTCACGCGCGATGTTGATTGGCTTTGAAAATTTTCAACAAAAAAATACTCTCGAGCTCGGACAAAATATAATCATCGATCACGAGTTATTTACCACAAAGAAGTTAATGTTTTTTTATATGCTTAGTGATAGTAAATATCATCTAGTTTAAGTATTTAATATTCAACAAGTGATACTAATGTACAATTTTTAGTAGGAATTTTCATTATACTCAAAAACAGATTCCGGACAGGGCACGGAAGTAGTAATTTGAGGCTTTAAATATTTTTAAGTGTACCCTAAAAACAAATTAATCAGTGAATTCATGTTGACCGCGATGTGGAAGTGTGACTTCCTTATAAAAAAAAGGGAACGTGTTATCTGATGCTACCTTCCGATTTTCATCTCGGCCACAAAATGAATCGCGTTCAGAAAATGACCCACCTGATTCATCCTGCGAGTCACGATGTTTGTCACGATCTGGTGATCGTAATTTCTTCTCAAGCCGTTTCATTTTCTTTAAAAGATAATCGTAACTATCTTTATCCTTTTCACGTTTACGTTTAGGCATCTTTTAAAACGTTAATCACTGATATTTTATCACTTTAATACGGGAGCGCGATGTGAAACGGCGGGGCACTAAAAAGCGATATGAAGTCGAGAGCGGGTAGGCAATCTACCTTACAATAAACAAAAAAAAAATACTTTTAAATTCTCAAAATAGTGTGAAATGGCATGCGCTATGCGATACTACATGTGTCTCTTATGCTAATATAGAGGACGAAACCGAGTATAATCGATTTATAACATTCATACAATTCAGTACCGCGTTGAAACTTTAAGTGAACATTTTCTTGGTACTTTTCCCTTCGCTTGCCTAATTTTCTTAGTGAAATTCTTATATTTTCCAATTGTTCATATATTATGTACTGAAGGTCAGTTGACATTTATTTATTTAAACTTTATTGCACAAATTTACAAAAAAAGTACAATTGGCGGACTTAACGCATTGAGGCATTCTCTACCAGTCAACCATTGGGCTAAACAGAGACAGTTAGTTTGGTGCAGGATTGTAAATAGTGGATATGAGAATAGACACAAGTCGAGACTACATACTATGATACTATACTTACTTACACAAATATACATTTTAAATATACCTACGTATATACAAATTCAATATATATAAATAAACATACATATATATAATAATTATGTACCTAGTGTGAGACACCACGTAGACCCACGTCACGTAGTCTCGAATGCTTTCAAATAAATGCTTACGCAACTTGCTTTTGAATGAATGTTTGCTCTGAGCTTGTCTGATAGGCAGAGGGAGAGCATTCCACAGACGAATTGCTTGGCAGGTGAATGAGTTGGACAAGAATCCAGTCCGATGAGGGAGGACAGCCAGCATTAGACTACGAGAAGCACGGAGAATGCAACCAGGACGGGCTGTTATAAACTCAAATTTAGACCTGAGATAACTGGGTGCAGTGCAGCTGGGTCAAATAAAATTGAATACAGAGTACATAAAATTCGCAATGACCTGCGTTCACGAATTAGGAGCCATTGGAGTTTACGGCGAAAGGCAGAGACATGGTCAATTGGTCATATTTGCGGCGGTTAAAAACGAATCTGATGCAATTGTTAAGGAGACGATCAAGTTTGGACAGCGAGGCTTGTGTAATGTTTGTGCAACACACATCAGCGTAGTCAATGATTGGTAATATTAGGGACTGAACAAGTAAAATTTTAGTGCTTGCCGGTAAAAAGTTTTTATGTCTATAAAGCGCCCGCAATGTATTGGTCACCCTGCGACTGACGTCAGACACATGTGGCTCCCATCTCAAACCACTGTCGATAATTAAGCCCAGATTTTTAACATGCGCTGACAGGGGAATCACGGTGCTTTCGAATACGATAGGTGCAACGAGAGAAAGATCAGTTGACGAAAGCAAGTGGGGGCTTCCCAAAACAATAGCTTGGCATTTGGTGGGATTAACGGCGATTCCAAAGTCACGGGACCAAACAGCGTTGCGGTTAAGATGGTCGTTAATTTTTACGACTGCACACCCGATGTCATTGGCATTTTTGCATACAAATGGTAAGAGCAGCCAAGGCTATTAGTAATCAAATTTATAAATATAGAGAATAGAAGAGGAGAAAGTATACCACCCTGTGGAACGCCTGAAGTGAGTTCTAGCCAGTCAGAAAAGGACTGACCAGCGCGAACCGCCTGCCGACGATCCTGGAGGCAGGAAGAGAACCACTCCGCCGCCGATGATGAGATGTTTAAATGTTTTAGCGCAGCAAGTAAAAGATCATGATTAACCGCATTAAAGGCGTTGGAAAAATCTATTAAAACCAATACAGTTAGCAGAGAGATCTCCATGCCCTGCCTCGCATCCTCAACCACTTTCAGCAGAGCTGTCGAACTACTGTGCCCAGGGCGAAAGCCGGATTGAAAAGACGACAACAGTTGGTTTGAGTAAATGTGGGTGGATAGTTGTTTGTGAACCACTGCTTCTAATATTTTTGACATGAATGGGAAAATAGATATTGGCCGAAAGTCTTTAAGTAAAATGGGGTTAGAAATTTTGGGTAAAGGGATAACATGGGCATTCCGCCACACTGAAGGAAAAACCCCATTGAACATTGAAGAGTTGATCAGAGAAGTCATAACTGGGAGAATGCATTCTAGGATGCAGATAATCATTAACCTACTCAAGTCGTTATGACCAACTGCATTGGACTTAGGGTCGGTTGCACCAAACTGTTCGTATCGTTAAAGAGTTCGCTAAATTTTTATATATGGAAAGTTTCATAGTAAAGCGCCGGGGCGCGCCGGCTGACGTTGATCAGTTTGTGAAATATAGTTGATGCAATTGACCCTTTAATGGACAAGATTACTTTACGGATCTCATCATCAGTGACAGGTGCGAAAGAAAATTTATTAGAAATAGAAGGTAAAGAAGAAATGTACGAAATGCTTAAATCTTTGGTGTCAGGGTCTAAAGAAGAACGTTTTGCAAAATGTTGATTTAAATCGTTAATAAAAAATGAAGAGAATGAATTGCATGGGCTTTGAGATTTGACTACACCAATAGATTTTAGGAATTTCCAAGTGTCAGCTTGGGATGAAGAAATAATATTTTCATGTATATATTTACGCTTAGCCGCTCTTACCAATCGATTACACCGATTCCTAGCAGCCTTATAATGTTGCCAGTCTTCGTCACACCGGCTGCGTTTGTACTTCCGGATCGCCCGATCACGTCTTGTCATGGCCATTCGGACCCAAAGAATATAATACTCACTAGGAGAAGAACGGTAACTCCATACAAAAAAATGTCCCAACCGTTAATACGTTTATACTAGTGGCGCCGTCTTTGTGTACCAATGGAACTAAAGTTGACAACCGGTTTAGCCTGGCGGGTATTGGTAGGTAGTAATTTTGTTGATAAACATATTTGTTATCTTCATATCACGAAATATATGCAAGATGCAAATATTACCCCTTGTTTGTGGTATTATCAATTGATTTAAATAAAAGGCATGTTTATGTTTATAACATTATATATATTATTTATTAAAAAATGTTTTACATATAACAAAAATATACACTGAAAACTGGCAACTGGCAACTTAATAAAAAAATAGACATTAATAAAGCGCATTCACAAAGTTTTCAGTACCTTTTATACAAATAACATTAGGCATGCCTACCTATTACACTTTACACACAGATACACTACACTTTACATACGGCATTTTACACAGATTTCCAACTTGTATTCATACATTTCTTCACGGTTAATTAATACGCTTTCCAGATGCGTTATGACTCGGTTCCTTCTGAACCCACTAAAGTTGTAAATTTCACTCTGGCTGCTTCAACAGCCGTTGCTCCGCATTTAGCACATTTTCTATGTGCATTGCTGTAATCCATGTAGGTACAGACTTACAGTCTTAAGTGGTACGTAGCGGTACACGTTGTATGTATTATTTAAAGAGTTAATAAATAAAATTTTCGTTATGAATTTTAACCACAGCAGTTGGACAGAGTCATTGACAAATATATTTTTTATTATGGTGGGTAGACGTACCTACCCTCCATATATTTTATGAACATTGATAAAGACAGTTGGAAGCAAATATTCATTATAAAACTTAATCGCATGTAATTAAGTTTTAAGCGTTTTAAGTCCCGTTTTATGATTAATATTGTATAAAATTCGTGATAATTTAAATCAGAGTTGGGAGCAATGTTGCTGTAGAAAAATGTTTTTATTTTTATTACTCGCAACTTTTTCCCGGAGGCCAACGCACACATAGAAGATTAAGGCGCACACATGCGCAATTATTTGGGGACATAACTTTCTTAGGAAGTGAACAGGCCTTGTTCGGACCCCTCTAGTTATCCAGAGCGCAGGAGACCGTTTCAGTTTGACAGTGCGAACCGGTGCGTGAGTGTCATAAAGCTTTAAGACTGCTTTATTCAGTGAAGCTACTCCCTCTTCCACCGATGATGCTGCGAATACCGGCATCCAGTCCACAGCACACGCGTCACGTTTTAGGGCTTCAAAATCCAGCCTTGCAAAGCTACGCAGCTAAACAAATTTGGATTGTGGTTTGGGAGGCCGGATACGATAGCTCATGAAAATAAGGTCGTGGTGAGAAAACGCAGGCGCTGTGAACTGGCCAAGTTTGTCGACGAGATCTTTGGACGAAGTGAGAATGAGGTCAAGCCAGGACTCCGAAGCATCACAGTTGTAGTGGGTAGGGTTAAGAGGAAGAATGATTAAACCCGCCGATTCCACGATTTCGTGCAATTTTCGTGTCGTATAGTTATTTTTTTGAAGATTGATATTAAAGTCACCCATTACCATGTGATGCGTGTACACTGAGCTAATTGGGGAATTGGGGACAAAACTGATTCAAAGTCAGAAAAGTAGGTAGTCAATGTTTGGAGGACAATAACTACACCAAGGACTGCAAGTGACCCCCTCACGTTGATTTCGATAAATAGATATTCAATAGACCCAGATTATCTCGAGGAGGACGATGAAATAATTTTATGCAAATCCAATAAAAAAAAAAAACAAGAAAAAATTACAATAACAGAAAAAAGCATAACAGAACTTAAAGTAAATTAAAGTTGTCGAGCAAATTATCACAAAAAAAAACAAGAAATATTGTAAGTCAATACAAATAAAAAGATGTTGACATATATATTTGCTAACCACCATTCAATTTTCTTGCAATAACAAAACGCATATTTTGACATCTGTCATCGTGACTAGTGTTGAGTCGCTCACTCGTGAGGCACCTCATTTGTACTACTCATTTTGTTAATTTGTCGCAGTACTTCATACCGCAAAAATGTCTTACATCACTCCTCTATTCATTTTACTCATTTACTCGCGCGCATCACAAACACCTCTTGCCACACAAATCATTCACACACTTCAAATTTCAAAAAACTTCCTTTCAATTTCACTCGCGACCCACAAAACTCATACGCTCCAAAGAGTATTAAATCACTACGTTTTAAGAGTCGGCACACGCGAACAAGCCTTGAACCGAATTATGAACGTACATTGTGCCAACACACCAAATACATGTGGCTTAAAGGACTCGCATCCAGGCCATAACTGTTTAAAAAAAAACAACAAATACATGTCAATACTAGTACCAACACAAAAAAAAAACAACGCTAGGGCTCGACACTTCCAGTACCTACTGTTTATCGATATCGATAAATCACGTGGATTAATAAAAGAAAACATTATATAAATAATTTTATTTTACATGATAAAAGTAACATAGTTTATTATTCAAGTAGGCAAAAATTACAATACGCCCTTATGAATTCGCGCGCGTTCTTTTTTAATCCGTTTCCCTTTTTATTGAAGGCACTGGATGGAGAATGATTTCCACAAATGAACTTGTTTCCATTCAGCTTTTGAATCATGGTATAATAATATACTCCGCCTGGTACTCCATTCCCGTCTTTTCTAGGTCACCTAACTGACACAAGCCTACGTCATCATGCGACAGCGCTATATGATAATATGCGATAGCGCTATATATAGCGGCCATGTTGTTGTGACGTAGGCCTGTGTCACTCTGGGAATAGAAGACCATGTTTTATTAGACTATGTTTTGAATAGGTACACCAAATCCTCATTTCCTGTTAGCTTTGCTCATAATCGACATCTGAAATAAAGAGATTATCGATAAATTGGTCGTACACTATTCGTGTCTTCGGTTACTTAGTTTTTTACTTAAAAATACTTTATTCACAGAATATTTTCGTTTTATTCATAGATTGTACACGACTAAAACTAATACAAACTAATTAAATTAACTGTAAACGACTCAAAATATAAAATGAAAATATCGCATGCAAACATCAGTTTACCGACCTGTTCGGATCAAGTGGAAATCTGGCCAAAAATATGTCAGTAGTTAGTTTTCTTACACGCCCACCACAAACTTCACATTTCCTTAAAGATTTGGCCCCAATTTAAATAACAACTAAAGTATTTTGTCTAAATCACAATAAAAAATAAACACGTATTTCCACGTTCACAACAATTTAAAATGACAGTATTGACGTTTTACTACCGATAATACCAACCTAACAAAAAGTTAGTATAATACGTCTAAGTTGAAAGCAAGTATGGTAGGTATGTGCTACCAAAATGCAACAGCAGTCATTTTAATTTGATAAGAGTATTTCTATGCCTCAATGTTGGTAACAAGTACGTTCATAATTTATCATAGTATGGGGTGTCGATGGGCTGATACGCTCCTCATAACCTCGCAAGAGAGTCCCTGGATCGCGCGAGGCGCTCGAGGTGCTCGCCCGCTCGCCGACACTCAAAACTCAAATGAAGAAACGAGTAATGGACGTAATGATCCACACTGTCAACTGCCGAACTACAAACCAGTAGTAGGATATTGGGACTTTTGGCCCCCATTTTGGAACTCGTTTCGCTACGCTTCGCTTCGCTACACTCGTTCCAAAGGGTCCAAATCGTCCCAATATCCTAGCTACAACAGTGGGGCAGATTCCGAAGTGAAGTACTCGTAGAATGCCATTATCCTAGCTACAACAGTGGAGTAGAATCCAATTGCATATTTAGGATGGTTCCTAATACGTATCCATAATCGTCTACAGTTTTTGTGTTGTTGATGATCCGATGTGGGGTAGAATCCAAAGTTGATTTTGAATAATTATCCCGCAGCAGTGGAATAAAATCCAAATTGCATTACAACTCGTTAAAGTCATCGTTTAGGTTTCGCTTAAGTTGATTATTAAAAATTTTTTTTTTAAAGTGCAAAAGGCTTAACACAACGGGTACTAGCTAGCATTGTACCCACCAGATCTTGTTCTGATTCGAACAGGATCTCGTACCGCACCATCATTGCCCAGATTTGCAACGGGTAGAGATTTGCCGGGCTAGGTTTATTACGGTGTTTGTCACAATATCACATCGCAGAATTGGCCAGAAACTTTGATGTGAACGTGGATCGGTTACCCATACTATCAACCGCTATAGCATGGATAAACCGTTGTATCGTACAGTACCTGCCCTGCCCAAGGGTTATTAAAACCAAGCAGGATTAGACGTGTGCGCCGCGCCGGCGCGCCGCCGCCGCCGGGCTTTTTGACCACGCCGCCGCCGCCGATAAATGATCGGCGTGAAATCGGCGTGACCTTGAGTGTTGTTAATTAGCTATTCCAAGTTGGTTCTTCGATTACAATATGGATTTTTTGTGTTATTTATGTTACAGTTGTCAAATATACATCAATTATTAATTAAACGAAACTGAATAACCAGTTGCAGAAACTATTTGACACACCAATTAAAGTAAATGAGTAATCCTAAGTATTCACCGTCTACTGATAACGAACGAATGAAAACTGCTGCTTATACCTTGGACAGCTAGGAGAACCAACCCCTCCATTCTCAGAGAGCTCTATATTGCCACTCAGCTCTTCCCAACATGCCATGGGTGAGTTCTTAGATTCTTCGGACATATTATCCAACGTATGATGTGGAGAAACATATGAATTTAAAGCCGAATGAATGGCAAACGTGCTCGAGTTGAAGCATGTGTGAGATGGTCAAACGCTATGAAGAGATCGGCTTGCGGCAGTCTGCACCGTGCAGTCCATACGGCTTATGACCGCATGAAATGGAGACAAATTACATGTCACGATCCTCAGCAGTGATAAAACGAGAAAGAAGATACGTCTCAGTGAGCCTGGCGCTTGTACGACAGCAAAACAATTAAAAAAAAGCCATAGCAGTCCACTATGTCTAGCAAATTTCAAGGATATGTGGAGTTCTGTTTTGTTGAAGTATGTCATTTTTAATAGGACAAGCCATGGAAAGCTTGAGAAAACGGAGAGTTATAGATCGGATCGGTCATTGGGACCAGGTCTTAATGCAAGCCAATTGCGGGGCCCAGTCCTGCCTGGAATGAATGTGCTGGCCTATGCAGATGACACACTTATTACGTGCCGAGGCATCTCTTATGAAGATGCAGCCAGATAGGTGACTATTGGAACCTCACTTATGGTGGAACGAATCCACCAGCTGGGTCTTGAGGTATCCCTACCAAAGACGGAAGCTCTTCTTTTCCATGGCCCAAGAAGAGGACCCCCTCACAATGCCCATATTAGAGTATATGGGGAGGTTGTGGCGGTGAAGGCCCAAATGAAATACCTAGGCCTTATTCTGGATGGCTGTTGGCAATTTAAGGCGCACTTTGCCAGTCTTGCCCTCAGGCTGATGTCTACAGCCGCAGCCCTCAGCCGGCTGCTTCCTAACGTTGGTGAGCCGAACGCCACATGTAGGCTCCTTTACTCTCGCGTCCTGCGTAGTATGGGCCTATATGGTGCTCCTATATGGGTAGATGCCCTTTCTGCGGAAAATAGGGCTCTACTGTGCAGGCCACAGAGGGCAATATCATTGAGAGCCGTCCGCGGGTATCGGACGGTATCCTTTACAGCGGCAACTATCTTGGCTGCAGACCCTCCCTGACATCTGCAAGCTCACATTCTTGCGGAGGTCCACCGTTACAGGGCTGGGAGAAGAGCGGCGGCAGAATTCCCGGAAGAAGAAGAAGTGCGAAACATCCGGGCGTTAGCCCAAGTAGAGACACTTCGCCGCTGGAGGGTAGAGCTCGGCGGAGCAGAATATGGGCTGACAACGGCATCTGGAACGATGGGTAGAAAGGCGGCAGGGAACCCTGGCTTTTCACATGGTGCAGATACTTACTGACCATGGATGCTTTGGTAAGTACCTGCACCATATAGGGAGCGAGGAATCCCCCATGTGCCATGAGTGTGGCACGCAGGTAGACACGGCGCGTCATACTCTCGAGGAGTGTCCTGCATGGGGGTTTCAGCGGACCACCCTTCAGGCAATACTAGGAGCAGACCTTTCGTTGCCGAGCGTTGTTAATGCCATGCTCGACAGCGAAGAGGCATGGAAAGCGATGGCCTCCTTCAGTGACCAAATAATGTCACAGAAGGAGGCAGCGGAACGTGCGCGCGAGAATGACCCTGACGCGCACCCCCTCCGCCGGCGACGGGCTGGAGGCAGAGCCAGGCGCTATGCGCACTTGCTGCATCCACCGTAGTGGGCTGTGCAGGGCTCCGGGGGGAATCCCTGCTGTTAAAGGCTCACAGGACTAGGGGTGCCTCACCAACTGGCACCCACAATCGTCTGCGGCCCATGGGCCGGCCGCCGGGGGCGTACGCAGTCGAATGCTGATAGTGATCCTGCGGCGCTCCTCTACAAGGCGGAGTCGGCATTCGTTGGTGGTTTTCGACGGTAGTCCTATTACTGGTTAGTCCGTCATCGCTCCTGGTTCCCCCGGGCCAGGTGGCATGCGTAAACGCATTTCCCCAACGTAAAAAAAAAGGTCTTAATGCAAGCCTGTGTTAGGGAAATTAAGTTATTATACCTATCCTATATTCATTTACAAACCCTATTTTACTCACAGCATATTCAAACTATACGTAGTTCACTGACCAGCAACCTGCATTGATCATATTTTCAAGAAAAACAACAAATTAATGATTTTTCTTAAGAAACCTGAAAGTCAAGGTCACGCCGATTTCACGCCGAAAACACGCCGCCGCCGCCGATTTTTTGGCAAACGCCGCCGCCGATCATTTCTTAATCGGCGCACACGTCTATACTGTATACGCTACCGCGTGTTTGTGTTTAACCGCCACCGCGTTGAAGTGTGTCGTGCATACATGCCCTGCCCAAGGTAGGGTTATTAAAACCAAGCATGATATGCACACGCCACCGCGTTACCAAACCAATATCGCAAGGTTGGCCAGACCTCACAACATTGAGATGGTAAGAGTCACCGTGAACTAGCGGTTGTAATAGCCACGGATTCTCCGAGAGCTATATCAATGTTATTTGTATTTATACAAACGATTCAAAAAACTTTAAAAGCGCGATGCAGACCCAAGCACCCTATTGGTCAATACCTATGACGTCCTATGACGTAAATGTGACGATTGAATTCAGTTTTGTTAGAGAACATATCAGTTTAAATCTTAGTCTAATCATATTAAAGTTTAAAATATATTATTCATTTATAAAACTACGTAAACTTCGTTGCATGATGCTAAATAGTCAAATCATAAAATTTGGTTAATGCAAAATCAGTCTTACTTATTGAAAAATAAAGATACATTTTATTTTAGTCATAAGTTTCATAGGTATATGTGAATACACGGTGAAATACAGTACGGGTGAATTAACACTCGAAACCGTGTTCGTTAATCGTAAATAGTCGAAGCTTCCGTCCTTCTTTTACTTCAAGCTTGGCAAGCAATAAACAAGAGACAAAGCATGGGATACGATAGAATCAAGCGTGTGTTGATATTTAATTAAACAGATCAAAGAACAAAATAAACAGACTGGTTACTGTTTCAACCTTTGTAGGGTAAACCTCAGAAATGTTTCTACACTTTTAAAGTATGATTTCCAATTAACTCTAATTACATTGACATTTGATTAAGCTATAATTTTAATGTCTGAAAACCTTTAGCAAAATATAATACTAATTTACCTAACTAGGAAAATTACCTCGATAAACATGATTTGTGAATAAAACTCGTACTGAATTAGTTCATTATTTTCCATATAGGAACAATAGTTTAAAAATATTTTCAACGTAACAATAACAATTAGTACCTACACATGACGCCTCTGTATCGTTACTCACGCTATAACGGATCACATTTCAATTCGAAGTATTCGAGCATTGTTTTATTTATTTTGTGTCAGCGTGTTTACCAATGCGACCCTGTACCACGATACAAGTTAAGAAATATTTATTACCCGACTGTCTAAATAGGTGCGTTATGTTTTGTGATAGTATTTTATTGTTTAACGAAACTTGAAATTTTCCCTATTACAATTTCAATAATGTATAAGTTTGAATAAATATGTAGGTATATAGAGCTCAGCAAAGAGTAAATAATAACTGATAGTTTAGGTTTAACATTCAAGGTTTTTAATAGATATGCCGTGAGAAACTGTTAATATTTCTTCATTATTTTCACTTGTAGGTTATAGTAATGTGTTTAATAGGGAATAGAGAGTCGTATCTCGAATACCAGCAATATTCAAATTAGTGATATTTAGTTATTAATTGTATTGTGATATGCCTATTATGTTAATTATTTCAATTTGACATTTTATATTTATTTAAATTTATGATTATGATGATGAATTTGCACGCTTGCATGCAAGCTAGGTGTGCAACAAGATCTGTAACACCATATATTGTAACATACTGTATCAATACAAATAAATTATTTCTGATTTCTGACGAATGTACGGGAAAGACGATGATGATGATGATTATAATTACTTATTTAAATAAAATGTTCTTTGGGTTTAATATACATGAACACGTTGTAACGTGTTGAAATACGAGTTAATGCAATCGACGGTTTCATTAGATAATTTGATACTTTGTCGTCGCTTTGTGCAAAACAAGAAATAAACATATTTTGAAGACTAAGTATGTGCAGTTATGTACGCAATCTGTATTATTTTATACTTGGTAAATAATGCTTACATTTAGGTTTAAATTTGAATACACGAACATGGTTCTTTAGTCATATAATCTTATATTTAGGTAAAATATCTACTCATCAAATATTTCATTATAAAACGAACAAATATACTGTTTTTATGCATTTATTTCTTAAATATTCTGCATACCGTATTCGTTGCTGCTGTTCGTTGTTTGTTAAGTGAAGCCGCTGTGACCTTCGTTTAAAATGTAAGTAAGTACTTTGATAATTTATTTTTCTGAAATATGTTAAAAGTATTGTTGCATAATTTTGGTTTATTTCTGTTTTGAAGGTCCGACTCTGAATATTCCGCTCATGTACGTACGCCTTCGCCTGACCTTAAGAAAAAAACTACAAAGAATTTAAAGAAAAGAAAGGTGTCTCCGACATCCAGGTAACTAATGAATTCTATGAATGTAATGTAGTATTTAAAGTAACATTTAATATTTAAGTACGCTAATTTTTATTTTTATTTCATTAGGTCCGAATTTGATTTGATTAACCAACAACGGCGCACCCCATCACCATCGCCACCCACCAAAAAGAGAAGCACTTCGAGCAAAGTTCAAGCATCGAGCAGTAAAAGCAAGAAATCTGATTCTAGGTATGTATTCACTTAAATGATACTATTTAAAAGAGATTGAATGTGACTTTCTTGTAATATTTTAATGAGTTTGCTAGAAATATCATTTAAATAATATATCTTTATTTCAGTTCTTCGAAGAGTCCAGCTGAAACGGACATCTTTAAAATCATACGAGAAGAGGAGAAAATCAGCGGTGACCCTAATTTGAAAGCCATCAAGACGACATCAACATTTACAAGTCGCGTTTCTACGGGTTCCTCTCGACGTACTACAATAACAGCCGGTAATTATTTTATTGATCTTAAAGTGTATACTATCGATGATTATCAAAAGACTAACCCTGAAGAACGCTATAAAAAGGCATTGGCATCTGTCAAATTGCAATGTGATTTGAATTCTCCAGAGTGGGATCAAATGCAAAAGTTCTTGGGTCAAGCATTCAATATTTTTGAAGATTGTGAGCCTGTTTATTTTACTAATTACAAAAACTATTAGTCAGTACACAGAAACCGATATTACACAGACATTTCTTTTTAATTAAACAACTTAACAAATGTAATTAACTGTTGATTACAAAAAAAACTGTTTTATTATTGTAATACAATGGCATGTTTTACGTTAGGTACTTATAAGAGGATAGATGGCCAATGCAAGTTAGTGACAGTATAATATGGATACGACTTTGATTAATGCACTAAAAAATAGATCGTGTTTGTTATCTAGACACACAATTATATGTTTATAGTAATTTTAAACATTATAGATTTTCTATATATTCTCATTTAATATTTAACAAGATACAGATCACTTAAATCAGACAAAAGATATATTATTCTAAAGTGAAATTTGCATTTTCTTTAATTGGACTTAAAAACTAACTACATACATGTCATGCAATTTTTTTGTATTTTTTAAGTGGTATTTTCTTAGTTTTATGGAGCATTTTTGTTAACCATGTGGGCTTATCCATGTTTTGAATAGCGTTCTACATTCATGAGATATAATTTGCATTCGTCAACCGTTCTGAGTAGGTAATAACAACGTATGCTATTAATAACATCATCGGTGGTTTAAAATAAGGACATTAGATCGTGTTAAACAATTAACTATTTAGAAGTACTCTAGTTTAGTTAGGACGTACGCTTAGTTACATATTTCGTGTTATTATTATCATTTCATTATGCCTTTTTGTGTACCGTGTAGTACGTCTGTAGAAAAAAAGAATTGGGTAGGTCATCTTCGAAGCAATAAGCACAAAACAATTGCTGGTTCTGTTAAAGTACTTAACGATGGCGTTGAAGTCGTAGAGTCAGCATTCCGGAGGCGTATTGTAACTTATCGCATATCAGCAAAAAACGAGTCAAGTCTCGGATCTATCGATGCATTTATGAACTCTAGTCGAAACAAAATAAAGCAGCTTTTAGATTATTCACTTATGAAACATACGTGCGTAAAAGTTAATTTTGAGCTTTTTGGAACGTTTTTAATGTTTAAAGATAATAGTCAATCGATCAAGTCGTTTGGAACTAAAAATAAAATTTTATATCTAAGTTATGATTTTGAAGCACTGTTTTACGAGCTTGTGAACTGTTTAAAGAAAAAAATTGAGGAATTTCAGGATCGTGATAGTGGGTGGGCTTTTGTTAGTAGCTCACATTTAGAAATTAACATAAACAAATATCAACCATTACAGGGTTCAAGCTATGTTGACCTGCCAAAATTCATTAAAAACAAAAAAGCTTGTATAAATATACAAAACGACGATCAATGTTGTTTTTTATGGTGTGTAACAGCGGCTTTGTATCCCTCTATCAAACACCCTGAAAGAGTATCATCTTATCCTAATTTTCGTGACGTTTTGAATATTTCTCAGATTACTTTTCCGATCACATTTAATGACATTAGAATATTTGAAAAGCATAACCCAACGATTTCATTGACGATTTTTGGTTTAAAAAATAATAAAACTGTTATTGGCCCCCTTTACAAGTCTGATATATCCAGTTGTCAGAAAAAAAGAAAACATATAAATTTGCTTTTATTGGATGATGGCAGTCACCCACCGCATTATGTTCTGATCAAAGACTTGAGTCGTCTTGTGCGTAAACAAATAACGAAACATAATAACACTAATTGCGCATGGTCATAATCTTTTTCAGAAATTGTTTCATTAGTAAGCGAATTGGAAAAGGAATCAATACATGGAAGATATTGTTCTTGATATTTTCGTGACGTTTTGAATATTTCTCAGATTACTTTTCCGATCACATTTAATGACATTAGAATATTTGAAAAGCATAACCCAACGATTTCATTGACGATTTTTGGTTTAAAAAATAATAAAACTGTTATTGGCCCCCTTTACAAGTCTGATATATCCAGTTGTCAGAAAAAAAGAAAACATATAAATTTGCTTTTATTGGATGATGGCAGTCACCCACCGCATTATGTTCTGATCAAAGACTTGAGTCGTCTTGTGCGTAAACAAATAACGAAACATAATAACACTAATTGCGCATGGTCATAATCTTTTTCAGAAATTGTTTCATTAGTAAGCGAATTGGAAAAGGAATCAATACATGGAAGATATTGTTCTTCAAATTTTTGCCATTTATTCATATACTCATAGGGAAACACGCCTTTTCGTGTAAGTAATTGAAATTCATCATCATTACAAAAATACTTACGCAAATGAACAAAGTCAGTTTTTTGCATAGTTTTAGTTAGTTTGTCTAAACTTGTATTTAAAAATTTGAAAGAATCTACGAAACGAAGCTGAAAATATTCGTTCTCGATGGGAATAAATTTAGTAAAAGAAATATAGTTTTCCTTGGTTTTAGGCACAACTTTTACGTCTCCGGGTGCCTCACCCAATTTTTTAATAAATAAATGACAGTCATAACCAGATAGATTATGGAAAAATATGGGTACAAAACATGGACGCTTATATTGCAAGTTGCATAGGCTATGTGCTGCTCCGCGATATCTTCCTGTAATATGACAGTGATCTCGAACCCGATCAGAAAATAGAAAATGGTTACAAATATGACATTGTTTGGCGTTCAAAAAGTTTAACTCGTCATTCTCGTTGAATATTATTTGATTATTTTTGGTCATAACTCTATAAATTTTACTAACATCTTCATAGATTGCACCAATAAATCTGTCGACACAATCAGTACCGCGATAAGAGACATAGCGATTCTGACTTGGATCTGCATTACAAACATAATAATATTCAAATGCAGCCGGTATATGATGATGCAAAGTAAACGTGTTAGACATATTGGTAGTATCGGTTGAATCAGTATCATAATTACTACTACTACTTTCAGGTATTGGTTGGTTGTAGCAATGATTCGAAATCTGCATATATCACGAATGGAACATTCTGTTTACGATCAAAATTTTTGAATTTAATTACTGTTCCCTTCTCTGGTAAAACGGTAACTATCCCTGTACACAAGTGGTTTACTAGTTCTTCCTGTTTTATAAAAAATAACAGACAGGTTTCACAAAAGTATATGTTACTATTATGTTTCGTTATTTGTTTACGCACAAGACGACTCAAGTCTTTGATCAGAACATAATGCGGTGGGTGACTGCCATTATCCAATAAAAGCAAATTTATATGTTTTCTTTTTTTCTGACAACTGGATATATCAGTCTTGTAAAGGGGGCCAATAACAGTTTTATTATTTTTTAAACCAAAAATCGTCAATGAAATCGTTGGGTTATGCTTTTCAAATATTCTAATGTCATTAAATGTGATCGGAAAAGTAATCTGAGAAATATTCAAAACGTCACGAAAATTAGGATAAGATGATACTCTTTCAGGGTGTTTGATAGAGGGATACAAAGCCGCTGTTACACACCATAAAAAACAACATTGATCGTCGTTTTGTATATTTATACAAGCTTTTTTGTTTTTAATGAATTTTGGCAGGTCAACATAGCTTGAACCCTGTAATGGTTGATATTTGTTTATGTTAATTTCTAAATGTGAGCTACTAACAAAAGCCCACCCACTATCACGATCCTGAAATTCCTCAATTTTTTTCTTTAAACAGTTCACAAGCTCGTAAAACAGTGCTTCAAAATCATAACTTAGATATAAAATTTTATTTTTAGTTCCAAACGAGTTGATCGATTGACTATTATCTTTAAACATTAAAAACGTTCCAAAAAGCTCAAAATTAACTTTTACGCACGTATGTTTCATAAGTGAATAATCTAAAAGCTGCTTTATTTTGTTTCGACTAGAGTTCATAAATGCATCGATAGATCCGAGACTTGACTCGTTTTTTGCTGATATGCGATAAGTTACAATACGCCTCCGGAATGCTGACTCTACGACTTCAACGCCATCGTTAAGTACTTTAACAGAACCAGCAATTGTTTTGTGCTTATTGCTTCGAAGATGACCTACCCAATTCTTTTTTTCTACAGACGTACTACACGGTACACAAAAAGGCATAATGAAATGATAATAATAACACGAAATATGTAACTAAACGTACGTCCTAACTAAACTAGAGTACTTCTAAATAGTTAATTGTTTAACACGATCTAATGTCCTTATTTTAAACCACCGATGATGTTATTAATAGCATACGTTGTTATTACCTACTCAGAACGGTTGACGAATGCAAATTATATCTCATGAATGTAGAACGCTATTCAAAACATGGATAAGCCCACATGGTTAACAAAAATGCTCCATAAAACTAAGAAAATACCACTTAAAAAAATACAAAAAAATTGCATGACATGTATGTAGTTAGTTTTTAAGTCCAATTAAAGAAAATGCAAATTTCACTTTAGAATAATATATCTTTTGTCTGATTTAAGTGATCTGTATCTTGTTAAATATTAAATGAGAATATATAGAAAATCTATAATGTTTAAAATTACTATAAACATATAATTGTGTGTCTAGATAACAAACACGATCTATTTTTTAGTGCATTAATCAAAGTCGTATCCATATTATACTGTCACTAACTTGCATTGGCCATCTATCCTCTTATAAGTACCTAACGTAAAACATGCCATTGTATTACAATAATAAAACAGTTTTTTTGTAATCAACAGTTAATTACATTTGTTAAGTTGTTTAATTAAAAAGAAATGTCTGTGTAATATCGGTTTCTGTGTACTGACTAATAGTTTTTGTAATTAGTAAAATAAACAGGCTCACAATCTTCAAAAATATTGAATGCTTGACCCAAGAACTTTTGCATTTGATCCCACTCTGGAGAATTCAAATCACATTGCAATTTGACAGATGCCAATGCCTTTTTATAGCGTTCTTCAGGGTTAGTCTTTTGATAATCATCGATAGTATACACTTTAAGATCAATAAAATAATTACCGGCTGTTATTGTAGTACGTCGAGAGGAACCCGTAGAAACGCGACTTGTAAATGTTGATGTCGTCTTGATGGCTTTCAAATTAGGGTCACCGCTGATTTTCTCCTCTTCTCGTATGATTTTAAAGATGTCCGTTTCAGCTGGACTCTTCGAAGAACTGAAATAAAGATATATTATTTAAATGATATTTCTAGCAAACTCATTAAAATATTACAAGAAAGTCACATTCAATCTCTTTTAAATAGTATCATTTAAGTGAATACATACCTAGAATCAGATTTCTTGCTTTTACTGCTCGATGCTTGAACTTTGCTCGAAGTGCTTCTCTTTTTGGTGGGTGGCGATGGTGATGGGGTGCGCCGTTGTTGGTTAATCAAATCAAATTCGGACCTAATGAAATAAAAATAAAAATTTGCGTACTTAAATATTAAATGTTACTTTAAATACTACATTACATTCATAGAATTCATTAGTTACCTGGATGTCGGAGACACCTTTCTTTTCTTTAAATTCTTTGTAGTTTTTTTCTTAAGGTCAGGCGAAGGCGTACGTACATGAGCGGAATATTCAGAGTCGGACCTTCAAAACAGAAATAAACCAAAATTATGCAACAATACTTTTAACATATTTCAGAAAAATAAATTATCAAAGTACTTACTTACATTTTAAACGAAGGTCACAGCGGCTTCACTTAACAAACAACGAACAGCAGCAACGAATACGGTATGCAGAATATTTAAGAAATAAATGCATAAAAACAGTATATTTGTTCGTTTTATAATGAAATATTTGATGAGTAGATATTTTACCTAAATATAAGATTATATGACTAAAGAACCATGTTCGTGTATTCAAATTTAAACCTAAATGTAAGCATTATTTACCAAGTATAAAATAATACAGATTGCGTACATAACTGCACATACTTAGTCTTCAAAATATGTTTATTTCTTGTTTTGCACAAAGCGCCGACAAAGTATCAAATTATCTAATGAAACCGTCGATTGCATTAACTCGTATTTCAACACGTTACAACGTGTTCATGTATATTAAACCAAAAGAACATTTTATTTAAATAAGTAATTATAATCATCATCATCGTCTTTCCCGTACATTCGTCAGAAATCAGAAATAATTTATTTGTATTGATACAGTATGTTACAATATATGGTGTTACAGATCTTGTTGTACACCTAGCTTGCATGCAAGCGTGCAAATTCATCATCATAATCATAAATTTAAATAAATATAAAATGTCAAATTGAAATAATTAACATAATAGGCATATCACAATACAATTAATAACTAAATATCACTAATTTGAATATTGCTGGTATTCGAGATACGACTCTCTATTCCCTATTAAACACATTATTATAACCTACAAGTGAAAATAATGAAGAAATATTAACAGTTTCTCACGGCATATCTATTAAAAACCTTGAATGTTAAACCTAAACTATCAGTTATTATTTACTCTTTGCTGAGCTCTATATACCTACATATTTATTCAAACTTATATATTATTGAAATTGTAATAGGGAAAATTTCAAGTTTCGTTAAACAATAAAATACTATCACTAAACATAACGCACCTATTTAGACAGTCGGGTAATAAATATTTCTTAACTTGTATCGTGGTACAGGGTCGCATTGGTAAACACGCTGACACTAAATAAATAAAACAGTGCTCGAATACTTCGAATTGAAATGTGATCCGTTATAGCGTGAGTAACGATACAGAGGCGTCCTGTGTAGGTACTAATTGTTATTGTTACGTTGAAAATATTTTTAAACTATTGTTCCTATATGGAAAATAATGAACTAATTCAGTACGAGTTTTATTCACAAATCATGTTTATCGAGGTAATTTTCCTAGTTAGGTAAATTAGTATTATATTTTGCTAAAGGTTTTCAGACATTAAAATTATAGCTTAATCAAATGTCAATGTAATTAGAGTTAATTGGAAATCATACTTTAAAAGTGTTACCCTACAAAGGTTGAAACAGTAACCAGTCTGTTTATTTTGTTCTTTGATCTGTTTAATTAAATATCAACACACGCTTGATTCTATCGTATCCCATGCTTTGTCTCTTGTTTATTGCTTGCCAAGCTTGAAGTAAAAGAAGGACGGAAGCTTCGACTATTTACGATTAACGAACACGGTTTCGAGTGTTAATTCACCCGTACTGTATTTCACCGTGTATTCACATATACCTATGAAACTTATGACTAAAATAAAATGTATCTTTATTTTTCAATAAGTAAGACTGATTTTGCATTAACCAAATTTTATGATTTGACTATTTAGCATCATGCAACGAAGTTTACGTAGTTTTATAAATGAATAATATATTTTAAACTTTAATATGATTAGACTAAGATTTAAACTGATATGTTCTCTAACAAAACTGAATTCAATCGTCACATTTACGTCATAGGACGTCATAGGTATTGACCAATAGGGTGCTTGGGTCTGCATCGCGCTTTTAAAGTTTTTTGAATCGTTTGTATAAATACAAATAACATTGATATAGCTCTCGGAGAATCCGTGGCTATTACAACCGCTAGTTCACGGTGACTCTTACCATCTCAATGTTGTGAGGTCTGGCCAACCTTGCGATATTGGTTTGGTAACGCGGTGGCGTGTGCATATCATGCTTGGTTTTAATAACCCTACCTTGGGCAGGGCATGTATGCACGACACACTTCAACGCGGTGGCGGTTAAACACAAACACGCGGTAGCGTATACAGTATCCTGCTTGGTTTTAATAACCCTACCTTGGGCAGGGCAGGTACTGTACTATACAACGGTTTATCCATGCTATAGCGGTTGATAGTATGGGTAACCGATCCACGTTCACATCAAAGTTTCTGGCCAATTCTGCGATGTGATATTGTGACAAACACCGTAATAAACCTAGCCCGGCAAATCTCTACCCGTTGCAAATCTGGGCAATGATGGTGCGTTACGAGATCCTGTTTGAATCAGAACAAGATCTGGTGGGTACAATGCTAGCTAGTACCCGTTGTGTTAAGCCTTTTGCACTTTTAAAAAAAAAATTTTTTAATAATCAACTTAAGCGAAACCTAAACGATGACTTTAACGAGTTGTAATGCAATTTGGATTTTATTCCACTGCTGCGGGATAATTATTCAAAATCAACTTTGGATTCTACCCCACATCGGATCATCAACAACACAAAAACTGTAGACGATTATGGATACGTATTAGGAACCATCCTAAATATGCAATTGGATTCTACTCCACTGTTGTAGCTAGGATAATGGCATTCTACGAGTACTTCACTTCGGAATCTGCCCCACTGTTGTAGCTAGGATATTGGGACGATTTGGACCCTTTGGAACGAGTGTAGCGAAGCGAAGCGTAGCGAAACGAGTTCCAAAATGGGGGCCAAAAGTCCCAATATCCTACTACTCAAACCTTATTGCAACGACAAAAGGTCCACCGAGAAAAGCGTTGAGTTTGTACCACTCACCGCCTCTCTGTGACATGAACATGATGAACACCTCAAAAATCCTTTCAAAATGAAACAATGAATTAGAAATACCCAAAGAGGGAGTGAGACAGACACGCGCCGTACTTCAATATCGCCTCGCGTCACCACCGAAAATACGTTAAAAATTAAACACGAAAGACAGACAACAAGCGTAAGCGCTGCAAGCTTTCATACATCTTACGCCTTTTTGATCCTAACTTACGTGTCAAAATGGCGCGAGAAATCAGTCTTCAAAACGAATTTCGACGTGTTTCTTCTCTGTCGCACTTGTATTTTCGTACGTAAGTGTGACAGGGAGGCAACATGACGAACTTGGTTCGCGGTACGCCCTCTGTATACCAGGCGGGCATTTACGAAGCTTGCTTAGAAACAGAAATCCCTTAAGTGACTAAAATGTTATTGAAATATAATACGGTAGCGTACACAATTTATAATAATTTCAATAAGTTTCAAGTTTATTAAATAAAAAGTAAGTATAATTTGCATAGGTAAAATAAACATGTAGATGTAAATTATACCGATTTGAATTTGCAATACTTTTTATTAACATTCTTTGTAAACGACTTCGAACTGACAAGTTATGATTATGACATATTTATATTTATTTTGTCCGTACTTCGTTCACTACCTAGCCAATTTTAGTTCTCTAATACCTATTACCTAGTGATAATTCTTATAATCATAACAAAATATGGACATAGTTTTCGCCAGTAAATATACCCGCGGATCTTCCTTGGTGCCTTTTGCATGAAAAAATGAAGTGTAAATGTAGCCGGCACACTATACTAATTTTTTTTTTTCCCTAGCCTACTTTGGTGTCCCACTGCTGGGCAAAGGCCTCCCCTCGTTTTTTCCACTCGACCCTGTCATCGGCATTTTAATCGGCATACTAATATTAGTTCACACATTTGGCACTGAATGCAAGTAGCAAATGTATGAACACACACTAATTTCACTAATCAATGTGTAAACTGGCCTTTGCTAGTACTGTCAGTGAATAAAAATGGAAGGCCTCGTGTACAAGACCATTAAGGCCGGTCCTCACTTATGGCAGCGAAATATGGCCAGTGACCTAGCGACATGTCCAAGCCATCCATGTGGCAGAGATGAAGATGCTGAGGTGGATGTCAGGCGTCTCCAGGATTGATAGGGTTCGAAACGAACATATCCGTGGTAGCCTAGGAGTGAGAGACGTCGCCGATAAGCTACAGGAAAGTCGGCTGAGATGGTTTGGCCATGTCAAAAGAAGGTCGCCTGGATACGTAGGCAATAGAGCCCTTAGCTTCGCCTTACCAGGCCCAAACAGGAGGGGCAAACCAAGGCAGCGGTGGCGTAACGTCATCGCCAAAGATCTAAACGCCTGTGGGTTAGCGGAAACCGATGTCCAGGATAGAGCGACGTGGAAGGAGAAAAATAGGAAAGCGGACCCCGTCACAGTATGGGACAAACGCTAGGAGGATGATGATGATTGCTCAACTGTGTAGTTTGTGACATTATACAAAACATGAAAATAATTGTCACTAGCCACATGCAAGGCCCACTAACGTCTCGTTGCAGGCCTCCTGGTCGCAGCAGGCGCTGTGCTTTTACCGGCCACTGCAGAGACTTGTGATGCGGACCTTGAAGCGGCCTCTGTCAGACGCGGGGAGTACACCGGCGGTTGGCGCAGGCGCCGCGACCCCAGACGGCACAGGTGATGGGACTGCGGGCGGCACAGTGGCTGAGGTTTCGGAGGCGACAGGCTCGGAGCACGGACTGCATGCTGCGACATCAGCGATTGAAGATGCTCATCCGAGAATATCCGCTGCTTCTTCCCCGATCCCCGAAGGCAATTTGACAAAAATATTGCCGTCCATTGTCCATATTCTGCGCATTCCGAAATACTCTCGAGCTGTATGGAACATTATTTGTCGCTCACGAGTAAGGAACTCAGACTGACATCACTGACAAAAAATGCTTTTTCAATTATTTTAGACAATAATGGAACAAGTGTGATTGGCCTATAATTACCAGGGTTGTCGCATTCTTTTTTTTATATAGCGGCCTTATTATAGACAATTTTAACTGTTCAGGGTAATAACCTTGACTATAAAAGAAATAATATATGTGCGTGTATCTAGATACCCCTCTTCTACTTAAGTAAAACCCGGTTAACTTTATCAATTCAGATGAGCTGTCATCAATGCCGCATGTACTACTGTTTTTCAGGGACATTATATTTTTTATAAACCTCTCTAGAATCTATAGGCATTTTGAATGGACTATTTTCTCCATTTATTTGATTGTTAGTTGTTATTTTATTGACGTGACTTAATTCAATGAAATGATCATTTATAATGGAACATATTTCGGATAATAATAAATAATAAATTTCGCGTAATGTAGGTTTAGGTATTCAGGAATGGCTAGATGCACTAGGTAGTACATCCGTAAGGCGTAGATATTTAACGCGAGAACAAGTACGCGAGGCGTAATGCAGACTGCATTACATTTATTGCACTGTTCGACCAGGATGAGATTCAATCCCAGAGTGACGCCAGCCTCCAGTCTGACCTTCCCACTCACTCTAGTCTACAAAAATTCGTGAGCTAATTAATTATCAAACAGAGCAATTTCCGAGAACACATTCAGACGTTACAAAAATATAATACGCTCACAAGCCTCTTGAAGAGACATCTTTATTACCCAATAGATAAGCCAACTAGGAAAAATGCTTGCCTCGATCATATTTTTGTAAGATCGAAATTTGCCTTGAAATCGGTAGTATGTGCATCCGATATTACTGATCACGACATAGTCATGCTGGGTATTAGATCCTGTGACAAAACTAAAATATCAAAAATCACTAAGACAAAAAATATTTTAAATTTTGAAGCTATAAAAACGGACCTTAGTCAAGAATCCTGGTATAATGTTATCACTAAGACGTCTGCAACAGAAGCAGCACAAGCTTTTTCTGATATTTTAACTCCTATAGTTAAGAGACATACAACCGCTAAAATTATAAGGCGATCTAATCATGCTCTTAAACCTTGGATGACTCCAGGACTTATTAGATGCTCTAAGCATAAAGATAAATTACATTCAGAATACCGTAGAAATCAAACCTGTGACCTATCCAAGTTAACTTATACCAGATATAGGAATTTTTACATAGGCCTAATACGTAAAGTTAAGGATGAATATGACCGTAAAAGAATAGCTGATAATACAAACAACCCCAAGAAACTGTGGAGTACGATTAAAGATATAACGTTTACTCATCAGCAGCAAAACCACTCCTCTGAGCTTGCATTAATTAAGCCAAATGCGGAAGATTCTCTTAACTACTCAAACAAGTATTTCACCTCGATAGGACACAATTTAGCTAGTAAAACCCTAAATCGGCTTAAAACTACAGAATGCAACCTGGCGGCTAATGTAACCGTTAAGAGAACCCCGGTGAATTCATTCTTCATGGGCCCTACTGATGAGGCTGAGGTAGAGAGTCTGATTAGGAATCTTAAATCGGACAGCGCACCTGGACTTGATAATTTTAACAATAGTCTACTAAAGCACATCAAGGATTATATAATTATGCCACTGACTTTCATTTTTAACTTAAGCCTATCGACTGGCTGCTTTCCGGATCACTGGAAGGTGGCTGCGGTCATTCCCATCCATAAAGGCGGCTCTAAAGACTGCCCAGGTAATTATCGCCCGATTAGTCTCTTAGGAAGCGTGTCCAAAATCTTTGAAAAAATCGTTAATAATCAATTAGTTAAATTTCTTGAATCAGAGAATATGCTTTCTTCTAGGCAGTTCGGTTTTCGGCATGGGAACTCGACTGAGGATGCTGTCTCGACGCTTACTCGACTTGTTTCTAACTATTTGGATAAAGGTGACGCGTGCATTGGAGTCTTCTTGGACCTGGCCAAGGCATTCGATTCAGTTTCGATTCCAATTTTGCTCAGGAAGCTCGAATTGTCGGGTATTAGAGGTACGGCACTCAATTGGTTTAAAAGCTATCTAACAAATCGTAGCCAATGTTTAAGGTTGGGTGCCTTGGTCAGTGCTCAGAAAAATATTCCTTATGGAGTTCCACAGGGAAGCATTCTCGGTCCAACGCTATTTTTGATTTATATCAATGATTTAACAGACATTTTCATAGGCGCCGAAATTATCTGTTATGCAGACGACACTGCCCTCATCTTTCACGAATCGTCTTGGGAAAAATGTTTCACTGCTACCGAGAGGGGGCTCGCTAAAGTAACTAACTGGCTTGCAAATAATTTACTTACTTTAAATTTCTCAAAAACCAAATATCTTTGTTTTCATAAGACTGCAGCTTCACGTCCAAGCCACCGCCCTGAAATCAAATTAACGACAGACCCCTCATCTAGTGGCCCGGGGAGTACGAATAACAATAGTGTCAATAACTGCCGCACAATAAAATACTTAGGCGTTACCCTTGACGAAAAACTTAATTTTAAAGCCCACATAAATGCCGTGTCCGCTAGGGTTAGAAAGCTGATATATATTATGAAACTGCTTAGAAACGCTGCCGGTAAAGATATACTTAAATTAGTATACACAGCCATTTGCCAACCAGTGGTCGCGTACTGTATCACGGTTTGGGGAGGAGCTGCTAGCTCGTACCTTATAGCCTTAGAAAGAGCTCAACGTTTTATCTTAAAAGTAATGCTTAGAAAGCCTCGGCGATTCTCAACTGCTTCTCTGTATAAAGAGTGGAAGGTATTGTCAGTTCGGCAACTTATGTTTCAAAGGGTTACTCTCATGGTACATCGAAACACCATTGCTTCACAAAATTATCCATACCTGTTAACCAGAAGAGTGTACAAAGTTCCTGTTCCGAGCACCAATACCATTTTTGGAAAACGTTTCCCCAGTCACTTCCATCCATATATATATAATGTGGTCACAAAATATTGTGACATTAAGAGCGCATCCCTGTCCGAAGCCAAGAGAAAACTTTTCAACTGGTTAAATAGTCTAAACTACCATGAAACTGAGCAAATGGTAAAACGAGTTGTCTAAATTCTACACATAGTACAATCACTTTTTTCAGGCTCGCTCATACAGGTCCTAAATCACATCAGACTCAAACACTTCACATCATACTCACACACACATGACACACATCACGACTTTCTAGTACACACTTGAAATTGTAAATATAATATAAAATTGTATTAGTTAGTAATAGTATGTCTTAGTTTTTTGCATGCATTTCATTTAGCATTTCTTTTTTCTTTTTCTTCGCATACAATGTATATACCTAAGCACTTTAGTTTAGAGGATACCCCAAAAGTTCATGTACTTGGTAATTCTGTAGAGCGGTCACCACGACACAGGCCTAGCCTAGTGTGGGATCACTGAGCTAGTTATGTAATTTTATCTTCTTTCTTTTAATAAACGAATTTTTATTATTTATTTATTTTTTATCACGTCGCTTACAAGTGTTTTTGATAAATCGTAAGTATGTCATGCAAGCGCTCATTATTTGAATTTACCAATTATAACACCTGCGCGTCGACACGGCGATCCTGACTGTCACACGTCCTCGTGTGCAATGAGCCATTTAATAGTGTAGCGATGCTACATATTTGCCTATGACAAACACATACTTTCTCATACAAGATAACCTGTACAACATGACTGTCGCATGTCCAACAAAATAACATACACCACAGTGTGACACTTATGTAAAACTGTAACGTACCTTCCTAGCTGCAGGTTGATTAGCATATCCAGCCTCCTGGCTGGCTAGCTTCGAAGAAACAAGTCCAAAGAGCATGCCACTTGAACGGAACTTGTCCCCCAGGTTGTGCTGAAGTTACTGAACCGAACCTGGCTTTACGCATCTCAAAATGACCCTCGTGATTCACTCTAACTGCTCAAGTAGGTCACATCCTAATTTAATTAGTATTTTAGAATCATTTATGAAATTATTTAGAAACATAAAAAAGACTTTCGTTGGGTAGTTGTCAGTGTGACAGCGCAATGACAGCTATAAAATCACGCGTTTAGTTACGGCATAAGCAGGGGATATATTCCAAAGGAAACAAAGTAGAAACGTACAATAAAAATGTAATTATTGGTAATTATTATTAAATACTTAAGATATTACAAGTATTAATGAGCATTTATATTTTTCGAGAATCATTTGATTTGGAAAAGGTTTAAGTTGGTTTGACGTTTGATGCGTTGATATGGATCGAAACGAAACTCTGGGGTATTTGAGGTTTTGGGATGGATGACTTAGTGGGAATTGGAGCTCGCTGGCATTTAGATCGTTCCCAATTAAAGATTGAAACAAATCATTTCGTCCCCTTCCGCCGCCTGGCTCGGCCAGCGGGAGATCAGGATGTAAAGTGCGTATGTCGCCGTGTGTGTATTGTGCGCGAAAAGTGCGTAAGCTACCGAGTGCGTTCCATGTCACCGGCGAGCGTAAGCATGGCCGATGGTCGTGTTTCCCCGAGCGTCGTTGCGCGCCCCCGACTTTGCTGAGCGTCGTGCTGACGCTGTCTCCCGCCGCAGGGCGCAGTTTTCTAGGCCTGTGGACTGCGTGTCGAGCGGTACAGTGTGCCGCCCGGCGAACCCGAGGTGCTTCACATAGGTCTCCCCCCCCACTTGCGTGGCCTGTCGACTCCGCGACGCGGCGTGTTGGCGCCGCCACCAAGCCGTAGGGCACGGCCTTGACCCGCGAGCTGTGTGTCGGACGGCCTTGCCGCGGCCCGACGACCCCAAGGTGTCATCACGCGGGTCCTTCTCGTGGAACTCCGAGCGCCGCGGGTTGTTCTCGCCCTGGCTTGCCTGCGGCAGTATGCCTGCGGATGATAGCTACATCCGGTATCCGTGAGTGCACCAGACTTTTATCCTAGGTTTTGGCCAAAACCCCGCGTCTCGTCCGTCTCGCGATCGTATGATAAGAATTACCATAGTGTCGGCCCACAGCCGCTGATGGCTTGTATAAATAAATTATATTTTTGACAGCGCCCGCCCCGAAGCGGAGTGCCTTGTACTTACCTTGTATGGATTATTAAATTGCATGTCATATATTTGGTTTTATCTTTTCAATATCCTACCAAGTCCCCATTAACCAGGTTAGGATAACAAGAGGACCCTTGTACTCCAATAGCCCAAGGTTTTACTGCGGATCTAATCCGGGGCATTTTTCCAGTAATTATTAAAAATATTTAAAATCATTACTTTTCCTACTATACATTCTACTACACCTTAAATTTCATTTTTATATACTACAATGGCGCCCGAAAAAAAGCTTTAATCAACCTGGTTACTGGTGAGCTTGGGGGAGTGATAACATAAATTTATAAAATTTTTGTCATTTAAAAAAAAGAACTTAATATTAAAAAAATAAGTGGAATTATTAGTTTTAAAAATACTGTCACGTAAATATTCCTAGCCCGGCGGTGGGCTTTCCCTGAGGAAACTCACGGACAATTAAAGTTACTAAATTAAATAAAAACTAAATCTTACCAAAAGCTCAAGCAGGTGCTAAACTTATTTCCATCAGCTATTCAGGGCAATAAAGGACATGAAATGAAAGTTAGTTTTTGTGACACATCATTTATTACTAATTCGAACACGGGCAGTTATTCTACATGTAAATCATTAAGCTAGCATAAGCACCTTATATTATAATGTCAGGCGACAGAGCTGGGTCGTGCCAGAAATGGTTCTAAAATGATTTACAAGCAGACCTATCTAAATTTGTTAGTTCCCTAAATTATCATTTGCCATCACATATGATTCTAGTAAATTCTTTAACTTTAATAATAATAATAATAATAATAATAAAGCCATTTATTCCATATTTCACATAAAAAAGGATAATTGCAATTATAATGAGTTGTTGTTTTAGTTGTTAGTTACTTTTTCCATATAGTTTATGTTAGTGTGGTTAGTTTATAAGTTTGTTTGAAATATGGACCCCTTATTGGGTAAAGGCCTCCTCCATCTTATGCCATGTTTCCCTGTCTTTGCCTTTATTCATCCAGTCGCTTCCTGCTATGTCTTTTATGTCATCAGCCCACCGTCTTTTTGGTTTTCCAATTTTTCTTTTCCCTGTTGGCCCCTTCCATTGTGTGGTTGTTTTGGTCCATCTTTTATCTGTGTAACGTGAGATGTGGCCAGCCCATTTCCACTTTAGTGTGAGTGCATGTTTAAGCGCGTCAGTAATCTTTGTTCTATTTCTTATGTCTTGGCTTTTTACCTTTTCTATTCTTCTAATATGTAGCATGCTTCGTTCCATTGCCCGCTGAGTGCATTTGATTTTTTGCTTTACGGTATCTGTATACACCCAAGTCTGGCACCCGTACAGTAGACAAGGCAGAAGGCAGGTATCAAATACGGTTTTTTTCATGTGCAGGTTATAATTCCCTTTCAGAATTTCTTTTAGGGACCAGAATCTATTCCAAGTAACGTTTATTCTTCGTGTGACTTCTTCCTCATTTTTTGATTTTCTGAATGAAAGTTCCTTGCCTAAATATTTGTAGTCTGTCACATATTCTATATTTTTGCCATTAATTATGATTTGTCTTTTGCGGCTGTTAGTCAGTATCTTTGTTTTTTCCGTATTCATTTCTAAGCCGACTTTAGAGCTTTCATTATCAAGTGAGATCATCATTTCCTCTAGGTCTTTTGGGGTCTCCGCTAAAATGACAATATCATCAGCAAACCTGAGATGATTTAAATATCTTCCATTGATATTAACTCCTTTTCCTGTCCAGTGTAGGTTGTGAAATACATCTTCAAGTACTGCTATAAATAGCTTGGGCGACAGGGGGTCACCTTGCCTGACTCCACGCTTTATACTTATTTCCTCTCCTCTGGTTTCCAATTTTACCTTGCTTGTGCTATTTGTATAAATGTACTTTAGAATGTTAATGTATTTTGTATCGACATTTGCCCTCTGCAATGCATTCCAAATGGAATTGTGGCTAATACTGTCGAATGCTTTGCTATAATCTATGAAGGCCACATACAGAGGTTTGTTGAATTCATAGTGTTTTTCTATTATTTGTTCCATGGTCTGTATGTGGTCTGTTGTGCTAAAACCTGAACGGAAGCCCGCTTGCTCTATTGGCTGGAAATTGTCAATAACCGGTGTTATCCTTTTTAGCAGAATGGATGAAAACAGTTTGTATGAGCTAGGTAGCAGACTGATAGGCCTGTAATTTCCTATATCGAGGGGATCTCCCTTTTTGAAAAGTAGTACAATGTCTGATGTGCACCACTGTATTGGTACCGTTTCTTCCTCCAGAACCATGTTAAATAACTTTGTTAAATGGTGAATTATAGCGGGTGCGCCTATTTTGAGAGTTTCATTGCATATCCCGTCAGGGCCAGGACTTTTTTCGGCTTTTAGTCTTTTAATGTGGTCAAGTACTTCGGTGTCTTCAATTGGTTTGGTGGTGCTTGATTTACTGCTGATATGTGTCTGTGGATTTGTAGTATCCTTGTTCTTTTTACTGTATAAATTTCTGTAGAAGTTTGTTGCGTGATCTATAACATCTCTTCTTGAATTTGTTTCTCCTGATTCAGATTTAAGTTTTTGTATCCATGTTTTATGTTGGTCTAATTCTTTGAATGCTCTTTTAGTGCTTCTATGCTTATTAAGGTTTCTCGTGATGATTTCGTACCTATGATTTTCATAGTCTTTTTTGATCGACTTCTTAGTTTCTTTAAATATTCTGCTTAATTCATTTTTCATGGTTTTGTCCTTGTTTTTTGTATTAATTAGATCAGTTCGTTTTTTTATAAGGTTTTCTGTATCCATGCTGAATATTTTGTGTTGACTTGTCTCTTCCTTAGACTTTTTTTCTTTAAGACTTTTTATCAATGTTTGTTCTAGAAGATTGTAGTATTCTTGGATATTATTTTCTAATAATTGACAATTTTCTAGCTGTGCTCGGAGATTCTCTATATAGATTTTAATTTCGGTCTCTGTCTTTGGAACATTTAGTGGTGTAGCGTAGTTTATTCTCCTCTTCTTCAGATGTTTTAAAAGTAGTGTGGCTCGTAGTAGTCTGTGGTCTGATGGGAATTTAATGTTGCTTAATATCTCAATATTTGTAATTAGTTTAGGATTGTTGGTCAATATGAAATCTATTTCGTTCTTTATTTTTTGGTCTGGAGATATCCATGTCCACTTTCGCTTTCCTTTTTTCTTGAAAAATGTATTCATTATTGATAGCTTGTATTGGTAGGCATAGGATATTAGTCGTTCTCCCCGTCCGTTTCGTTTTCCATATCCATATTTCCCCATAACTGGATAGTCTTCTGGTCTTGGGCATCCGATTTTAGCATTAAAGTCTCCCAGCACTAATATTTTGCCATAAGCTAAGTTATGTGCCCTTTCCATGTCATTATAAAATTGTTCTATTTGATCTTCATGTGCACTTTCTGTGGGAGCATACGCTTGAATTATTGATATAGATTTCTTATCAAATACTAGTTGTAGCACTGCTACCCTTTCGGATATACCAGTAAAACTTTTGATTTTATCTTTATGTTTTTTCTTTATTAAGTATCCAACGCCATGCAATCCTTTTGTTTGTCCTATGTAACAAAAAATATAATCATGGTACTCTTCCATATTGCATCCCATTCTTCTGACTTCTGAAAGTCCTACTATATCGCAGTTAACTTCTTCTAGGGCATATATTAATTCCAAGTACCTTTCTTTTGATGATAGTGACCTGACATTAAATGTGCAAACTTTGAGAGTTTCTTCTTTGTTTTCATCCTTTTTTTCACTTCTAAGTGGAGGGTAGTGGTCTGATTCCCCACGAGGACCAGTCGTCTTGGGGAATATTTGAGTTTTATTACTTTGTTCGGGCTTGTTTGTTGTGTTCCGGCGGCTGATGACTGAATCCTATGCGGCATTTTCTAAGGAGGGAT
Organism: Cydia splendana; assembly: GCF_910591565.1. Taxonomy (NCBI): domain Eukaryota; kingdom Metazoa; phylum Arthropoda; class Insecta; order Lepidoptera; family Tortricidae; genus Cydia; species Cydia splendana. The sequence goes on from NW_026946895.1 coordinate 818,581, forward strand.
CAAAAGTTGTTTGGACAGCAGACTTGGTTGCGTTCTTTTTTTCCAGTGGAGAGTTGGAAGTTTGTTGAGCAGCGGAGTTGCTTGCATTCCTCATTATATCAAATGCATTTAGTCTGTTAGTTTTTGATACTGTATGTTGTTTGCTTGGTTGTTGTATACCTTCAGGTGATGTTGACATATCTCTTTTGCGTTTCTCATTGCCCAATCTCCCTTCTTTGATGACAATTTTGTCGTAAGTGATAAATGCATAATTGCCTTTGTTCCTTTCTTCTTCCAGTTTTGGCTGTAACTCTTTCCTCTTGTCGAGAATCTCTTTTGGATAGTCTTCAGAGACGTATATATTTCTCAATTTCTTTTTATTTTTCATTATTTCATGTTTCTTCCAGCTATTTACTAATGTCATACGAACTGGTCTTTCTTTGCCGCTGCTTTTATGCTTTCCGATTCTATATATCATATTGATGTCCCTACCTTCCAGGGAAATATTCAAGTCGTTATTTATTTGTTTGATAACTGTTTCCATCAAGTTTCTTGACGAATTTTCATCTTCCTTTATGCCGTACAGAATTATGTTATTTAACCTCTTATTTTTTTCAAGAATGTGTATTTTTTGTTTTAATTCTTGATTTTCTGACCTTAGATCCTCTATATCTCTTGAAAAGGGTGCTAATTTTTCATCTATCTTTGCGACAATCTCTTCTGTTTGCTTTGCTATTTCGATTTTCATATTATCAAACAGTGTTTGTAGGTTATCCATGTTTGACGTTATCTTTTCTTGTGTAAAACGGAACGTGATCGTGTGAGCGCAGCTTAATTCAATTCGTCGTAGGGGAATATTAATTCAGATCTGGCAACACTGCGCTGGATGTCATTCACTGATGATGACACCTTATCTGTCTGTGGTTTGATTTGACGTATAACCTTAAACTTCACACTTCGACTTATTTTGTATGTTATAAGTTTTGTTAGAACGAGTTTCACTTAGTTTATTTGTGTTTGAGTCACTGTCGGGCGTTATGTACGAGATTTAAATGTTTTTAACACGAGGTATAACGTATGAACACAGTATTTTGGATAAGAAAGCGGAGCACAGTTCCGTGTATCTTAACGTCACCATGACCGGAACCGGAAACTCCCTCCCAACTACATTGTTTTACCAGCAGACTGGAAACAAAGCGAAATGGTCAAACAAAGATTCAACAAGGAGTTGCACCTGAGGACATCTATATATTATCATATTCTACTTACTGTTTGTGGCAAAATAACAACAGCATGAGCTCCCTAGCTCATGGATGCAGCGGCTACTGCATAACCAAGCCTCTGATCGATGCTACCAGAGCATGATGTACTTCGCTTCACTGTTCTATGTATAAAAGATGCCCATCCAGGGCGAAAACCAACCAGGAAATGATCTCAAGCCTAACTATCCCTGGGATGACACAATCAAAATAACAGTAACTAATGAAATTCATGGAACAATTTTATATGTAAGTATAACTTAAAGAAATAAATCATATTTAATTATTTAAACATACTTCAACCTATTTTGTATTTATGAATTGAGTTTTTGATTTAAATGTTTATTAATATTATTCCATAACTTTAGGATTTAATTTGAAGTAGCAACACCATCAGCATCAATTTGTTTCTTATTGGCTGAATGCCTGTCATTTATATTGTTGCTACATCAAAGACTTCCCTGCCATAGAACAAAACTACACTATATTTGAGACAATCCTAAAAACGTTAAACTGAGCTAACCATACAAAGTGCCGTGTCACAATACCCCTCTCCCCGCTGTTGCGTTTTACCAAAGGTAAAACGCTCGCTGTCCTCAGCGACTATCTAAATCTAAATCATGTGTCACAAGAAACGAAAAAAACCAAACAAAACAACCTCAACCATACTTAGTATGGGAGAACCCTAAACAAAAACCACCACCGAAGTGATTGTCGCAGGAACGAGATCCCTATCCAACAGAAAAGCCAAAGTAAACCACCTACCACACAACTACACGTACCAAAACCGCTAAACCAATGAATTTTGATTTTTTTATCTCGAACCCACACAACCTAAATACAAAAGAAAATGTGGTATCCGAACAGCCGGAAAAATCCACACCGCAATATCCAACTAACCAGTTAACCATCCCTTAGTTCTACCAGCACAACTTTATCCAGTTGCGCTGGCACAACCAAACCAACTGCCAGGACCGATGTTCAGCATACTCAAAATATTTCTCCGCTAGACCGGGCAAAATTAAAATCAAACAATTCCTACTACTAAGTTTACTAATATAAACTAGAGTAGCTAAATAACGAAATTTGCATTCCAAACTATATTCAAAATATCCAAAATTACTAACCGCTAGTTAGCTAAATTATAATTATGTGTTATGTGCCTGAGAACGTGTGCTGAGAGAAAAAATAAACGGACTACATAACCAAACCGAAAACAACGTCCGCGGTATGCAGTGCGCGCCCTGCGATACCTCACAAAATAAAGCCTCTCCTTCTCACACCAAAAAAACAACGCCAATCCACACATGCACGGAATCCGCCACGTATTGGTTAAAACCATCAGCACCATAACACCCAAATTTCTGCGTGATCTCGCACGACAGCAAAAAATATTCCCACATTAAAGACAACGCTCTTGACGTTAATTGAGCTATGGTTGCGCCGCTCCATACATTCATCCCTTTCAGTTCGTAGCATCCTTCCACGTTCATACTGTGTGGTGAAACAGTTATACCTGTTCGCCACGTCTCTGACAATTGGTGATTAAATATGACTTTGCAATATTTAACACTGTTGCTAAACTACAACCATAAAAACTTGTATGAGCTCTATTGTTCAATCAACGGTGGCGGCGCGGCGAGCAGTATTAGCCTGTACGCGGGCCGCACGTCCACCGTTCACCCTGTTCAGTCAACGATGGTGGCGCGGCGAGCAGTACCCTGTACGCGAGCCGCACGTCCACCGTTCACCAAACCAGAAACTGCTACCTTCCCTTTCAGGTCTTTAATGTGCCATGATCCTATACAGTGACCATCTTCCGTCTCTAACTCGTAGACTAAAGGCGATAACACTGCCTTTACTCTACACTTAACATATTTCGGGGCGAGTTTCGCCATCCTGAAATTTTGTGCGTCACTCTGCACATAATTACGTTTCCATACTAAATCGTCTACTGCAAATTGTTCTGGACGTCTTCTCAAATTATAATTCCTAGCATTTGTTTCGTGTGCTCTCAATAAACGTAACCTAACCTGATGAAAAATATCCTTTAAAATCCCGAAATTACCCGCATATTCCTCCCTAGGTACACCCGGCTCGTAATCCCTATCTGTGTCCTTATAAAACGACCCATTGATAACTGGCTCTCTAGCATGAACTAAAAAGAAAGGAGACTCATTTGTGGTTTCATTTACCGCACTGTTTATTGCAAACTGAATTTGGTGCAATTTTTCATCCCAAGTTCTATGGTTCTCCTCTACATACGAAGCTACAGCTGTCATGACCGTTTTATTGTATCGCTCAACCAGGTTTACCTGTGGAGTATATCTAGGTCCGTAAAAAACTTTAGGTACGTTATAACGCTTCATTAACTGTCTAAATTCCGATCCCGTAAACTGAACTCCGTTATCAGTAATTACGGTTTCAGGTACACCGTGCTTCAAAATGACATGGTGCTCAAAAGTCTTCGCCACCAACGCGCTGGTTGCGCGGCGAAGCGGAAAAAGAAGCGTATACTTTAAAAAGCAACACGTAACCACAAACAAAAACGTAAATCCTGCACGAGAGCGCGGAAGGGGACCTACCAAATCAATACTTAACGCTAACATCGGTCGATCACATACTTTTGGCTGTCCCATCAGACCTGGAGTCGCTTTCTGTGAATGCTTATAGGCTGCACAGGTATCGCAAGCCTTCACGAAATCGACAACGTCTTTGTACATCCCTGGCCAATAGTATGTCAACGACAACCGCCTATGAGTTTTAAACACTCCAAAATGTGCCGCGGTTGGTTCGCAATGATTCGCGTGTAAAACAGCGTTCCTATCACCCTTACGCACTACCTCCTTCCAGTCAAACTCTCGCAAAAGATTATACTTGTTTTTACTCAACCGGTACAATTTCCCTCCCTTAATACTATAGTTTGGGAAATTCGCCGGCAAAGTTTCACAACCTTTAAACGTCCTGTCATACCATTCGTCAGTCACGTCGTTAGGATTCACTTGGTCCACGGCGTCAACCTTCATGAGCCTGGACAGCGCATCAGGTACGACATTGTCGGAGCCCTTCCTGTGCTCAATATCAAAATCAAATTGAGACAGTCTGCAACCCCAACGTGCCAACCTTCCCGATGGATTTTCCAGGTTCATGAACCACTTTAGTGACGCGTGATCCGTAATCACCTTAAACCGACGCGAGCCTAAATACGCTTGGAACTTCTCAACCGAAAACAAAACCGCAAGAGCCTCTCTTTCCGTCGCGCTGTACTTACGTTCACACTTGTTCAGAGAACGACTAACGTACGCAATAGGATGCTCCTGGCCATCAATAGTCTGTGAGAGCATGCCACCTACGCCATATGAAGATGCATCAGCGTGTACCGAGAAAACCTTGCTAAAGTCTGGAACCGCCAGAATCGGAGCTGTCACTAATGCATTCTTCAAGGTGTTGAAAGCGTTATCGGCCTCAACAGACCATTGAAAAGCCGGGGCGTTCTTCCCCTTTGAAGTTAATTTATTTAAAGGCGCTGCTATACTTGCGAAGTTCCTTATAAACCGACGGTGCCAAGAGCACATGCCCAAAAACGTCTTTACTTCACGAGAAGTCGTGGGTATGGGAAAGTTCAAAACGGCTGAAACCTTCTCTGGGTCAGTTCTTAAACCTAATTCATCAACGACATGACCCAAGTACTTAATGGACTATCTAAAGAACTTTGACTTGCCGAAATTTATCGTTAAATTAGCCATTTTCAACTTTTCCAACACACGGTTCAAAAGAAGCAGATGTGTCTGAAAATCTGACGAACATATGACAATGTCGTCCACGTAACAGAACACCATACCATTCTCTATGTCACTGGTTATGTTGTGGTCAATGAGTTTATCCATGAGCCGTTGTTGTCGCGCACTCGCGCCACACAACCCAAAAGGCATGACTTTAAATTTAAATAACCCACGACCAGGGACACAGAAACTAGTTTTCTCCTGCGAACTTTCATTTAGCGGTATTTGCCAAAACGACGAGCTCAAATCAATGGTCGACAGGTACCGTGCTTCCTTTAAGCTATCTAAAATTTGCGGAATGTATGGCATGGAATACGAGTCGCCCTTTGATACTGCATTTAGTTTCCTACAGTCTAAGCAAAACCGCCAGTCCCCATTTGGCTTCTTCACTAAAAGTGCCGGGTTGTGCCAGGGACTTTCGCACGGAGTAACAACATCTAACTTCAACATCCGGTCTAATTCGGAACTTAAAGCTGCACGCTTCTCAGGAGAGAGCGGATACTGTCGCGTTCTAATAGGCTGGGCATCGCCAGTGTCAATTACGTGTTCGACTAACGACGTCCTACCTAATCCTTTTTCCTCGAACGAGATATCCTTGAACTTCCCTACCACTAAGTCGGCTAGTTCCTGTTGTGCTGAAGTTAAATTATCGTAAGACTGAATGGTATTCACCGGTCGTACTGCAATACTGGACAAACTCAAATAATTGTTTGGTCTTTCTATGTAGTCAATGCTGTCAAATAATTCTGGCGCTAAATTAAATGCGCGCCAGAAATCCACGCCTAAAATAACGTCCGAGACAATACTGGGCACAACATAAAACTGAATAACCTTTGTAACATTTTTGAATGTTACCGGAACAAAAATGTACCCCAGTGACTGGACTACGACGCCATTTGCAACGCTACTTGTATTAGACTCCATTCGTTGGAGCTCAAATCCAAACTTAATAAAATCTTTATAAGACTGCCGTCCTAAAATTGAAACTGCAGCTCCTGAGTCTGCCAAACCGTAAATGTCAAAATTACACACCTTAAGTTTCAAATATGGCCGAATGTCACCTTCCCTAGGTGCGAAGAGAATCGTAGCAATCGAATTATAACTTAAGAATTTTTTCATTGAAGCACTCAATTTATCCGGAAAAATATTGCTACAATTCGGCCCTATTCGTTTTTTGTCTGTGAAACGGAACGTATTTCCGCGCTTTGACTTTGACGTTTACGATCTGTCTGTGTTGTCTGTGACTGCCGGTTCGGACAATTCCTCGCTATATGATCTTTTGTACCACATGAATAACAAATAATCTCGCCTTTAGATGGTTTAGCCCTGCATTTCTTAAAATCATGCGCAGTGCCACCGCATTTATAACAAGTAGGAACCGTGGCAGAGTTCTGTGCATGTGTGGATTGCGTGGACGAGCGTTGGACGTTCCTAACAGCGTTACTTTGTTGCCCACTCGATTTCGCTTGCGCTGGCGACCTACTAAATGTTTGTGAACGCTTGCTACTACTAACATCTACTGCGTTCACCTGTTTGGACTTGGCTTTATATGCGAAATCACTACTAAGTGTGTGAGCCGAACCAGACTTGTTGGGCTCAACAAAATACTGCGTACGCTGTGATGCCTGCTCTAATTTCCTACAACAATCCTTCAGCTCGGCTATAGAATCAACCTTTACTAATGCCAGTTGTTGTGAGAAGCTAGGCCTAATGTTATTCATCAAAATCTGCAACTTTTCCTCCTCCGGCAATGGATTCTTCAAGCGACCAAAAAGACAAGACATAATTGCAAAATAAATGTGCACTGGCTCTTCTAAACCCTCTGTTCTTGCAAGAATCTCACACCTTAGGCGAAAATCAAAGTTTGCAGTCTCAAACTCATCTAATAAAATGGTTTTTAAGTCATTCCAAGAAGAAACTTGTTCCTTTATACCTCTGTACCAAAGCAAACCCTGATCAACAAACAATTGAGCTGCCGAGTTAAACAAAACCACATCTGACACACCATAAGCCAACTTGAGTTCATCGACACGCTCTAGGAAAGACCTCGGATCCGTGTTACCATTAAACTTGACTCCCCATTTAGCCACATTTTTGTCTCCGGAGCAGTGAACTTGCAGCTCCCTAGTAGGGACTGCCTGTGAAACCTGAGTCACTGCTGCCACACTGTCGCTAGAGCTGCTGCCTGCCTGCCCTATACTGTCCAACTGTGCTAACAAAGCGTCAAGCCTATTTGTGAATTCAATCTTCTGAGCCAACTTCCCCGGATCTTCATCCACCTGAACCCGCAGAAGCCTGAAGTACAAATGACTACCCAGAGCCTTCGACCTGTTCCCGGAGTATCTATCCTTCAACTGAACAAACTTAGCTACTAAGGATGACAAATCATTTAACTTATCTGAAATGATTTTCAATTCTGACTCCGGGTTCAAATCTGTATCCAAAATCTCATCTGGCCGACACTCACCTACCAAATTCCTCAACTGTTTCCTAAGACCCTCAACTGTTGAGTGTGGTGTCTCTGACCTGATCTTTACTTCATAAATCAATTCATCGCGCAGCAAAGAGTGAAATTGCACAGAAGTGGCCATTGTATAATAAGTTTAACTCAAAAAATAAACAAATATGATGGCAAAAGATTTACAATCTAACTGACACTATTGTAGTCTGACAATTATATTAAACAATGTTATATCAATGTGTTTTACTATGTTTTACCTTTTATCTGTGTGTATGTATATTTCCTTGTCTTTATTGAACTAAATTTTCTGACCCAAAATATAACAGTGAATGCAAAACCAAAATTGTTCACAATTTAAAAAAATCGTTCAAAAACCAAGTAAAAGTGTGTATTCATAAATGCCAAAATTTCACAATTTGTTTTTTTTTTTATACTTTCTAATAAAATATAACATTTTTTTTTGAATTAGTTTATTTGTGTGTAAAAATAACCTGTCCTATATATGTTTACTGTTATTAAAAAACTTTCGAGTCAAAATGTCTGAACTTATTTATACAAAGCTTCTCAATTTTTAAAGCAATTTCTGCACGAGCTTAAAAGCTTCTCGAACTTCACCTTAACAAAGTGTCAACTCAACTCAATTGCATTACTCATAAAAGCTCAGCTACAATAAAATTTATGTATGAGCACTGAATTATACACTAAAATTACCACTATTTTTAGAATGCTCAGAAAATATGCACAATAACTTAAATTACAGCCTCTTAAGTCTAAATCTCATGCATTAAAAGTAGCCAAATGGTACTAAAGTTTGACACTTTACTTCCTGACAAAAACGTCAGCACATATGTAACTAACTGAAAATTCAAGCATTTACTTCTAAGTTTTTACAAAATTACTGAATATCGTGCAATAATTTAGGCAAAACTCAAAGTGAAACAGCTAAAGCCTATACTTAACGTTGTCAGAGCGTACACAAGCAAAGCACAAGCTCAAAATTTCACCTAAACGTAAGTACTACTAAAACTTTTTTTATCTATATGTGATGGCAGTGATACAAACTGATTTATGATGGAAATAGAGCTTTAAGACGGAATCTGTGGGCGCCAAATTGTCACGTAAATATTCCTAGCCCGGCGGTGGGCTTTCCCTGAGGAAACTCACGGACAATTAAAGTTACTAAATTAAATAAAAACTAAATCTTACCAAAAGCTCAAGCAGGTGCTAAACTTATTTCCATCAGCTATTCAGGGCAATAAAGGACATGAAATGAAAGTTAGTTTTTGTGACACATCATTTATTACTAATTCGAACACGGGCAGTTATTCTACATGTAAATCATTAAGCTAGCATAAGCACCTTATATTATAATGTCAGGCGATAGAGCTGGGTCGTGCCAGAAATGGTTCTAAAATGATTTACAAGCAGACCTATCTAAATTTGTTAGTTCCCTAAATTATCATTTGCCATCACATATGATTCTACTAAATTCTTTAACTTTAAATTTGGAAAATGCTTCTAGGATGGAAGGAAAGCGTACACCAACCTCATAACACTGTTCCACCAGTTCAAGCCCGACGTGTCATCCTCCGCTGTGCCGGAGCCGATTTGCAGCAGCGGGAATCTGACCCGACACCGCAGAGAAACACCGAAGGACTAAGGTCTCAGTTTGAAGGTGACGTCACCTCCATCCAGCAGAAGAGCGAAATTCTTATGGCGAACTGCTCACCAGACACACTTGAAGTTTTAGGAATATGGACAGACTTCCATACTCTGACATGCGAACTGATTTCACATACGTAGTAACATAATTAAAACGAAAACCCAGTCAGCTGAAAGAAACAATTCAAGATTAATAACTAGAAGCATGTGCTCTGCTAACCTAAGAGACATTATATGATCTAAGTTTCTCACCAGCTGGAAATTCCTACAGTGGACTCATCTCACAGCTCTGATACTCCCTCCCAACCACATTGTTTTACCAGCAGACTGGAAACAAAGCGAAATGGTCAAACAAAGATTCAACAAGGAGTTGCACCTGAGGACATCTATATATTATCATATTCTACTTACTGTTTGTGGCAAAATAACAACAGCATGAGCTCCCTAGCTCATGGATGCAGCGGCTACTGCATAACCAAGCCTCTGATCGATGCTACCAGAGCATGATGTACTTCGCTTCACTGTTCTATGTATAAAAGATGCCCATCCAGGGCGAAAACCAACCAGGAAATGATCTCAAGCCTAACTATCCCTGGGATGACACAATCAAAATAACAGTAACTAATGAAATTCATGGAACAATTTTATATGTAAGTATAACTTAAAGAAATAAATCATATTTAATTATTTAAACATACTTCAACCTATTTTGTATTTATAAATTGAGTTTTTGATTTAAATGTTTATTAATATTATTCCATAACTTTAGGATTTAATTTGAAGTAGCAACACCATCAGCATCAATTTGTTTCTAATTGGCTGAATGCCTGTCATTTATATTGTTGCTACATCAAAGACTTCCCTGCCATAGAACAAAACTACACTATATTTGAGACAATCCTAAAAACGTTAAACTGAGCTAACCATACAAAGTGCCGTGTCACAATACAATATCATTTAATTTGTAACTTTACTTGTGACAGGGTAGCAAATTTATCAATGATTGTAGTTATTATTAGGCTACACTATGAATAATTAGCATAGCGCTTAGCCACAAATTATCTTTCCCACCACGCTCCATTTGAGAGCATAGTGGTAATTTACTTGAATACTTCCTATATCAACGGAAGTGTTATTAGCTTATTATACTTAGGTGCACACCCTGACACAAGTAAATCAGCGATTCTGCCGACATGTCGGACGAGGAAGCGGACGAATTTCACGACACAGGTGCGAGGGAAGCCAAACCCCCCACCACTACTCATGAGTTAACAGGGTTCAATCCCTCATATGTCAATACACGACCGCAGGGTGCCGCTGCAGACACGCACCCACCCGGCCCATCCACGTCAAAACCACTAGAGTCTATTTTACCATATTTGGGGGCTCCGGGCCTTGTCCGTCAAACCAACTCAACCTTAACAGGGGGACCTTATTTTAATTAGGAAATAAGGTGTAATTAGTGAAAGGATTGTACGTAATTATGAAATTCAGTATTGGTTTGGGGAATACCAATGAGGTACAAGGAAACGGGAAGAGAGAGGGATGTCGGGATCTAAGGTAGGGATTCATAAAAACCCTTGCGGGAGCATTTCTTTCGTGGCCATTCGCATACCGTCGGACGAAGTTCTGTAGTGTAGGTGGTTAGGTCTATCTAGGTTACCTATATTGTGTCCTGGTTTACATTTTGCTAGTATATCTCATGATGCTGGTAGAGTTTGGATTGGAGCATAATATAGTGTAATTTGTTGTGGGGTTTTACTTGATTAACTTTAAAGTACATTTAGATTATGTTAATTTTAGTGGGTTTAATTACTTTAATTCTTTTAGTGTTGTTTATTGATTTGTGGTTCAGACAAGTGCTAGTATTTAATATTGTACTAATGAAGTTTAAATTATAAATCAATAAACTTATTAATATTTGGTTTTGTTCATAGTGATTTTGTAATTTTAGTGTATTTTAATTGTTTATTGATTTGTACTCAGACAAGCGCTAGTGTGTGAGAATTTACTAGTGAAGTTTAGGTTACAAATCAATAGAGTATTAAAAGTTGTAAAGTCTTGATTAAAAGTTGTAAAGTCTTGATCTATTTGATTTACATGTATACGTTCAATTTGCGAGTGGGCCCAAACGCCTAAGAAAATCGACGATCTCCTTTTCATCAATTATTCAAATATACTATTTCACTAATATGTGTACATTTTATTAAATTGCACAACGGGACTTAATCGCGTATTTAAGTTTTAAGATTTACCTCCGACGTTTCGAGGACGGCGTTGTCCCCGTGGTCTCGGAGAAGACTGGCTCAAGTTGACATCAACATTTTCTAGCCGCGCGAGTTTTTCGAACTACCCGCACTTGGTCTTGTTTATCAGTTTGAACGTTTTGCGCACTAGGGATGTTACTCTGTCGACACACAACACTAACGATATTCGATTTATCGACTGTCGATATTCGTTTCCGCTTACATTTACTAATGACTGGATTCCATGTGGATGAGATCTTAAAACCCTCGTCCCGATTGAAATTGCAATGTTTTTTGATTTCAATGGCGTCCCGCACTTTTCTACTGTAGAAATGGCGATCCGTGGAAAGGATTTTAGGGTTATGCAGCTCAATCCAGTGGTTTGGTCCTGACTCCAGCAAATGCTCAGCCACGGCAGACTTGTTCACCTGACGATTTTTGACAGCTGCGATATGTTCCTTAACTCTTTCTGCTATGGTGCGCTTTGTTTCTCCGACATAGGAACTACCACAACTGCAATCTATCTTATAAACGCCAGGTGACTGGAACGGAATAACGTCCTTCGGTGACCTTAGGCTCCCTGCAACTTTGGATAAAGGAGTGTACACCGTTTTTATAGAGTACTTTCCAAGTACTGTGCCAACTTTATCCTTTACCCCTTTTACATACGGCAAAAATGCCGGCTGTCTGGAGACATCAGGACGTTTCCCTCTTGCCTTCCGTCTGGGTTGCCACTTTTTTACCTTGTACCCATTCCTCCTTAGTATTTAATAATGTTTAATAATCCTGAAAGTTTAAATCAGTGATGTGTACATTTTCGGGACGAGGGTTTTAAGATCTCATCCACATGGAATCCAGTCATTAGTAAATGTAAGCGGAAACGAATATCGACAGTCGATAAATCGAATATCGTTAGTGTTGTGTGTCGACAGAGTAACATCCCTAGTGCGCAAAACGTTCAAACTGATAAACAAGACCAAGTGCGGGTAGTTCGAAAAACTCGCGCGGCTAGAAAATGTTGATGTCAACTTGAGCCAGTCTTCTCCGAGACCACGGGGACAACGCCGTCCTCGAAACGTCGGAGGTAAATCTTAAAACTTAAATACGCGATTAAGTCCCGTTGTGCAATTTAATAAAATGTACACATATTAGTGAAATAGTATATTTGAATAATTGATGAAAAGGAGATCGTCGATTTTCTTAGGCGTTTGGGCCCACTCGCAAATTGAACGTATACATGTAAATCAAATAGATCAAGACTTTACAACTTTTAATCAAGACTTTACAACTTTTAATACTCTATTGATTTGTAACCTAAACTTCACTAGTAAATTCTCACACACTAGCGCTTGTCTGAGTACAAATCAATAAACAATTAAAATACACTAAAATTACAAAATCACTATGAACAAAACCAAATATTAATAAGTTTATTGATTTATAATTTAAACTTCACTAGTACAATATTAAATACTAGCACTTGTCTGAACCACAAATCAATAAACAACACTAAAAGAATTAAAGTAATTAAACCCACTAAAATTAACATAATCTAAATGTACTTTAAAGTTAATCAAGTAAAACCCCACAACAAATTACACTATATTATGCTCCAATCCAAACTCTACCAGCATCATGAGATATACTAGCAAAATGTAAACCAGGACACAATATAGGTACCCTAGATAGACCTTACCACCTACACTACAGAACTTCGTCCGACGGTCTGCGAATGGCCACGAAAGAAATGCTCCCGCAAGGGTTTTTATGAATCCCTACCTTAGATCCCGACATCCCTCTCTCTTCCCGTTTCCTTGTACCTCATTGGTATTCCCCAAACCAATACTGAATTTCATAATTACGTACAATCCTTTCACTAATTACACCTTATTTCCTAATTGAAATAAGGTCCAATTTGACCTACTTTTGGGTGTGGTTTAAACTATTTCTTTACGCCTATGGGATTGACATTACAGTTTTTTATTCTAACCGTCTTTGTTTTTCTATATGAGCACATATTGTAGAGCTCCGCCCTTTCTTAATTCTTTATAATATGGTTCAATTTTACATATAATATTTTATCCACAACAAACATTATTCATTCATTTTTACGATGACGTGTGAAATCCAAGTCGATGGCACTTGTAATTTAAGAAACCAAACTGATTTTTAACAGATTTTTTATACTACAAAAGCTTTATGACATTGAAATAAAGTTCAAATTATTTTATAAATAAGTATCTTAATATGATTTACTATAAATCACTAGGCTCTCCAAATCTCTATCTAGAATTTCAGACGATATGGCCTACTTGAGATATGAGAAGAAATTATCTGCTTAATTATCTGCAGTAAGGTTGTTTCCGATAATTTTGTTGTCAGCGGCGCGTTCATAGTTTGCATCTCCAATATGTAAAAGTGTAAAGACTGGCCTGGTGATTGTCGGTGTTCTCGAATAGTTTTTTCTAAAGTATAGTCATTGTCTATCGATGTAAAAAACGATCTGAAATGATCCTGTAATTCCGACAACGAGGAGACTCCGTCACGTATGTGCCTATAATAATCTAGGGCTTTGCCGCTTAGTAAATCTGAAAAGCATTTAAGCACCTTGCGCTCCGGAGTGTCTCGGCTGCGTCTGTAGTCGTCAATCCTAAGGAAAAAGTCAGTGACATCTGAGTCACTTGAAAATTTCAAATTCCATGACCGCAAATGGTCCTCGCGCAGTACATGCACAAGGCGTTCTGTACTGCCTGTAGTCCCAGTCGTAGGGGTTGTAGTGTTGTAGTGACTGATCATCCAACTGTATTGTTGGGTCTTGATTTGCACCTTGAGCCATGAGTACTGAATTATACACTAAAATTACACACTATTTTTAGAATGCTCAGAAAATATGCACAATAACTTAAATTACAGCCTCTTAAGTCTAAATCTCATGCATTAAAAGTAGCCAAATGGTACTAAAGTTTGACACTTTACTTCCTGACAAAAACGTCAGCACATATGTAACTAACTGAAAATTCGAGCATTTACTTCTAAGTTTTTACAAAATTACTGAATATCGTGCAATAATCTAGGCAAAACTCAAAGTGAAACAGCTAAAGCCTATGCTTAACGTTGTCAGAGCGTACACCAGCAAAGCACAAGCTCAAAATTTTCACCTAAACGTAAGTACTACAAAACTATTTTTTTTTATCTATATGTGATGGCAGTGATACAAACTGAATTATGATGGAAATAAAAGCTTTAAGACGGAATCTATGGGCGCCAAATTGTCACGGTGATTTTTCCTTGCCCGGTAGGGGCTCTCCCAGAGGAAACTCACGGACAATTAAAGTTACTAAATTAAATAAAAACTAAATCTTACCAAAAGCTCAAGCAGGTGCTAAACTTATTTCCATCAGCTATTCAGGGCAATAAAGGATATGAAATGAAAAGTTAGTTTTTGTGACACATCATTTATTACTAATTTGAACACGGGCAGTTCATTGGCCTGTAACATCAATAAGATGATGGTTTAAACAGCGTCCATATTAAGAGTGCGGCACTTCCGCAAATGACTATTAAGTCCAATGCGAGAGCGGCAGCCGCGACCGCATAGCTGGCAGGAGAATGCCGTGCCCGGTGACGAAGGTGGGATAGCAGCGCGCTGGTGTCTCAGTTCTCGCCTAGTGTGAAGAAGGCTAAACCACGCTTCATCGTGTGCAACTACCCCTTCACCCAGGGTTTTCCTCCATTGGTCGCGATCTTCGGCCTCCCTTTCCCAGTTGGTGGGAACGATCCGGAAGGACAACATGTCTCGCTTTGCGCTATCCTTAAAACGAAGCATTGGTCGCCCAACCGGTCGTTTAGCGTGTGCTATTTCGCTCAGGAGAGTCTTACGTGGCAAACGAGAGGGCTCCATCCTGTGCACGTGCCCCATGCAACCAGCGTAATCGTCTCTTTTTCAAGATTGCTGTGATACTGGGTAAACGTGCGATGCTAAGTACCTTCTCGTTTGTGACTCGATCCTTCCACGAGATGTTTAAAATGCGTCGAAGGCAGCGCATATGGAAGTTGTTCAATTACGTTCCTGTTTGGCATACGAAGTCCAAGTCTCAGCTCCGTACAAGAGCATGGACAAAATACATGTCTGGTAAACAATCATCTTTGTGTTTATGGTTAGATGTTTATTATCCCATACTCTTGTACTGAGCTTCCCGAACATCGTAGATGCCTTGCCAATACGAATGTTAATCTCTGCATCCAGCGAGAGATTATTGGTCACGGTTGATCCAAGGTAACAGAAATTTCCAACAACTTCCAGAGGCAAATCATCCAACTGTATTGTTGGGTCTTGATTTGCACCTTGAGCCATTACGACTGTCTTCTTGACATTAATCGACATTGCAAAGAGTTTGCAAGCCGCATTAAATTTGTCTACCATACTCTGAAGCTCCTCCGGTGACGTAGCAACGAAGGCGGCGTCGTCGGCAAATAGCAAACTGTCAACATACAAATCCTCGCGGTATTTTTTGGATTTTAATAGTGAGATGTTGAACAGTTTACCATCTGACCTGGTGTGTAGATGTATGCCTTGAGTGGTGTCCCCGAAGGCAACTTTCAGAAGTACAGAGAAGAAGATTCCAAACAATGTAGGCGCCAACACACAGCCCTGTCTTACTCCCCTACGCATTTCAAAAGGAGCCGAAGTGTTACCGTTGTAAACAACAGAGCCTCTCATATCAAGGTGAAAGAGTTGAATTAGGTGTAAGAGTTTTGGAGGACAGCCAACGCTTTGTAGCACTGTGTACAATCCCTCTCTACTCACCGTATCAAAGGCCTTGTTTAAGTCGACAAATGCAGCCAGGAAGGGGGTTTTTTGCTCTCTGCTTTTCTCTTGAAGCTGACGTAACGTGAAAATCATGTCAGTTGTTGAACGGTTTGCACGAAAACCACACTGGGACTCAGGATACACACGATTTGCCAGTTTCTGTAGCCTGGCCAAGATGATACGGCAATTTGCCGACAATGCTCAACAAAGAGATACCGCGGTATGAGTTACAATTGCCGCGGTCACCCTTCCCTTTGTAGAGCGTGATAATGTTGGCATCGCGCATATCCTGGGGTATGTATTCCTCGTTCCAACACTTCACGAAAAAATTGAAAAGGAAAGGAGCCACACATTTCAATTTAACGATCTCGGCGAGAGTACCATCACTGCCCGGGCTTTTACCATCCTTGAGTTGATTGACAGCAGTGTGAAAGTCAGCAATAGTGGGGAATATCATCAAGTTCATTCCATGTTGGCAATTTAGGTAATGACACAATTGCATCTTGATGTATTCCAACAGGTTCGGAATAAAGTTGCATGTAGTGTTCCACCCAACGTTTAAGTTGGCGGTCTGGTTCAAGAATCACAGTGCCGTCTACCTCTTCGAGAAGAGCTGTTTTTGAAGGAATAGGACCGAGAGCTTTCTTTATTCCCGAATAAACACCAGCGAAATTACCCGTAGGTGCACTTGCTTGAATACTTTTGCACACTTCGAGAAAATACGTATTAGCAAAGTAGCGGGTACTGATATGCAAACTGATTTCACATACGTAATAACATAAAAACACCCCAGTCAGCTGAAAGAAACAATTCAAGATTAATAACTAGAAGCATGTGCTCTGCTAACCTAAGAGACATTATATGATCTAAGTTTCTCACCAGCTGGAAATTCCTACAGTGGACTCATCTCACAGCTCTGATACTCCCTCCCAACAACATTGTTTTACCAGCAGACTGGAAACAAAGCGAAATGGTCAAACAAAGATTCAACAAGGAGTTGCACCTGAGGACATCTATATATTATCATATTCTACTTACTGTTTGTGGCAAAATAACAACAGCATGAGCTCCCTAGCTCATGGATGCAGCGGCTACTGCATAACCAAGCCTCTGATCGATGCTACCAGAGCATGATGTACTTCGCTTCACTGTTCTATGTATAAAAGATGCCCATCCAGGGCGAGAACCAACCGGAAAATTATCTCAAGCCTAACCATCCCTGGGATGACACAATCAAAATAACAGTAACTAATGAAATTCATGGAATAATTTTATATGTAAGTATAACTCAAAGAAATAAATCATATTTAATTATTTGAACATATTTCAACCTATTATGTATTTATAAATTAAGTTTTTGATTTAAATATTTCATAATATTATTCCACAAATTTAGGATTTAATTTGAAGTAGCAACACCATCAGCTTCAATTTGTTTCTTATTGGCTGAATGCCTGTCATGTATATTGTTGCTACATCAAAGACTTCCTTGCCATAGAACAAAACTATACTATATTCGAGACAATCCTAAAAACGTTAAACTGAGCTAACCATACAAAGTGCCGTGTCACAAGGTCGATAGAGTGGCGTATCATCCGTGTGATGAATACACCGAAGGACTGGTGTATGTAAAGTGTAAATTCAGGGTGATTTTTGAATATTCTGTTTTATCAATCCAATGTATGGCACCTGGCAATATCACTGTTACTGTAAATGTTGTATTGACTTGCAAAAAAGCAATTGAAGCCTATTTGCAGAACAAGTTATTATCATATTGTGACCATTGATGTAACTGACTCATGTGCCTCTAGTGAGGATCGCAGCAACGTTTAAACACCGAACGGCGTTGTAGCGCCTAAGGGCAGTTTTACTAACGTTGATGTGCTGTAAACTAAAATATTTGGGCGTTTCTGCGCCTTAGCACTGTATGTTGTATTCACGTTGATGCGATCTATACTGGAGCAGGAGTTGCAGAGCCTTAGATTAAGACCGTTATTACTAAATTGAACCGTTGGTGCGGTGGCATGTTCATTATCGTTACGTTGGTGCGTTGACGAGATGAGTCGTTGGTGCAACAACTACATGCGTTTCTGGTTACCCTTATTTTCGTCGAAGCGAAAGTAAGATGAGCCGTTGGTGCGGCGCTATTTGATGTTGATTTAAAATAATTTTGTTACAATGGATGTTGAGATTTTAATGATGTGTATGGTATACTATTTGAATAGAGATAAAATGCGATCATTTGGAGTTGTGAGTTTCAATACACATTGTCACAAGGTCTCAAGTGCGCACGGTCAGAATAACCGAGCGAAGTTACTGTCTATTGTAGTTGTAATGATTAAAATGTGTTATCGTGCAGTTCATAATGCTCAGTTACGGTCAGTCAGATTTCACTTACCAAGCGTAGACGTAGGCGTAAAACACCGGAAGTAGATTTTTATGTTCTTTTCCGTTGCTGTGCGGCCACAAGTGGTGGCATGCGTTTGGTCTGTGTGATCGGCTGGAGCTGTTGCCGGATGAAGGCAGTTGTTTGTATGGTCACCAGATGAGGGTGGCCGTTGTAACTAGGTGTAGCATTGCTAGATGACCGGATGGTGGTCCGGTCATGCATTCATGATGATGGTGGTCATTGTGAGTGTAGCATTGCGAATTGCGAGATGATTGAATGGTGGTCTGGTCGTGCATTCATGATGATGGTGGTCATTGTGAGTGTAGCATTGCGAGATGACCGGATGGAGGCCCGGTCATGAGTTCATGATAATGGTGGTCATTGTGAGCATTATAAGCTTCACGTACACACAGTAAATTTGTACCATTTCTGTTGCGATCATTAGACCTAGATTGATTGAAAGACTGTCTTTGGTGACCCTGTTTTTGTTTTATCTACCCCGACCGTATAATTGGTCAGGTTAGCCGAGCAATATGAAACACATGTGATCATTGATTTTATTCGATGATGAATGAGACCCAAATTGTTGAGTGACCGAGCGATGTGATACTGTGCTGTGCATTTTGTTTCAGAAGCAAATGCATACACCCACACACGAGGACGTGTGTACCGCAGGACGGCCGTGTCGGAGCGTGACTCCAGAAGGACGTATTGCAGCATTTGCAGCGTTACAGTTTCATTGTTTGACGCCTATATAAAATCGATTAGCAATGTTGAGCTACGTATTACTTGGTTGTAACGAAATTCATAAAGTCTTCTTCTTCTTCTTCCTAGCCTTAGTCCCATCATTTGGGGTCGGCTCTCCTAGTAATTCTTCGCCAGGACTGTCTGGCCCGGGTCGTCTGGGCTGGTATTTTTGATTTATTTAAGTCCCTATTTATAGTGAACGAAATTCATAAAGTCGCCACGACGACGACGACGTGACTGACGAATGGTATGACAGGACGTTTAAAGGTTGTGAAACTTTGCCGGCCAATTTCCCAAACTATAGTATTAGGGGAGGGAAATTGTACCGGTTGAGTAAAAACAAGTATAATCTTTTGCGAGAGTTTGATTGGAAGGAGGTAGTGCGTAAGGGGATAGGAATGCTGTTTTACACGCGAATCATTGCGAACCAACCGCGGCACATTTTGGAGTATTTAAAACTCATAGGCGGTTGTCGTTGACATACTATTGGCCAGGGATGTACAAAGACGTTGTCGATTTCGTGAAGGCTTGCGATACCTGTACAGCCTATAAGCACTCACAGAAAGCGACTCCAGGTCTGATGGGACAGCCAAAAGTATGTGATCGACCAATGCTAACGTTGAGCATTGATTTGGTAGGTCCTCTTCCGCGCTCTCGTGCAGGATTTACGTTTTTGTTTGTGGTTACGTGTTGTTTTTCAAAGTATACGCTTCTTTTTCCGCTTCGCCGCGCAACCAGCGCGTTGGTGGCGAAGACTTTTGAGCACCATGTCATTTTGAAGCACGGTGTACCTGAAACCGTAATTACTGATAACGGAGTTCAGTTTACGGGATCAGAATTTAGACAGTTAATGAAGCGTTATAACGTACCTAAAGTTTTTTACGGACCTCGATATACTCCACAGGTAAACCTGGTTGAGCGATACAATAAAACGGTCATGACAGCTGTAGTTTCGTACGTAGAGGAGAACCATAGAACTTGGGATGAAAAATTGCACCAAATTCAGTTTGCAATAAACAGTGCGGTGAATGAAACCACAAATGAGTCTCCTTTCTTTTTAGTTCATGCTAGAGAGCCAGTTATCAATGGGTCGTTTTATAAAGACACAGATAGGGATTACGAGCCAGGTATGCCTAGGGAGGAATATGCGGGTAATTTCGGGATTTTAAAGGATATTTTTCATCAGGTTAGGTTACGTTTATTGAGAGCACACGAAACAAATGCTAGGAATTATAATTTGAGAAGACGTCCAGAACAATTTGCAGTAGGCGATTTAGTATGGAAACGTAATTATGTGCAGAGTGACGCACAAAATTTTAGGATGGCGAAACTCGCCCCGAAATATGTTAAGTGTAGAGTAAAGGCAGTGTTGTCGCCTTTAGTCTACGAGTTAGAGACGGAAGATGGTCACTGTATAGGATCATGGCACATTAAAGACCTGAAAGGGAAGGTAGCAGCTTCTGGTTTGGTGAACGGTGGACGTGCGGCTCGCGTACAGGGTACTGCTCGCCGCGCCACCATCGTTGACTGAACAGGGTGAACGGTGGACGTGCGGCCCGCGTACAGGGTACTGCTCGCCGCGCCGCCACCGGTGACTGAACAATAGAGCTCATACAGGTTTTTATGGTTGTAGTTTAGCAACAGTGTTAAATATTGCAAAGTCATATTTAATCACCAATTGTCAGAGACGTGGCGAACAGATATAACTGTTTCACCACACAGTATGAACGTGGAAGGATGCTACGAACTGAAAGGGATGAATGTATGGAGCGGCGCAACCATAGCTCAATTTACGTCAAGAGCGTTGTCTTTAATGTGAAGTTTTTTTGCTGTCGTGCGAGGTCACGCAGAATTTTGGGTGTTATGGTGCTGATGGTTTTAGCCAATATGTTGCGGGATTCCGTGCATGTGTGGATTGGCGTTGTTTTTGGTGTGAGAAGGAGAGGCTTTATTTTGCGAGGTATCGCAGGGCGCGCACTGCATACCGCGGACGTTGTTTTCGGTTTGGTTATGTAGGCCGTTTATTTTTTTCTCTCAGCACACGTTCTCAGGCACATAACACGTAATTATAATTTAGCTAACTAGCGGTTAGTAATTTTGGATATTTAGAATTTTGTTTGGAATGCAATTTCGTATTAAGCTACTCTAGTTTATATAGGTAGCACGAAAATCGTGAACAGAGAATAAACTAGCGGAAGAGTTTGGAACATCTAGGCGACAGGCAAGAAAAGCAAAACTACTTGTAGACAAGTTCGGTATATTTTCGTCTCCCAACCCGCGTGGTAGCAGCCGTAAACTGTCAGCTGAGGTCGAAAATATGGTAAAATGTTTTTATCTCCGAGAAGACATTTTGGTGCTACTGTCAAAATCATAGTTTTCATGGAAATAGACGTCGACGGATCATTAAATTTCTCCTTTAATTGCTGTAAAATTTCTTCACTTTCTATGTTTGTATCAGTTTGAGTGGAATTATGTTTGAATTTGTCTTCAGGAATAAAAGGTTCATCTTGGTTGTTCTGCGAAAATTCACTCGATGTTTGACTGCATTGCACAACGTTTTCATTAGCTACTGGAGGCACTGGAGGTGATTCATTTAAAAGTCGTTTCCTACAAGATGCACACACATACACATTTGGTGGACAGCCCCACTTTTGCACTAAGCACATAGAAACTTTTCTTAAATTTTTAGTCTTTCGATGATTTACTAAACGAAACGGATTATTACATCGATATCCGTACGGAGCAATAATTAAATTGTTAAGTGTCGTAAAATGTGCACAATTCACAGCAAGGTCACAGTAACAACTAAAACAATAACGGAAAATCAAAATGGCGTGGCGTCATACTGCCATCTCTTTCTTGCATACGTAACTAGTTCTTCTCACTGCTAAAAGATGGCAGACGTCTTAACTTCATATATCGCCTAACAGCTGCTATATACCAGTACGGTACGTCGCACTCAGGGCGACACGTATGTACATTTATTGACCTATTGTCTTAACCAATGGAGATCCCATTCTACAACTTCTAGTGTATTTTATACATACTTAGGGCTATATTTTGAGATGAAAAAAAATAAAAAAAAACTGGTCAAAGTTTTCGAAAAATGGTTTCGAAAAGTTTACTTCCGGTTTTAACCATTATTTATTTTTTATTTTTCAAAATTGATTTCTTCGCTGAAAAGATCATTAAAAATTCTATACAAAACGCTTGGTTTAATAATAAGTTATATATTTTAATTATTCGATATTCGACTTTCAAAAAATCGGAATTTCAATTACGGTAATTTTTGAAAAGCTCATAATTTTTAAAATAAACGTCATATATAAAAAATATTTGGCGTCCGGTTTTATACCTACTAGAAGAAGAACTAAACCAAATATAAACAAATTCGGGAACCTCACTTTTTATTTCCTCAGGTGCAACTCCTTGTTGAATCTTTGTTTGACCATTTCGCTTTGTTTCCAGTCTGCTGGTAAAACAATGTGGTTGGGAGGGAGTATCAGAGCTGTGAGATGAGTCCACTCTAGGAATTTCCAGCTGGTGAGAAACTTAGATCATATAATGTCTCTTAGGTTAGCAGAGCACATGCTTCTAGTTATTAATCTTGAATTGTTTCTTTCAGCTGACTGGGGTGTTTTTATGTTATTACGTATGTGAAATCAGTTTGCATATCAGAGTATGGAAGTCTGTCCACATTCCTAAAACTTCAAGTGTGTCTGGTGAGCAGTTCACCATGAGAATTTCGCTCTTCTGCTGGATGGAGGTGACGCCACCTTCAAACTGAGACCTTAGTCCTTCGGTGTTGCTCTGCGGTGTCGGGTCAGATTCCTGCTGCTGCAAATCGGCTCCGGCACAGCGGAAGCTGACACGTCGGGCTTGAACTGGTGGAACATTGTTATGAGGTTGGTGTACGCTTTCCTTCCATCCTAGAAGCATTTTCCAAATTTGAAGTTAAAGAATTTAGTAGAATCATATGTGATGGCAAATGATAATTTAGGGACTAACAAATTTAGATAGGTCTGCTTGTAAATCATTTTAGAACCATTTCTGGCACGACCCAGCTCTATCGTATGACATTATTAATATAAGGTGCTTATGCTAGCTTAATGATTTACATGTAGGATAACTGCCCGTGTTCAAATTAGTAATAAATGATGTGTCACAAAAACTAACTTTTCATTTCATATCCTTTATTGCCCTGAATAGCTGATGGAAATAAGTTTAGCACCTGCTTGAGCTTTTGGTAAGATTTAGTTTTTATTTAATTTAGTAACTTTAATTGTCCGTGAGTTTCCTCTGGGAGAGCCCCTGCCGGGCAAGGATAATTTACGTGACAACCTGCCAGTATCTAATAACTCATCAGAAGTTAACCATCTCAGCCGCGTAAGTGCTACTCCTCGCAAAGAGTATACTGCGCATAAAAAGCAGACCACTTGTACTTCTTACATGCTCCGGAACTTCTCATCAGTTACCAGACAATACTCAGTCCATCTGGCGTACTTTCAGTCCATCGAAAGCAAAAAAAAATGTTCAGAGTGAATCCCGAAAATAAGATAACATCAGGCGTTACAATCATATTACTCAGAATCACTGGCACTATCAGCGTCAACTGATCGAATAAAACTGAATATTACTGATCAAAATCACTAAAGATCGCTTTCGACTTCAGCTTTAAACAGAAACTCGCTCAAGAGTTCTAAACAGAAGTAAAACAAAAGGTGAACTGCTCACCAGATTGTCCACGTGTCCAAATCAAAAGTGGTGGTTGTGGTAAAGATCAACCCAAGCACGAAAGCTAATGCTTTCCGCCTTGCAGTTGCCGTTGCTACGGCAGATGGCGAGATGCACGATGTGGTTCATCATAGCTGGCTGTTACTGAAATCATCATTTGCACGGTATCAGGTTTTATCATTTATGCAGGTTAAACTCTGAAGTTTGTGAAATGCCCTAGTAGCGGACACAAAAGACATGCTACCAATGTATACGGGGCTTTAAAAATCTCAGAATAAAATTTAAACTTTAATGAGTGTGTTTTATTTTATTCTATGAACAAATACGTGTTCCAAAAAATGAGTAAAACTGTAAAAGGGCCAATACGAAAAGTGACAGCTAATTAGTTACGTTCGACAGTAAAGTTATGCTTCGCCATTACACTCAAATAAAATTCACTAATAAACAATCAGAACGAAACCTGTCCTTTTATTTCCAAATCTCCACCATAGAAGGTACTGCACAGCTGCTTCTGTGTTACAGGCGTGATGGCGTCTGTAAGTTGTCTCAGCTCGGGCTGCAGGACACTGTAACATTAATTTTCATACGCGTAGCTCATGTTTCCATAGTATGCACGATTTGTGATCTATCACGGCATTACGGGCAATTATTTGTCGCAACTTATTAATTACAAAACGATACAAAGGATGTCATAATCTTAATAGGAACATTTTCTACCGGTGCATTTGTATTTTCATTAAAAATCCATTTTTGAAGGTAGATTCACAAATGTGCGATGAAATAGTATCACGTCGTGATAGCCGATAGTTGGTTTTAATTAACAATATGGATTTCACAACAAAATAACTCAAGATCACTTTGATTTAAATGGATTATAAAAATCAATTATAAAGAAACGTGGCGATACCAGAGATGACGTCACGTCACGACCGCTCTGTTCGACTGTCTCAATCATAATTCACAATTCCACAATAACACTCACCTCAATTCAGCTAAGACACGTGAGCTTACCATTAACACGTGTCCAGATTATAGCATGTAGATGTAGGTTACCAAAAACAAACCGAAAACACACCGCGCTCCCACGTGGCTGTGTAAGCAATACATGAGACTCGGTATCCCACTTGCTGTACGTCTACCATCAGTTTTGACATTGACACATACGCTCACGTCTACGTAACTTACTTTCTATGCATCTCGCTCGTACTCGCATATTAGTGCAAGCGAGATGTACAGAAAGTAAATTACGTAGACGTGAGCGTTATGTCAATGTAAAAACTGGTGGTAGACGTACTGTACGGTTACCATCAGTTTGTCACTGACATAAACGCCGTCGAGAACGTAATTTACTTTCTATACATCCCGCTCGCACTCGCATATTAGTGTAAACGGGATGTATAGAAAGTAAATTACGTTCTCGACGGCGTTTATGTCAGTGACAAACTGATGGTAACCGTACTGATGACGGAGTGAGCACGGGTGTTTACACAGGATGGCGGGTGGGCGTAGTATCTCAATGTATTACTTCACAGCTAACTCAGTATGCTACCAGTGCATGAAATAAACTTTCGGACTTGTTAACCATACTAGTGCCTACTAAAATATCTAGTCACTATTGGGATGTATTTGGATTGCACTCAAATAAAAGGATCGCATAAAATCGTTCAAGTCTTTATTCAATTCAAGCTAGGCCGGCTCCAACCGTACACCTCTGACCCGAGAAGATTTAATTCCTTCTCAATTGGAGAAGGGTATCCCAATATGGGACCGGCAACAAACTCGGCGGGACACATCTTTTCAAAACAACACTTCTTCACTTTATTTTACAAAGGTAAGCTTCTAATCACACGTAAGAAATCAAAATAACACTTGCAATAAAACACTTAGCTCAATGGTTAAAGAACGTTAGAATCTATAAGCTTTCAGAATAATCCTTCAGGTATAAGCCTTCAGGAACGTAGCGAATTAGGCACGAGGTTGGCTAACATCCGATCTCTAGCGCGGTCAAATCAATTCTGCTCGAGGAGCCTCCCCGCTCCCGCCTTTAAGTCAAGTAGGCAAACCTGCTCGACCGGTCTACCAACATAACGACAAAAATGCCAACTCGTACCTAACTTCACCCAAGTTACACTACTTGACGTTCCAAAGCCTTCTACCTGTCATCTTAGTTCAACAATACGCCAATAGAGGGCGTTACGAGTACTCTTTACGCGACTTTATGAATTTCGTTACAACCAAGTAATACGTAGCTCAACATTACTAATCGATTTTATACAGGCGTCAAACTATGAAACTGTAACGCTGCAATATGTCCTTCTGGAGTCACGCTCCGACAAATATAATACACTAACTAAGACATGGAAAAGAAAACCAAGTTTTTTTCTTTTGCACTTAATGCAAGCCCGCTGGCTACATATTGGAATTTGACTTAAGTGCGAGCTACAAGTGAGCCTCCACTATTATTAGTATAATTAATAAATAAAAACTACCAACTAGTTACCACATTACATTAAGGTACTAGTGGTTTCGTAGTTGTAGGCATATAGGCATAGCAGAGCATGCTACAGTAAAACATAACTATTAGGGTCGGTTGCACCAAACTGTTCGTATCGTTAAAGAGTTCGCTAAATTTTTATGTATGGAAAGTTTCATAGTGGCGCGCCGGGGCGCGCCGGCTGACGTTGATCAGTCTGTCAAATGTGGTTGGTGCAACTGGCCCTTAGTATAACAATGGGTAGCATTACATTATGTATAGAAATACATGTAATATACTAAATAATTAGAATAAATAAGCCTAATTAAAAATAACTAATATTTTAATTAGCATTAAAATGCATTAATTAACCTTAGAATAAGAGTTAGCTTATTATTAGCAATAGTGACTAGATTATACAACCTAAGACCATTTCAAAGGAAATCCAAGTCATATTTTTTAGTTAAGTGGCAGAAACCACAGTGTACTGGCCACACACTGTGAGTTCTAATATATAACACATGATAGTCATGGTCTGACCACAATATAGAGTTAAAAGGTAGAAATGTAAATTGTAGTCCCAGAGAAGGACATAGGTAAATTAAATCTAAATAATAGTTAGCATACTAAATAAATAAATCCAGGTTTAGTGTCAAACAATAATAAATGTTAAACGCATGTATATGTCGGAACCTGACACCAGAAAGACGTATTGCAGCGTTATAGTTCATTATTTTAGACGCCTGTATAAAATCGATTAGCAATGTTGAGCTACGTATTATTTGGTTGTAACGAAATAAATAAAGTTGCGTAGAGAGTAACGCCGTCTATTGGCGCATTGTTGAAATAAAGTTGCGTAGAGAGTAACGCCGTCTATTGGCGCATTGTTGAAATAAACTTGCGTAGAGAGTAACGCCATCTATTGGCGTGTTGTTGAACTAAGATGACAGGTAGAAGGCTTTGGAACGTCGAGAGGTTTCTCTCGAGTGAGCGTAGGCACGAGTTGGCGTTTTTGTCGGTATGTTGGTAGACTGGTCGAGCAGGTTTGCCAACTTGACTGAGGCGGGAGCGGAGAGGCTCCGCCGCTGGTAGTTCTTCTTGATCGGACCGCGCTAGAGATCGGACGTACTCGTTAGCCAACCTCGTGCCTAACTCGCTACGTTCCTGAAGGCTTATACCTAAAGGATTATTCTGATAGCTTATAAAATCCCGCGTTCTTTAACCATTTAGCTAAGTGTTTTATTTCAAGTGTTATTTTGATTTCTTATGTTTCATTAGAAGCTTACTTTTGTGAAATAAAGAAATGATGTGTTATGTGTTGTTTTAACTTGTTTTGAAAAGATTTGTCCCTCTGAGTTTGTTGCCGGTCCCATATAGGGCTAAATCTTCTCATGTTAGAGGCGTAGGGTTGGAGCCGGCCTAGTTTGACTTGAATAAAGATTTAAACGGTTTCTTTTTACTTTCATATCGCTCCCTTGAGTTAAACATAGCAATTAGTTCTTTTAAACATTTAGTACTGAAGTATAGTAGGCACTAGTATGGTTGACGAGTCCTAAGGTTTATTTCATGCACTGGTAGCATGGTAGCATACTGGTTTAGCTGTGAAGTAATACATTATCGTACTACCCCACGCGCCCACCGCCTTTGAGACCATCCGTATTCCACATATATATCTGCATGCATAGTTAACGTCCTAATGGACTTGATGATTTTTTGAGAAAAGGATTTTTACCGGTTACCCCGGCTGCGTCGGTTAAGCGGTGCTTAACCTCTTTGCCGAGAGAGGGGATATTGTAGCGATGCTACATATTTGCCTATGACAAACACATACTTTCTCATACAAGATAACCTGTACAACATGACTGTCGCATGTCCAACAAAACAACATACACCACAGTGTGACACTTATGTAAAACTGTAACGTACCTTCCTAGCTGCAGGTTGATTAGCATATCCAGCCTCCTGGCTGGCTAGCTTCGTAGAAACAAGTCCAAAGAGCATAGTTCTTCAAAAACTTTAGGTTTAAACTGGATTTGTGACTCTGATATTATGTCATTTTCTATCAACATCCAACTTAATGAAAAAGTCACAAAACGTCATATTTTATCAGTCATCAGCCAAATATTCGACCCATTAGGCCTAGTTAACCCTTGCATTGTCGAGGCAAAAATTGTGATGCAGAGGCTTTGGATTGAAAAGAGCTCATGGGATCAAGAGGTGTGGTTATCGTTTGTTAACACTTTGCCTCTTCTTAACTATTTGATGGTACCTCGCTGGGTAATTGCTGATAACTCAGTGAGCCATGAAATTCATGTCTTTTCAGACGCTTCAGAGCGTGCGTACGGTGCCTGTCTATATATTCGTTCGATTGATAGGTCAGGTCAGGTAAAAGTGCATCTTTTGACATCAAAGAGCAAAATAGTCCCAATTAAGCCAACCACAATACCTCGACTTGAATTGTGTGGGGCTTTGATGGCTGCAAGGCTGTGTAATAAAGTGGTAAGCTCGTTGACTCTTCATTTCAATGAACGTAGATTCTGCTGTGACTCCACCATTGTTCTGGGGTGGTTACGTACACCACCAACCAATCTTAAAAGCTTTGTTCGTAATAGGGTTCACGAAATCCAAGAAAGCACTGGGGGTCACACGTGGAGCTATGTACCGTCGAAAGACAATCCGGCGGATCTTGTTTCTCGTGGGGTGAAGGCTGACCAAATCAGCGGTTCATCCTTGTGGTGGTCAGGTCCAACATTTCTGTTGGAAGCAGAATCTCAATGGCCAAAAATGCCTAACACTCACGTGAAGCACGATCTACCTGAGTTGATTACTTGTTCTTTGGCGCTTGTCGATGATCGTAGTACTGATTGCGTTTCTAAATTAATCGAGAACAAATCAAGGTTAACTAATCTACAAAAAATAACAGCGTATTTACTAAGATTTATTCATAATTGTAAAAATCAGAGCAACAAATTAACTGGTCATCTTTCAGTCCAAGAACTTCAAGATTCGTTAAATTTAATTACTCAAAAGGCTCAGTTGGAAATGTTCCCTGAAGAATATGCTGTTTTGACAGCCGGTAAGGCACTACCTAACAAAACCGTTTAATTTCATTAACGCCTTTCTTAGATACAAATGGTATCATGCGAGTTGGTGGTAGGCTTGATAATTCTCCTTATTGCTACAACACTAAGCACCCAATTCTTCTATGTAGCAAGCATCATTTAACGAAAATTCTATTTAGACATTTTCATATCAAACATTTATATGCTCCACCTCGACTCCTTCTAGGAACTATTAAACAAACTTATTGGCCATTAGGTGGCACAAATCTTGCAAAAAACACTGTAAACAAATGTGTACGTTGTTTACGCTTCAAACATGACACAGTTCAACCCATCATGGGCCAGTTACCTGCATCAAGAACTGATTTAGAGTTCCCTTTTCTACATTGTTGTGTCGATTACGCGGGGCCAGTGTTGATAGCAGATCGAAAAGGTAGAGGATGCAAGCTTATAAAATCCTTCTTGGCAATCTTTATCTGCAACTCGACCAAAGCCTGTCACATCGAGCTCGTCACGGCTCTCTCTAGTGAGGCGTACATTGCCGCTTTAAAGCGTTTTGTCTCTCGTCGTGGATTACCATTGACCATTACAAGTGACAATGGGACTAATTTCGTTGGCGCTTGTAATGAATTGGCACAGCTCCTTATGAAGTCAGATCTTGAAGGTCAGGTAGCGCAGGAGGGCATCGAATTTAAATTTGTACCGGCATATACTCCTCACTTCAACGGTCTGGCGGAAGCGGCCGTTCGCTCCACAAAGCATCATCTTAAGCGACTGCTACAAACTACTCACTTCACTTATGAGGAAATGGCGACTTGCCTCACTGAAATAGAAGCAGCGTTAAACAGTCGTCCCCTCACACCATTCTCCACTGATCCCTCCGATTTTTCAGCTTTGACTCCTTCTCACTTTTTAATTGGCCGCTCACTTATGTCTATACCTCAGCCACAAGTGTCTGATGTGAACATCAATCGTCTGGAACGATACAAACGAATCCAGCAGATCTGGCAGCACTTCTGGGTACGTCGGCCTGCTGCAACAGAAGCTGAAGTGGCAATCCTCAAACAAGGAACTCAAGCTCGGATCGCTGGTCTTAATAAAAGATCGAGCTCTTCCACCCTTAGTGTGGTCCCTAGGCCGCGTAATCCAGTTGTACCCAGGCAACGACGGAATCAGTAGGGTTGCGGAAATAAGGACGAGGAGAGGCACCATTAGGAGAGCTTTTAATAACATCTGTCCCCTTCCAGATTTTTGAAGTCTTCCTCCACATACTTCAACCCGGGCAGCATGTTAAGTACTGGATATACGCACGGGAGGAGACGCGCGGGCGGCGGGCAGCACGCGACGTCATCGCGGCAAGCCGCGAGCGACCCGCGGCCCACCACTTCGCTTTACCTACTACTTCACCGGCAACGGACGAATACCGAATATAATTTTATAATTGTTTGGCCGGGATTTCTTCTTGTAATTAAGGCGGAATAAACCAGCCTATTTTAATACAGTCCGCGATATTATTTCTACGTCCCAGTAGGACCCTAACATTGGTCCTTTAGGATTCTCATCGTCTTAATTCGCGAAGATAACGGTCAACCGACTTCAAAAATCTCCGGGCGCTTCAGACGTGGTCTTCAGCTGTAGAAGATACCTGGTGAAGACTCTTCGTATTCTTCGTCTCAACGGGTACTCCGCCTAGCAACCGCGCACGCCAGAGAAAAAGAAGCTATTCGGAAATTTGCATTGCAACGGACTTTGGACCCATCGAAAGTGCGAGTCATCTTGAGAACAAAGGAAGTTGACATATTTTATCACGAGTCACTGGTGGACGTTTATAGACATACGTGAGTTCGTTCCATATTTTTCCCTTATAAAATCCTTCCTTTTCCATATAAATTAAATTTAAAATATTAAAATTGCAAGTGGTTTCAGTGAGTGCTTTCGTATTTCATCATAAGTGTAGTTTGCAATTGAGCTGCATTCTTATTTTGCTGTCATTTCTTGTGTTTATAATCTTTAATTTACTAAATTGCAATTACAAGTCACATAGCACCCGACTAACAGGAATTTGCTTACAACGCAGTTCGCTCGCTTCTTATCGCCGGGTGGCAACTAGCTCAGTGCGCTTGCTTGCATTTATTTTTTCCTTAATTAGTATTGCAATAAGGTTGCTTACGCTATATTTTAACTTCATACGCATAAATATTTATTTAATCTGGGTCATTAGAACATCAGTTTATTGCTTATTCTGTTACCATGACGGCCGCAGAGACCCTTAAACAGCTTGTTAGGAAACGTAGTTGTATAAAAGGCAAAATGACAATTTTTAGTAATTATTTAGACGAATTTGGCACTATAACAAAGCCTAGCATAGTACAACTTTTAGATTTAGAAAGCAGATTTAATAAATTCGATGCCTTATACGCCGCCTTCGACAAATTACAGGACGAGATCGAGATGCTTTCGGAAACCGCGGATTCAGAACGCGAGGAATTTGAAACGAAGTACCACGAGCTGGTGGCAGGGGCGCGCAACCTGCTCGGCGCGCGTCCGCTGCACTCCGCAACCTTGGACGCTGCGCGTGAGGGATCCGTGGCGAGTTTCGAGGATGCTCAGGCAGGTGGTCATAAATCTAATTGTGTTAGGTTGCCAAAAATAGATTTGCCTACTTTTCAATGTCACTATCAGCACTGGCTTGAGTTTAGGGATACATTTATCTCATTGATACATTCCAGACAAGATATGGATAATATTAATAAGTTACATTATCTTCGCGCGTCTTTGAAAGGTAGTACCTTACTTGTCATAGATAACTTAGATTTTAGATCTGAGAATTACACGTCTGCGTGGAAATTATTGTGCAGTAGGTACGATAATAAAAGGTTACTTGTGAATAATCACGTCAAGGAACTTTTTAACGTTGAGCAAATGAGCAACGAATCTTGTGCATCAATTAGACGTCTTATAGACGTTACTGACAAAAACCTGCGTGCACTTTCAACTTTAGATGAACGAACTCAACATTGGGACACGTTAATTATTCATATGATGTCGGAAAAATTGGATAGTGTGACGCATAGGGCTTGGGAGGAGCATAGGAACAAACTCACTGATCCTCCATCTTTAGAAGTATTTATTACTTTCCTTAGCAACAGAGCAGACTTGCTGGAGACTTTGCAAGAAAGTAAAGGTAAAAATTACAAAACTGCAAATAAAAATACTAGCAACCTATGTATAGATACTAATAACAATAATAGTTTATTTAACAAAAAAAACACAAACAAAGCATTCAACAATCAACATAAAAAACTATTTACATGTCCGGTGTGCAATTAAACTCATTTTCTCTTTAACTGTGAAACATTCAGAGCCCTTCCTATAGAAAGTCGTATTCAAAAGGCTAAAGAATCAAAGGTCTGTCTTAATTGTTTACGGCCTGGGCACTTAGAAAAAAGTTGCAACCTTGTGCCATGTAAATATTGTAAACAAAGGCATAACACGCTTTTACATTTGCATGAGCCCGTGGCTCATTCTGAGCCCACGGCTTCCCCTGTTTGTAACTTCGCTGAATCACGCCATGATGTACCGCAATGTACTACTGCGCCGCATGCTTTAATGTCCACAGCGATCGTGAAGGTGCGCGACGGCGCGGGCAACGTGCATACGGCCCGGCTGCTTCTGGACAATGGAAGTTCCTGCCACCTCGTAACAGAATCACTCTGCGGTAAGCTGGGTTTGTCGCGGCGTAGTGTAGCCTCCACGTTGACAGGTGTTGATAAAATGAAATCGCGGCTTACACAGTCTTGCAGTCTTAATATAATGTCGTGTTATGAGGATTACAGCTTTACTTTGAACTTTTACATTTTAAAAGAAATTTCGGAACCAACTCCGGCTTCTTACTTTAACATAGACCATATCTCTCTTCCAAAAGGAATCTTTTTGGCTGACCCTTCATTTAACGTACCGTCAGCAATAGACATTTTAGTAGGAGCCGATGTATTTTGGTCCGTTTTAGGTCACAATTCCATTGAATTAGGTAAAAACTTACCGAAGTTGTTTGAAACGAAGCTGGGTTGGCTGGTGGTCAGGGATCTCACCCATCTTAAGTCACCGTCTTCTGCTCCAATTTGTAATTTTGCGCATGCGGAGCCCAACCCAGATTTAAGTCGTTTTTGGGAGTTAGACACGGTTGCAGCCAAACACTCTTTGTCACCAGAGGAACGCGCCTGTGAGGAAAATTTCTACCGCACTACTACTCGCAGCGAGGATGGCCGGTTTATCGTTACGATGCCGCTAAAGGAAGATCCTGCTGTCTTAGGCGATTCGTTTCAAAGGGCAAAGTGC
This sequence comes from Cydia splendana, assembly GCF_910591565.1. NCBI lineage: Eukaryota > Metazoa > Arthropoda > Insecta > Lepidoptera > Tortricidae > Cydia > Cydia splendana. Next base: position 852,523 of record NW_026946895.1, read on the forward strand.
CGCTTTCTGTCCTTAGAGCGTAAGTTTACTCGAGAGCCGATTTTTAAGGAAAGATATGTCGACTTCATGCGGGAATACGAACTTTTAGGTCATATGACTGAGAACAGAGAGTCTTCGGCTGGCTGTCTTCAATCCAAGGTCAATTATTACCTTTCTCATCATGGTGTGCTTCGCGAATCGAGCCAAACCACAAAGCTGCGCACAGTTTTTGACGCGTCAGCACCTTCAAGCACTGGCGTGTCTCTTAACCAGATTCAAATGGTCGGACCAACTGTCCAGGAGGACCTTTACTCCAGTTTGCTTCGTTTTCGACAGCACAAGTATATCGTAACTGGTGATGTCGAGAAAATGTATAAGGCGATTGATCTTAACCCTTCTCAACGCTCTCTTCAACAAATAATTTGGAGATATGATTCCTCACAGCCCTTAAAAACCTACACTCTTAATACCGTCAGCTTTGGGCAAGCTTCGGCACCGTACCTAGCAACGAAGTGTTTGGTTTCATTGGCATCTAGTGCCATCGATAGCGATGTTAAAGAATCGATTCAGCGGGATTTTTATGTTGACGATTATTTAAGCGGCTCATCGACCATTGAAGATACAATTAGGCTGTGCAAGGGTGTTATATCTACTTTAAAATCAGCGCAATTTAATTTAAGAAAATTCCAATCAAATAACAAGTACATACTTGAACAAATTTCTCCTACTTCGGAAGCAAATAATATTTTGGACATTTCAAATACTGACAATAATAGTTCTTCAAAAACTTTAGGTTTAAACTGGATTTATGACTCTGATATTATGTCATTTTCTATCAACATCCAACTTAATGAAAAAGTCACAAAACGTCATATTTTATCAGTCATCAGCCAAATATTCGACCCATTAGGCCTAGTTAACCCTTGCATTGTCGAGGCAAAAATTGTGATGCAGAGGCTTTGGATTGAAAAGAGCTCATGGGATCAAGAGGTCTCGCAGGAAATCAAGGAAATGTGGTTATCGTTTGTTAACACTTTGCCTCTTCTTAACTATTTGATGGTACCTCGCTGGGTAATTGCTGATAACTCAGTGAGCCATGAAATTCATGTCTTTTCAGACGCTTCAGAGCGTGCGTACGGTGCCTGTCTATATATTCGTTCGATTGATAGGTCAGGTCAGGTAAAAGTGCATCTTTTGACATCAAAGAGCAAAACAGTCCCAATTAAGCCAACCACAATACCTCGACTTGAATTGTGTGGGGCTTTGATGGCTGCAAGGCTGTGTAATAAAGTGGTAAGCTCGTTGACTCTTCATTTCAATGAACGTAGATTCTGCTGTGACTCCACCATTGTTCTGGGGTGGTTACGTACACCACCAACCAATCTTAAAAGCTTTGTTCGTAATAGGGTTCACGAAATCCAAGAAAGCACTGGGGGTCACACGTGGAGCTATGTACCGTCGAAAGACAATCCGGCGGATCTTGTTTCTCGTGGGGTGAAGGCTGACCAAATCAGCGGTTCATCCTTGTGGTGGTCAGGTCCAACATTTCTGTTGGAAGCAGAATCTCAATGGCCAAAAATGCCTAACACTCACGTGAAGCACGATCTACCTGAGTTGATTACTTGTTCTTTGGCGCTTGTCGATGATCGTAGTACTGATTGCGTTTCTAAATTAATCGAGAACAAATCAAGGTTAACTAATCTACAAAAAATAACAGCGTATTTACTAAGATTTATTCATAATTGTAAAAATCAGAACAACAAATTAACTGGTCATCTTTCAGTCCAAGAACTTCAAGATTCGTTAAATTTAATTACTCAAAAGGCTCAGTTGGAAATGTTCCCTGAAGAATATGCTGTTTTGACAGCCGGTAAGGCACTACCTAACAAAAACCGTTTAATTTCATTAACGCCTTTCTTAGATACAAATGGTATCATGCGAGTTGGTGGTAGGCTTGATAATTCTCCTTATTGCTACAACACTAAGCACCCAATTCTTCTATGTAGCAAGCATCATTTAACGAAAATTCTATTTAGACATTTTCATATCAAACATTTACATGCTCCACCTCGACTCCTTCTAGGAACTATTAAACAAACTTATTGGCCATTAGGTGGCACAAATCTTGCAAAAAACACTGTAAACAAATGTGTACGTTGTTTACGCTTCAAACATGACACAGTTCAACCCATCATGGGCAGTAGTAGGATATTGGGACTTTTGGCCCCCATTTTGGAACTCGTTTCGCTACGCTTCGCTTCGCTAAACTCGTTCCAAAGGGTCCAAATCGTCCCAATATCCTAGCTACAACAGTGGGGCAGATTCCGAAGTGAAGTACTCGTAGAATGCCATTATCCTAGCTACAACAGTGGAGTAGAATCCAATTGCATATTTAGGATGGTTCCTAATACGTATCCATAATCGTCTACAGTTTTTGTGTTGTTGATGATCCGATGTGGCTCTAACCCTATTTAAAATAATGAATATATACTCTAATGCTTATGAAAGTATATTATTTGCATATTGCCTTTCAAGTTTGTTGCACGTGGCTATTGGTAACATGAAGTTTGTAAAACAACCTCAGAGATTGCAGTTGGATATCGTTTGTTGTTCGCCCAATAAACGCTATTTTCGACATGGTTCTCTTTTACCTGATACTATTCGCTGTATAATATGCGGTCCGTCCAACTGTGGAAAAACTAATTTAATTGTTAGTTTGCTGCTACATGAACAAGGTCTCCGCTTTCAAAATGTTTATGTATACTCTAAAACCTTATTCCAGCCCATGTATCAATTCCTAGAGCAGTTTTAAAGCTGGTTCCATCAGTTTCATTTCAAAAATATAGTGACAATGATGAAGTACTAAGTCCTCACATAGCTAACATTAATTCAATCATGATATTTGATGATGTTGCATGTGAAAATCAAAACAATATACGCGATTACTTTGCAATGGGAAGACATAAAAATATAGATAGCTTCTATCTGAATCAAACGTATAGTAAAATACCTAAACAATTAATAAGAGATAATGCTAACTTAATCATTTTTTTAAACAAGATGATATTAATTTGAAGCATGTTTATGATGAACATGTAGGAAGTCATATGTCGTGGTCTCAATTTCGCGAAATGTGTGGACAAGTATGGAACATGCCGTTTAATTACTTAGTTATAAATAAAGATTGTAATAAGAATTCTGGATGTTATAGGAAAGGTTTTGATACATTTATCATGCTAGATTAACTGGATACATAAAGCATAGTATTTATATTAAAAACTTATTACTTAAAATGAAGTCGACTAGTTCGGACATGAAACATAAAATTAACGAGGAGAAATTATTTAAACAAAAAGTACTCCAATCTGCTGAAGCAGTAAGAAAAAAAGTTAAGCTCATTCGAGATGTGAAATCAAACGATAATATGATGTTGGAAGCAACGTTGAAACCAATCACAGATCCACTTAGTGAAATGGTAAAAAATAAAAATAATAATAATAATAATTATAACAATCTAAACATTAGTGACACAGATTTTGATAACGATAGGTTTAAATGGAACAAGTCAGTAAAAACATTGAAATATAGTCCTTCTGAAGATGGAATGAAAGAAAGTATAGATAATAAAACATTACTGAGAAAATCACCTGAATCTGAATCAAATTATAGTGACAATGAATTAAATGACAGCGATTCTATATCACATGAAAGTGTCGACCAAAATGATTCTGACACAACGAATAATGCTTCATTTAGAACGTCAGACTCGTATGCTTCTCCTCGCGAAGATCCCGCTTGGCAAAAACAATATTTTAACATAGACATTCCATTCGGTATACGAAATGAGCGTGGTAAGCTAATGCTTGGATCGTATCCAATTTCTGTGAATGATGGCAAACTCACGATAGGAGGAGAAAGTTATTGTTTAACTCAGGGCTTAAATGATTTATTGTTTAAGAAAGTACCTGATTTAAAAGTAGTAACTGAAGATGATAAACGAGCATATAAAACTTTGTTATTGAAAACTAATGCACATAGACGTGACTTCGATCCAAATAAACCAATAAAAAGTAACAAGGGCATGAAATATTTATACGTTATAAAACCTCTTTTCAAATTATCCAAACAACGTACAGTAAGTGTAGAATTATATGTATCCGGTAAAGGTTTGCCACCAATGAAAAAATTTAAAAGAGACATCTCATATGTGTATTATTGTGTATTGGGATGATCCAAACGAATTAGTAGAAAGATTAAAACTACTTATTGCATCGCGTGACGCTGGAAATACAGGGTTAGATAACGAAATAATATCTATCATTGAAGAATTACGTGAAGCAGGCTTAGTAAATAATATATAAATGAATACACTTTTTTTTTTCATCAGTTGTTGTCTGACTATCAAGTATAAAAATGAATATAGACAAATTCGGTCACCATGTTCATAAACGCATGCGTGCTAGTGAAATCTCTGAGCTCAAATACAAGGCTTTGCTTCGAACAGAAGCGGGACATTTTGATTTAAAAATTTTAAGATTAAAAGGAGTTGGTAAACCAATGTCTTCTGATGATGCAGTTAACAAGCAGTACGTTGACGAATACATTCAAAACATGTACGAAAAGAAGTACATAGACTCTTTCTTTAACACAATAAATAATCAAATTCATCAACTTGCATCTCAGTTAAAACTTTACTTTTACACGAAGAAGGAGATAGATGATATCTTTAAAAACTTAAATAATGATAAAACATCAAATAGTGAACGAGATCCATCGATCAGCGCGAAGAAATTTGAAGCGACGATCGGTTGTATTAAAAGGAATTGACGATTTATGGCAAGCTGATTTAATCGATTTACAAAATCTGCATACGGTTAACAGGGGATATAAATATATTTTAAATGTTATTGATACATTTTCAAAGTACGCATGGTGTACACCTATTAAGTCTAAAACTAAAATGGAAGTCAAAAATGCATTCGAACTAATAATAAAAATATGTAATCGAAGACCTAAAAACTTACAAACTGACCTAGGAAAAGAATTCTACAATAATGAATTCGATTCTATTTAAAATCATTAAAAGTAAATCATTACTCAACGTATTCAATTAAGAAGGCATCTATTGTTGAAAGGCTAATAAAAACACTTAAGTTCAAACTCTATACATAGTTTAGTTTAGTTGGTAACTATAAATGGATTGGTAAACCGTTAGACGATGTAGTAAAATCTTATAATCAAACTGTACATCGCACAACAAAATTTAAACCTATTGATGTAAATTTTGATAATGAAATTGAAGTATCAAAAAATATTGAAAAATTGCAATCTAATTTACGTCATAAATTGAACAAATTAAATATAGGGGATTGTGTACGCATTAGCAAGTATAAAAGCGTCTTTCAAAAAGGTTATACACCTAATTGGTCAACAGAACTTTTCACTATTAAACATGTGAATCGCACTCAACCTGTGACGTATCACATTAAAGACCAGCATAGAAACACTATACTCGGTACAATTTATGAAGAAGAACTTCAGAAAACCAACTATCCAAACGTTTACCTTGTAGAAAAAGTTATTAAAAAAAAGGGTAGAAAGTTGTATGTTAAATGGTTAGGGCTTAATGATAGTGAAAACAGTTGGATTGATAAAAATGCCATTGTTTAGTTATATTTATATACTTTCTCTTTAATGAAGGTGTTATTATCTTACTGGATATGAAAGGAAGAGGACTCTTAAACAGCGCTATTAATAATTTACCATTTGAATTACACTTACCTGGTTATAACTATTGCGGACCGGGAACAAAATTGCGCAAAAGGTTACAAAGAGGTGATAAAGGAATCAATGCGCTAGATAATGCGTGTATGAAACACGACATAGCATATGATAGATATTCTGATTTAGCTGATAGACATCGGGCTGATTTAGAACTATACGAAATGGCGAAACAAAGAAGAAAGTCGAAAGATGCAGGAAGAGGAGAAAAAATTGCTTCATGGTTAGTTAGTAAAGTGATGAAATCTAAAATAAAGGCCGGTGCGGGTATAAAACCCTTTAAACGATTTGTGTCTAAGATACGCACTGAATTAAAAAAGAAACCAAAAACAAAAGGTTGTAATATAATTGATCGGGCACTTATTGCTGCAAAAAAAGTTTTTAATAGCAATGATAAGGTACGGATACCTCGTTTAATACCAATTCCCAAAACTGGAGGTTTCTTACCGCTAATACCTATTTTTGCGGGGCTTTCTGCGTTAGGATCTTTAGCAGGAGGAGCTGCTGGAATTGCCAAAGCTGTAGGTGATTACAAAGCTGCAAGAAAAAAATTAGCTGAATCAGAACGGCATAACAAGATGATGGAATCAGTTGCATTAGGGAAAGGGTTACATATTAAACCATATAAAAATGGTAAAGGATTATGTTTAAAAATTTCAAAAAACTAAATGACAGGTTACCCAGGCGCGCTCTTTCAAATATTGACATTTTAAAACACTCATCTGATATTCGACATTTCCGGGGAGTTTATATGAGAGATAGTTTACCAAAGAGTCCTAAAAAAGTAGAATGTGGAATTGTTAATTTGGATAGTTCTAAAAACAACGGTACACACTGGGTAGCCTACGTTAAAGATAACAATTATTGTGAATATTTTAATAGTTATGGTGACCTTCCACCTCCGCTAGAATTAAAGAATTATTTAAAAAAAATCGATATTTACTATAATTATAACACGTACCAAAAGTTTAATACTGCCAATTGCGGTCATTTATATCTAAAATACTTAAAACAATATTGGTATGACCGTTTAAATACCCTCACACAATAAACAGTTTATCATTCTCACGATGTCTTTCACTTTGTCTATAACTGGAACATCTTCTACTCTGATAACAAACCATTCACCAGCTCTTCAACTGGATGGTGAATATGAGTGCGGTCTGTTGTATATATCAACATTTAATTCTATTCCCAACATAGACAACAGAAATAATAAGTTTTATTATGGTAAAAACAAAGTAATTAAAATTCCGGAAGGATCATATAAACTTCAAGATATTGATGATTACCTCAAAGAACATCTTCAAGGATGCTCGTTTACATTAACATGCAATAATAATACATTAAAAACATCTATTTTATGCTCTGAAAACATTTATTTTGATAAAGAAAGTTCTATCGGTAGTTTACTTGGTTTCGGAGCAGAATCCAGTAAAGCAAATATATTAACAGAATCTAATTATCCTGTCTCCATTCTGTCAACAACTATAGTCCGCATTGAATGTGACATAGTGAGCGGACCATTTGTTAACGGAAAACCTAGTCATATTATTCACGAGTTTGTACCAAATGTGCCACCTGGTTATAGGATTATAGAAACGCCAAAAAACGTTATTTATTTTCCTGTAACCCAAAACAGCTTAAATTCAATTACGATAAGAATTTTAGACGTTAAAAATAATCTAGTTAATTTACGGGGTGAAGAGATTCAGATATATTTACATCTAAGAAAAAAATGATAGACTTTAATAAAACTTCAGTCTCCCTTAAAAACGTTACCAGTACTCATCAGGCAATCACGAAAAGAAGACCTAAAGTGAAACTTACAAAACTAAATAAGCAATTCCTTCAAAGCCTAGGTCTATTAAAATGAGTATATTAAATTTAACAGAACCTTTTGCCGTTGACAACTCTATCGAGAGCTTTGAATATCATTCTTATAAGCCGTACGTAACAAGTTTTAATTTTAACGATGAAATACGTATACCTATTAACCAGCAAGATCTTTACGTACTACCATCAGCAAGTTCTTTATACATAGAAGGTACTATAACCGCATTCAATAGAGAAACAAAAGCAGAGGTAAAAAGTATTATTTTTACGAATAACCCCATACTTCATCTATTTCAAGATATTCGATATGAACTAAATGGAATTGAAATTGATAAAATAAAAAACGCAGGAGTTACCACGACTATGAAATCTCTTGTATCTATGAATGAACTGGAAGCATCCATGTCTAAGTTATGGGGATTTAATGTCAACGGAACAAAAAACACGCATGGTACATTTTCTGTGTCTATACCTTTAAACAAAATTCTAGGGTTTGCTGAGGATTATAACAAAATCATTATTAATTGTAAGCATGAACTTATTCTCTTAAGATCCAACACTAATTTGAATAGCGTTAAACTAAATGCGAATGAATACATAGACAATATTACTATATCTAAAATAGCATGGCGCATGCCTCATGTTAAAGTGTCTGATCGGGAAAGATTAAACTTACTCAAATGGTTGGAAAGAGATCGTGCCATTCAGGTAGCATTTAGGACTTGGGATTTGTATGAATATCCGCTCTTGCCAGAAACGTCAAAACATTCTTGGTCTATCAAAACGTCATCTCAAATTGAAAAGCCCCGTTACGTTATAATCGGATTGAAAACAGACCGAAAAAATCATGCTGATAAAGACATAACACAATTTGATCACTGTAATTTGAGAGATGTTAAGGTTTTCTTGAATTCAATCTACTTTCCGTACGAAAGTTTTGATGTTAGTTTCTCGGCTAAAAAGTTTGCTATATTATACGAACAGTATGCGAAATTTCAGCAGTCTTATTATAACCGTCTACAAGCGCCGTTGCTAAGCCCTCAAGATTTTAAAGATATAGCTCCTTTATTTGTTATCAACTGTTCTCGTCAAAACGAAACCTTGAAAACCGGTTTGGTAGATGTAAGAGTTGAATTGGAGTGTGAATCAGATATACCAAAGAACACCGCAGCTTATTGTCTTATTTTAAATGACAGTATATTTGAATATAAGCCTATAAGTAATATTACGAAAAAAGTATCATAAATATCATAATGCAACATATATTTGTAGACCTTCAAGGGTTTAAAACAAAAGAAAACGAATTTATTGTCAAAGAATTTTCATACAGCACGCTGGAATACACACAAGTACCGGTGTGAAGTTATCGGCCAAAGTTATCGGCGAACAATAACCCGACCAAATTAAGAAGTCGAGATTTTCAATGTTTTTATTCGTCGTTAAAAAGAGCGTAAGTACATTCGTTTAAGGAAAAGTTGAATGTCATCAATTCTATTAAGAACATTTCATCATACATTTTACTATGTAGCTGAAAAACATGCATCGTGACTGGTCGTAGAATTTTGTGCTTAACAAACAAAGAAAATCCTACTTTCTAGCCTACAAAACGCTTCAAGTCTATTATTTGTAAAAGCTATTGACAAAAGCTTGCATTTTTCTGTTAAAAAAACTTACTTTCTTTCATAATCAAAGATTTAACGATTGATAATATATAGTCAGCGCTCTAAAGATTCTAGACATATATTTATCAATTTGACCAACTTCCGGGCAGAAGACCACTGTCTAACTGACATCATCAGAAACTGTACATCACAATCTTTCATAAAACGCTTTCAGAACCCACTTAGCGAAATAACTGTAGCTGCATTAGATAAAATAAAGTTAGCGGTGGAACGATTTTGTAAACTCATTTCAACAAAAGAAAATTTATTAACTTACATAAACTGAAAATTTACATCGACAGCTTTTATTTTAAGCTTTCATAATCCACCAATCTAGGTATTCTAAGTATTTTTTTAAAATAATTCATTGCAGAGTCAATTGCTGAAATATTCCAAATACACATAACTAATTTTGACCCACTTCTAGACGAAAGACCACTTTCGTTATGACAACATTCGAAACTGTACACCAAGATATTTCATAAAACACCTTCAGAACCCACTTCGCGAGCTTACTGTAGTTGCATCAGCTGAAAGAAAGTTATCGGCGGAACCATATTATATCCTTTATTAATTCAGAAAAAAAACCTTTGAATCATACATGATTTGTGAATGTAAATTAAGAGATTTTTCATAAAGCTTTCAGAATTTATTAACCTAGGTGTTCTAAGATTTATTTTTTAAATAATTTTAGGACCAAGTCCGTGGCCAAAATATCCCAAATGCACATCACTAATTTTGACCCACTTCTAGACGAAAGACCACTTTCATTTTGACAACAACCGGAACTGTACACCAAGATCTTTCATAAAACACCTTCAGAACCCACTTCGCGAGCTAACTGTAGCTGCATCAGCTGAAATGAAGTTAGTGGCGGAACGATTTTGTAAACTCATTTTCCACAAAAGAAAATTACATAACTTAATAAACTGATAATTTACATGAAGAGCTTTTATTTTATCCTTTCAGAATCCACCAATCTAGGTATTCTAAGTATTTTCTTTAAATAATTCATTGCAGAGTCAATTGCTGAAATATTCCAAATAAACATAACTAATTTTGACCCACTTCTAGACGAAAGACCACTTTCGTTTTGACAACATTCGGAACTGTACACCAAGATATTTCATAAAACGCTTTCAGAACCCACTTCGCGAGCTTACTGTAGTTGCATCAGCTGAAAGAAAGTTATCAACATTCCGTGACCAAAATAAAATATTATAATTGAACATCACTAATTTTGACCCACTTATAGACGAAAGACCACTTTCATTTTGACAACAACCGGAACTGTACACCAAGATCTTTCATAAAACACCTGCAAAACCCACTTCGCGAGCTTACTGTAGCTGCATCAGCTGAAATGAAGTTAGCGGCGGAAAGATTTTGTTAACTCATTTTCAAAAAAAGAAAATTACATAACTTACATAAACTAATAATTTACATAAAGAGCTTTTATTTTGACCTTTCAGAATCCACCAATCTAGGTATTCTAAGAATTTTTTTTAAATAATTCATTGCAGAGTCAATTGCTGAAATATTCCAAATCAACATAACTAATTTTGACCCACTTCTAGACGAAAGACCACTTTCGCTTTGACAACATTCGAAACTGTACACCAAGATATTTCATAAAACACCTTGAGAACCCACTTCGCGAGCTTACTGTAGTTGCATCAGCTGAAAGAAAGTTATCGGCGGAACCTTATTATATCCTTTATTAATTCAGAAAAAATAACCTTTGAATCATACATGATTTGTGAATGTAAATCAAAAGCTTTATCATAAAGCTTTCAGAATCTATTAACCTAGGTGTTCTAAGATTTATTTTTTAAATAATTTATGACCAAGTCCGGGGCCAAAATATTCCAAATGCACATCACTAATTTTGACCCACTTCTGAATTAATTTTCTGAATTAATAAAGGATATAATATGGTTCCGCCGATAACTTTCTTTCAGCTGATGCAACTACAGTAAGCTCGCGAAGTGGGTTCTGAAGGTGTTTTATGAAATACCTTGGTGTACAGTTTCGAATGTTGTCAAAACGAAAGTGGTCTTTCGTCTAGAAGTGGGTCAAAATTAGTTATGTTGATTTGGAATATTTCAGCAATTGACTCTGCAATGAATTATTTAAAAAAAAATCTTAGAATACCTAGATTGGTGGATTCTGAAAGGTCGAAATAAAAGCTCTTTATGTAAATTATCAGTTTATGTAAGTTATGTAATTTTCTTTTGTTGAAAATGAGTTAACAAAATCTTTCCGCTTCTAACTTCATTTCAGCTGATGCAGCTACAGTTAGCTCGCGAAGTGGGTTCTGAAGGTGTTTTATGAAAGATCTTGGTGTACAGTTCCGGTTGTTGTCAAAATGAAAGTGGTCTTTCGTCTAGAAGTGGGTCAAAATTAGTGATGTGCATTTGGAATATTTTGGCCACGGACTTGGTCCTAAAATTATTTAAAAAATAAATCTTAGAACACCTAGGTTAATCAATTCTAAAAGCTTTATGAAAAAGCTCTTAATTTACATTCACAAATCATGTATGATTCAAAGGTTTTTTTTTCTGAATTTATAAAGGATATAATATGGTTCCGCCGATAACTTTCTTTCAGCTGATGCAACTACAGTAAGCTCGCGAAGTGGGTTCTGAAGGTGTTTTATGAAATATCTTGGTGTACAGTTCCGCATGTTGTCAAAACGAAAGTGGTCTTTCGTCTAGAAGTGGGTCAAAATTAGTTATGTGTATTAGGAATATTTCAGCAATTTACTCTGCAATGAATTATTTAAAAAAAATACTTAGAATACCTAGATTGGTGGATTCTGAAAGGATACAATAAAAGCTCTTTATGTAAATTATCAGTTTATATAAGTTATGTAATTTTCTTTTGTTGAAAATGAGTTAACAAAATCTTTCCGCCGCTAACTTCATTTCAGCTGATGCAGCTACAGTTAGCTCGCGAAGTGGGTTCTGAAGGTGTTTTATGAAAGATCTTGGTGTACAGTTCCGGTTGTTGTCAAAATGAAAGTGGTCTTTCGTCTAGAAGTGGGTCAAAATTAGTGATGTGCATTTGGAATATTTTGGCCACGGACTTGGTCCTAAAATTATTTAAAAAATAAATCTTAGAACACCTAGGTTAATAAATTCTGAAAGCTTTATGAAAAAGCTCTTAATTTACATTCACAAATCATGTATGATTCAAAGGTTTTTTTTTCTGAATTTATAAAGGATATAATACCTATGGTTCCGCCGATAACTTTCTTTCAGCTGATGCAACTACAGTAAGCTCGCGAAGTGGGTTCTGAAGGTGTTTTATGAAATATCTTGGTGTACAGTTCCGAATGTTGTCTTTCGTCTTGGTCTTTTCGTCGTCGTTAGTTATGTTGATTTGGAATATTTCAGCAATTGACTCTGCAATGAATTATTAAAAAAAATACTTAGAATACCTAGATTGGTGGATTCTGAAAGGTCAAAATAAAAGCTCTTTATGTAAATTATCAGTTTATGTAAGTTATGTAATTTTCTTTTTTTGAAAATGAGTTAACAAAATCTTTCCGCCGCTAACTTCATTTCAGCTGATGCAGCTACAGTAAGCTCGCGAAGTGGGTTTTGAAGGTGTTTTATGAAAGATCTTGGTGTACAGTTCCGGTTGTTGTCAAAATGAAAGTGGTCTTTCGTCTATAAGTGGGTCAAAATTAGTGATGTTCAATTATAATATTTTATTTTGGTCACGGAATGTTGATAACTTTCTTTCAGCTGATGCAACTACAGTAAGCTCGCGAAGTGGGTTCTGAAAGCGTTTTATGAAATATCTAGGTGTACAGTTCCGGATGTTGTCAAAATAAAAGTGGTCTTTCGTCCAGAAGTGGGTCAAAATTAGTGATGTGCATTTGGAATATTGTGGCCACGGATTTGGTGATAAATAATTTAAAAAATAAATCTTAGAACACCTAGTACAATAGATTCTGAAAGCTTTATGAAAAAGCTCTTGATTTACATTCACAAATCATGTATGATTCAAAGGTTTTTTTTTCTGAATTAATAAAGGATATAATATGGTTCCGCCGATAACTTTCTTTCAGCTGATGCAACTACAGTAAGCTCGCGAAGTGGGTTCTGAAGGTGTTTTATGAAATATCTTGGTGTACAGTTCCGAATGTTGTCTTTCGTCTTGGTCTTTTCGTCGTCGTTAGTTTTGGTTTTTTGAGTCTTAGTGCTCAATTAGTACAATAAATGTGTACTCTTGGGTAGATCAATGAAGTGGTTCAAGCTACAACTTTGATCTACTAGTTTTACTTAATTAATTAGCCTCAACAAATTAAACATCAGGCAAACTGTCATTGAGAGCGATCAAAATCACGGTTAATTCGAATACTTATTGTTTTTATTTTATAATGTGTAGGTACCTACACACAGTATTTAGTTATTTGTTTCTGTTTTGATTTAATGTATCGGTGCTGAGACTATGTATAATTTCTAATGTATGTATTGTCTCAACCGCATACCTAAGCGTTTTGGCATCCTTAATTATTGTAAGTTTATGCATGTGACTGAAATAAGGAAATATATTTTCCGGTAAAGTGCCTTTTTTAATTACACTTAATTATAATTAGTCATCACATCACACACATCACTCATCTTCATCTGAGTAGGTGTACCTACTACCTAGGTAGTTAAAAAGGAACTTCGTCATCTACACTGTTAACCGACAAAAGTCGTATGTCTATTTACAAGACATTAGGTTAACTGCTGGTCACTAGAGTTTTTTCTGTTAGTACCTTAGTCATGGTTGCCTTGGGTATAATTTCGTAGTTTAGTTAAGTAAGCAGTGCTTCCTCACCGTGTAAGGCTCCCCGCATCGCCACTTCAGTTTTTACAGCATTGACTTTAGGTACTACATGACATGATGTATTATGACAGGCCCAGCGTCTATTTACGTACCTGTTGTACTTGGGTTTGTAATTGAGCTTTGCCCTGATTATTATTCTACAGAATCATGTATTCCGGCTCTAAAATAGATTGGAATTGGGATTTATTATATGAAATCTGGGTCATATACGATTTTGAAGAATTGTATATCCTCATCTATTTATAGGTTTTATTTGGGCAGTTTAGGCATGCCTCTGTGTTCCACAATTTCCACGGCTACTTACGCAGAATGCATTATTACTCTAATCCTGGTCACCTGCTTGTTTCTCTTAAACTATAATTTAACCCGTCTTCTAACTGTTCCAACAGGATTGCTACAACAATCTTTAACCGGAATACCGTCTAAGTCGTCGTATAATATATTTTTTTATATACTTTGTTCGTTTTTATTTAAGCTGATACATTAAGTTCTTACCCATACGAACATCTGCAAAATGCAGTAAATTTATGATACGGGTATAGGTTAGAAGAAGGTTAAATTGTAATACTTTACAGGAAATGTTTTCCAACTGGCGTAGTTTTTTTTTTTGTATAATTGAAATCTATCCTGAATCTACATTAGTAGATATGCCTATTCCCGAGGCCATCCATCTATACCTACGCCTTAAGTTAACTGGAACAGTAGGCAGAGGCACTAAACTGCTTATTATATAATTTCGAATTCAATAAATACATTACATAATAGGAGGTCACTCTATACTAACATAATGTCAGTTTATGACTATTTTGCCTCCCTATTAAGTTTTGGTGGGCTAAAGAATCCATCTAATGGTGGTATCTAGGACATTTTGGATGACCTAAAACAAGATACTATCGTTAGTACCAACCAACACTATATCGCGTCAGTTTACTTTTAAGTACTATGTTGTACTAATTTGGACGACCTATAACACCACCCACCACTATCGCGTCTACTAGACTAGTTACTAGGTACATTTGACTCTTTTGGTTTGTTAGTACCAGTCCAACATTCAACTTACTAATTATTCTCTGTTTGTATCGCAGGTAAGTGTTATGATTTCGCTTATCATTTCTTTTGTTTTGCTAGTACTAGTTGAACATTCAACCTACTACTTATTTATTTTGCTAGTACCAGTTGAAAGTTCCAACCTACCAATTATTTGTTTTGCTAGTACCAGTTGAAAATTCCAACCTACTAATTATTTGTTTTGCTAGTACCAGTTGAAAGTTCCAACCTACTAATTATTTGTTTTGCTAGCAACAGTTGAACAATCAACCTACTAATTATTTGTTTTGCTAGTACCAGTTGAACATTCAACCTACTACTTATTTATTTTGCTAGTACCAGTTGAACGTTTCAACCTACTAATTATTTGTTTTGCTAGTACCAGTTGAACGTTTCAACCTACTAATTATTTGTTTTGCTAGTACCGGTTGAAAGTTTCAACCTACTAACTATTTGTTTTGCTAGTACCAGTTGAAAGTGTCAACCTACTAATTATTTGTTTTGCTAGTACCAGTTGAACATTTCAACCTACTAATTATTTGTTTTGCTAGTACCGGTTGAAAGTTTCAACCTACTAATTATTTGTTTTGCTAGTACCGGTTGAAAGTTTCAACCTACTAATTATTTGTTTTGCTAGTACCAGTTGAAAGTTTCAACCTACTAATTATTAGTTTTGCTAGTACCAGTTGAACGTTTCAACCTACTAATTATTTGTTTTGCTAGTACCAGTTGAACGTTTCAACCTACTAATTATTCGTTTTGCTAGTACCAGTTGAACAATCAACCTACTAATTATTTATTTTGCTAGTACCGGTTGAAAGTTTCAACCTACTAATTATTTGCTTTGCTAGTACCGGTTGAAAGTTTCAACCTACTAATTATTTGTTTTGCTAGTACCGGTTGAAAGTTTCAACCCACTAATTATTTGTTTTGCTAGTACCGGTTGAAAGTTTCAACCTACTAATTATCTGTTTTGCTAGTACCGGTTGAAAGTTGCAACCTACTAATTATTTGTTTTGCTAGTACCAGTTGAACATTTCAACCTACTAATTATTTGTTTTGCTAGTACCGGTTGAAAGCTTCAACCTACTAACTATTTGTTTTGCTAGTACCAGTTGAACGTTTCAACCTACTAATTATTACTTACTTATACCAACTGCAGCATAGATGTGATGTACAGTTTACTTCTTGCAATTTATTTTTCTTGTTAGTCCGACTCCGACTTACTAATCAATTCATTTGATGCTGAGTTTACGTGTCTACTCCTACAGTAAAACAATAACAAAGCCCTCGGCATTCATCAGTCTAAGTACGCTATCTATAGTTCTTGACTCACTTGACACCGTAACGGTCCTTGATAATTTAACTGGTCCGTTACCTGTTAGCATTGTTTATTATCATAAACAGCACATACCTATGTATATATGAATACATGTTAAATCGACACCAAGTTAACATCGATTCATACCCATATCGTGCTATAAATAGCATTTCAATTGATTATAATTGGTTATTTTAACCGAACAATATTTCTTTTAGGACATAAGGTCCATAAAATGTATACAACTATACCGACTTGATATGCAGGTTTCTCTATACGTTTCCTCATGTAAAAATATCTTAGTATTTAATTACACGACTAAATAGGTCGGTATATTTTAAGTATGAACGGTAAATACACAACTCATAATAATCATGATTTCCGCGAAGGTAGTTTGATTATTTACCCTTTATATCATATTAATTCTAATATACGATTTTGAGTCAGTAAATAAACCATGTACCATCTGTATTTGTAACACGCAAACCATCAGCATATTCGTTTCTGTCATTTCATGGAAAAATTCATGGCTAATACGTCGGTGCCACATCATAGGAATAATGTAACATGAGTACATTATTTTTTGTAGTGACCCCAATTATTGATCTATCTTGCATTGATTACACTTTTGGATTTACATTTGGTAACCAGGCTCACGCACAGTAGCCATTGTCAAAGAGTTAGTGTAATAAGCACGCGTATATTTCTTCTTTGCTTAGTAAACATTCCTCCCGAGCTACGTATCATCAATTATTTACTCAATAATAGTTGTAAAGTTAACCACTGTTCTTATGTAAACAGTCGACAAAATCAACTGTGCATATACATAATTGTTTTTATTAACATTGATTGTAAACAAAACTATAAAATTAGGTATAGGTACTAGATCTACGTTTTTACAGTAATATTTAAATTCTGCATTCGTTTCTTTAATACTCCTCTTACGTGAGTTTGGAATTTCATAACCTACTTACGTAAGTACCGCCTAACAAAATCGTTGCAGTGTTAATATTTTCGTATTATGTACAACCGTACGTCAATCGTTACACAGAATATCACCTCGCCCAAAATTTTGTATTACCTGAATACAATCGGCAGCTCGGGAGGAAATGGACAAATACGGTAGCTATTAGGTTAGGATTTCCATACCTTAGATTTGTTTTTTTTTTTCCGCCACCGTTACCTTTCCTTTCCGTAATTTTTTGTAATATTTTACCCTCGTCGCCATCTGTGACGTCCAGGCTCCGTTGTGTACTGGGTGATCAAATGAAACAACTGTTATCACTCGTGCACTCCGCCAGCTACCCACTCGCCATGACACTTCTCCACGGAGTGAAGCTAGCGGGTAGTTGCGTCGTACTGTTTATTGTGTAATCGTCACAGCTACCCATTACATAACGCGGCACACGGATAGTACTTATGGCAAGTGATAATGATTTAGTAAAATCATTCCAGGTGCGCATGACGTCAGAAGGGACTTAGTCATCCCAATCAAGTTTAAGAAGCCATAAACGCTTGAGCAAGACCTTGGCTAGCATAATGGTTGGACTTAGTAAACCTAAAGGGTCATAAATTTGCGAAATATGTGATAAAATAATACGCTTGGTTACTTTGTCATTGGGTTTCATCAAATCAAGTTGCGAGTTAAAATAAAATTGATCATAGTAATTATTCCAACCTATGCCCAATGTCTTTGAATTGCAGTCTTTATCGAACGTTAGTTTAGTTTGCGCGTCAGACAGCAGTGCGAAATTAGACTCTAACGACGGCTCGCTAAAGTTAAATACCCACTTTCGTAACGGAAAACAACCTGATTGCAATGTTCGCGCGGTTTCATTGCATAATCGTAACAATTCAAGTTTATCCTGTGACCCAGTTATCATGTCGTCTACGTAAATATCTTCGTTAATTATTCTTTTAACGTCGGGATCGGTGCATTCAGTGGCTAACTGTTTTAAACAACGGACACTTAAGAAAGCCGCCGACGCCATACCGTAAGTGACACGATTTAAACGATAAATTTGAATCGGTTCGTCGGGGCTGTCGCGCCAAAGGATCAGCTGAAGGTCGCGTTGATTTTCTGCCATCAGTACCTGACGATACATTTTAGCTACGTCCGCGCAGGCCACGTAACGATGCTGCCTAAAGCGTAAAAGAATCGACAGAAGGTCGCCCTGAATCGCGGGACCTACCATTTGAAGATCGTTCAGTGATGTACCACTACTAGATGCCGCACTAGCATCAAAGACTGCTCTTAATCGTGTAGTTGTGGATTCACGAAAAACTCCATGATGTGGCAAGAAGAAATGCGGTGAGTCATATGACGTAACTTTACTCATGTGCCCTAAATCGAGGTATTCATGCTTAAAGTCAGTATATAATTTTTTACACGTTTCTGAACGCTGTAATCGTTTTTCCAGCGCCAGCAAACGACGTTCAGCTTGAGGATAAGTTTCTCCTAGCATTTCGGGTGGCTGCTTGAGTGGCATGCTAACACAGAACCTTCCTTCGCTGTCGCGCGTAGTGGTGCGAACGAAATGCTCCTCGCAAGCCTTCTCCTCGTCAGACAATGCGTCCCGAGTGGTAGGTACTAGACATGTGCGCCGCGCCGCCGCGCCGCCGCCGCCGACGATTTTTCCACGCCGCCGCCGCCGATAAATTTGACCGGCGTATAATCGGCGTGGGAAATTTTGATACCTATCGTGTCTTATTCCATGTTGCGTAGTGAGTAGATAGTGTCAGAGGTATAATTTAAAGATCCTTATGCTTTTTCGCTTATTATTTGCCAGTGAACCAAATTAGCATCATTTTTGTCGTTGCGGTGTTAGCCGTGATAACGATTTAGCGTTAATTTAAACAAGATCTAGTTTCTGGATCTCAGGTTATTATTTGATATTTTATCGCACAGCTTTTTTGTAGAACGCATTTTGTTTTATACCAATAGTCTCTTGATTGTCAGTTTAATCAGTGAACTAAAGTCAAGAAAATAACAGGTTCATATCCTAGGACATAAAAATGCTATTTTCTTCTTAGAATCTCCAGCAAGCTGTCACCACGATTATATTTGCGTATTTTATGATTTCTCGTATGATGCTGGTGACACGCATAAGGGTCATCATATGATAGATATGATTTGATTTATTTATCACACAATATACAATTTCATTTAAAATTACACACGATCAATTCTTAGTCATTTTATGGTGATTATCAGCTTCTTTTACTTAACACACCTCATAACACATGGTCGGGCGTGCTATGCTGAAAAGTTTTCAGCAGATTTAGGCTTAAATTTGGTTTTGTATGATAGCTGTGTGTTCGTAGTATATAAAACAGCGGAGTTCCGGGCATTGGTTGACTTTGAAAGAAAAATAAAAATTAAGTTTGAAATATTCGATTTAGTGAATTTACAGGTGTGCTATGCTGAAACGTTTTCAGGAGTTTTAGGCTTGAATTTGGTCTTGTATGATAGCTGTGTGTTCGTAGTATATAAAACAGCGGAGTTCCGGGCATTGGTTCACTTTGAAAGAAAAATGAAAATTAAGTTTGAAATTTCGATTTAGTCTACATAGAGGTATGCTATGCTGAAACGTTTTCAGGAGTTTTAGGCTTGAATTTGGTCTTGTATGATAGCTGTGTGTTCATAGTATATAAAACAACGGAGTTCCGGGCATTGGTTCACTTTGAAAGAAAAATAAAAATTAAGTTTGAAATTTCGATTTAGTCTACATAGAGGTGTGCTATGCTGAAACGTTTTCAGGAGTTTTAGGCTTGAATTTGGTCTTGTATGATAGCTGTGGTTAGGCACTACCTAAGTAAAAATGCTATTAGAGACCTTTAAAATGTCAAATGTAATACAAAACTGAAATGAGGTACAAGTAGATTGTACTAAGTACTAGTCCTTAATTTATTGAGATGCTGCTGATGTTTGTGGCTAGACATTATTTTCTTCAATGTCACATCTGGCTATAAGAAGCAACCGTCTGCTCCTGGACGACTGCCGCATCGTTAGTAATCTGATAACCAAAACAAAAAAAAAGGCACCCACAGCCAAGAAGCAAGCACAAACAGCCTTTGAGTTCTAGAATAAAATATGGTTAGAATTAGAATGTTAGATACAGCTAGCTCAAACACTCAGCGAATTATCAATTTTATTTCATTATAACAAAACTTGCAATCATAAAAATAACAACAAAGCGTGCTCATGAAACAAACATAATGAAAAATAAGTAGTTGGGAAATGCCTGTTTCATGAACAAGCATACCGGTGTGAAGTTATCGGCCAAAGTTATCGGCGAACAATAACCCGACCAAATTAAGAAGTCGAGATTTTCAATGTTTTTATTCGTCGTTAAAAAGAGCGTAAGTACATTCGTTTAAGGCGTGCTTTTCCCGTACGAGCTAAGCGAACCAGTTTTTTGAATCCATCGGAAATATAAGAAACAATGTTTTAAAATTGTGAAAAAAATATATCTTATACTTAAGGATCTGGCAGATATGTTTTGGATCTCAAAAACATGATTAGATAAACTTTGCTCGATAGAAAAAAATTCCAAAGTTACGCCTTTTTTCAACAATAAATCAATCTCAGAGCTACAATACAAACTTTTTTGACTTGTTTTTTACATAAATGTATAGGTAATAAGATAATCTAGATGATTTGGATCACTTTGTCTCGGTAACATCATTAAAATAATTTCTATGTTTCAATACCTACTAAATCCGCAACCGCCATCACTCGCGAACGCACTTACGCCCTCTTCAGTCGCGCGGCAGCGCTTGTAGAGGACGGACCTGCGTCAGTATGTTCCGCGCGGTCACGTGATTTTACCATTTACAAACAATGGGAAACAAAGCATATGAAACGTAAGAAAAAGTCACTAAGTGCTATAAAAACACACTTTCTGATAACAGAAGCATCTAATACTTTACAAGGTGCTTGAAAGCGCCTAGCTTTCCTACATCAACAGTTAAAATATTTCAGTATTTTCACTAGGTCAGCAACCAATTTCAATGTAGGTAAATAATATTATATTCCTAGATAATATAATTGTGAGTATGTAAGTATGATATATTTACAGTATTTCACCTTTACTGATATACGGCACACGGATAGTACTTATGGCAAGTGATAATGATTTAGTAAAATCATTCCAGGTGCGCATGACGTCAGAAGGGACTTAGTCATCCCAATCAAGTTTAAGAAGCCATAAACGCTTGAGCAAGACCTTGGCTAGCATAATGGTTGGACTTAGTAAACCTAAAGGGTCATAAATTTGCGAAATATGTGATAAAATAATACGCTTGGTTACTTTGTCATTGGGTTTCATCAAATCAAGTTGCGAGTTAAAATAAAATTGATCATAGTAATTATTCCAACCTATGCCCAATGTCTTTGAATTGCAGTCTTTATCGAACGTTAGTTTAGTTTGCGCGTCAGACAGCAGTGCGAAATTAGACTCTAACGACGGCTCGCTAAAGTTAAATACCCACTTTCGTAACGGAAAACAACCTGATTGCAATGTTCGCGCGGTTTCATTGCATAATCGTAACAATTCAAGTTTATCCTGTGACCCAGTTATCATGTCGTCTACGTAAATATCTTCGTTAATTATTCTTTTAACGTCGGGATCGGTGCATTCAGTGGCTAACTGTTTTAAACAACGGACACTTAAGAAAGCCGCCGACGCCATACCGTAAGTGACACGATTTAAACGATAAATTTGAATCGGTTCGTCGGGGCTGTCGCGCCAAAGGATCAGCTGAAGGTCGCGTTGATTTTCTGCCATCAGTACCTGACGATACATTTTAGCTACGTTTCACTTCTGGACGAAAGACCACTTTTATTTTGACAACATCCGGAACTGTACACCTAGATATTTCATAAAACGCTTTCAGAACCCACTTCGCGAGCTTACTGTAGTTGCATCAGCTGAAAGAAAGTTATCAACATTCCGTGACCAAAATAAAATATTATAATTGAACATCACTAATTTTGACCCACTTATAGACGAAAGACCACTTTCATTTTGACAACAACCGGAACTGTACACCAAGATCTTTCATAAAACACCTTCAAAACCCACTTCGCGAGCTTACTGTAGCTGCATCAGCTGAAATGAAGTTAGCGGCGGAAAGATTTTGTTAACTCATTTTCAACAAAAGAAAATTACATAACTTACATAAACTGATAATTTACATAAAGAGCTTTTATTTCGACCTTTCAGAATCCACCAATCTAGGTATTCGAAGAATTTTTTTTAAATAATTCATTGCAGAGTCAATTGCTGAAATATTCCAAATCAACATAACTAATTTTGACCCACTTCTAGACGAAAGACCACTTTCGTTTTGACAACATTCGAAACTGTACACCAAGATATTTCATAAAACACCTTCAGAACCCACTTCGCGAGCTTACTGTAGTTGCATCAGCTGAAAGAAAGTTATCGGCGGAACCATATTATATCCTTTATTAATTCAGAAAAAAAAACCTTTGAATCATACATGATTTGTGAATGTAAATCAAGAGCTTTATCATAAAGCTTTCAGAATCTATTAACCTAGGTATTCTAAGATTTATTTTTTAAATAATTTATGACCAAGTCCGTGGCCAAAATATTCCAAATGCACATCACTAATTTTGACCCACTTCTAGACGAAAGACCACTTTCATTTTGACAACAACCGGAACTGTACACCAAGATATTTCATAAAACACCTTCAGAACCCACTTCGCGAGCTAACTGTAGCTGCATCAGCTGAAATGATGTTAGCGGCGGAAAGATTTTGTTAACTCATTTTCAACAAAAGAAAATTACATAACTTACATAAACTGATAATTTGCATAAAAAGCTTTTATTTTGACCTTTCAGAATCCACTAATCTAGGTATTCTAAATAGTTTTTTTAAATAATTCATTGCAGAGTCAATTGCTGAAATATTCCAAATCAACATAACTAATTTTCACCCACTTCTAGACGAAAGACCACTTTCGTTTTGACAACATTCGGAACTGTACACCAAGATCTTTCAAAAAACACCTTCAGAACCCATTTCGCGAGCTTACTGTAGTTGCATCAGCTGAAAGAAAGTTATCGGCGGAACCATATTATATCCTTTATTAATTCAGAAAAAAAAACCTTTGAATCATACATGATTTGTGAATGTAAATCAAGAGCTTTATCATAAAGCTTTCAGAATCTATTAACCTAGGTGTTCTAAGATTTATTTTTTAAATAATTTATGACCAAGTCCGTGGCCAAAATATTCCAAATGCACATCACTAATTTTGACCCACTTCTAGACGAAAGACCACTTTCATTTTGACAACAACCGGAACTGTACACCAAGATCTTTCATAAAACACCTTCAGAACCCACTTCGCGAGCTAACTGTAGCTGCATCAGCTGAAATGATGTTAGCGGCGGAAAGATTTTGTTAACTCATTTTCAACAAAAGAAAATTACATAACTTACATAAACTGATAATTTGCATAAAGAGCTTTTATTTTGACCTTTCAGAATCCACTAATCTAGGTATTCTAAATAGTTTTTTTAAATAATTCATTGCAGAGTCAATTGCTGAAATATTCCAAATGCACATCACTAATTTTGACCCACTTCTAGACGAAAGACCACTTTCATTTTGACAACAACCGGAACTGTACACCAAGATCTTTCATAAAACACCTTCAGAACCCACTTCGCGAGCTACCTGTAGCTGCATCAGCTGAAATGAAGTTAGCGGCGGAACGATTTTGTAAACTCATTTTCCACAAAAGAAAATTACATAACTTAATAAACTGATAATTTACATGAAGAGCTTTTATTTTATCCTTTCAGAATCCACCAATCTAGGTATTCTAAGTATTTTCTTTAAATAATTCATTGCAGAGTCAATTGCTGAAATATTCCAAATCAACATAACTAATTTTGACCCACTTCTAGACGAAAGACCACTTTCGTTTTGACAACATTCGGAACTGTACACCAAGATATTTCATAAAACACCTTCAGAACCCACTTCGCGAGCTTACTGTAGTTGCATCAGCTGAAAGAAAGTTATCGGCGGAACCATATTATATCCTTTATTAATTCAGAAAAAAAAACCTTTGAATCATACATGATTTGTGAATGTAAATCAAGAGCTTTTTCATAAAGCTTTCAGAATCTATTGTACTAGGTGTTCTAAGATTTATTTTTTAAATTATTTATCACCAAATCCGTGGCCACAATATTCCAAATGCACATCACTAATTTTGACCCACTTCTGGACGAAAGACCACTTTTATTTTGACAACATCCGGAACTGTACACCTAGATATTTCATAAAACGCTTTCAGAACCCACTTCGCGAGCTTACTGTAGTTGCATCAGCTGAAAGAAAGTTATCAACATTCCGTGACCAAAATAAAATATTATAATTGAACATCACTAATTTTGACCCACTTATAGACGAAAGACCACTTTCATTTTGACAACAACCGGAACTGTACACCAAGATCTTTCATAAAACACCTTCAAAACCCACTTCGCGAGCTTACTGAAGCTGCATCAGCTGAAATGAAGTTAGCGGCGGAAAGATTTTGTTAACTCATTTTCAAAAAAAGAAAATTACATCACTTACATAAACTGATAATTTACATAAAGAGGACCAAGTCCGTGGCCAAAATATTCCAAATGCACATCACTAATTTTGACCCACTTCTAGACGAAAGACCACTTTCATTTTGACAACAACCGGAACTGTACACCAAGATCTTTCATAAAACACCTTCAGAACCCACTTCGCGAGCTAACTGTAGCTGCATCAGCTGAAATGAAGTTAGCGGCGGAAAGATTTTGTTAACTCATTTTCGACAAAAGAAAATTACATAACTTATATAAACTGATAATTTACATAAAGAGCTTTTATTGTATCCTTTCAGAATCCACCAATCTAGGTATTCTAAGTATTTTTTTTAAATAATTCATTGCAGAGTAAATTGCTGAAATATTCCTAATACACATAACTAATTTTGACCCACTTCTAGACGAAAGACCACTTTCGTTTTGACAACATTCGGAACTGTACACCAAGATATTTCATAAAACACCTTCAGAACCCACTTCGCGAGCTTACTGTAGTTGAATCAGCTGAAAGAAAGTTATCGGCGGAACCATATTATATCCTTTATAAATTCAGAAAAAAAAAACCTTTGAATCATACACGATTTGTGAATGTAAATTAAGAGCTTTTTCATAAAGCTTTTAGAATTTATTAACCTAGGTGTTCTAAGATTTATTTTTTAAATAATTTTAGGACCAAGTCCGTGGCCAAAATATTCCAAATGCACATCACTAATTTTGACCCACTTCTAGACGAAAGACCACTTTCATTTTGACAACAACCGGAACTGTACACCAAGATCTTTCATAAAACACCTTCAGAACCCACTTCGCGAGCTAACTGTAGCTGCATCAGCTGAAATGAAGTTAGAAGCGGAAAGATTTTGTTAACTCATTTTCAACAAAAGAAAATTACATAACTTACATAAACTGATAATTTACATAAAGAGCTTTTATTTCGACCTTTCAGAATCCACCAATCTAGGTATTCTAAGAATTTTTTTTAAATAATTCATTGCAGAGTCAATTGCTGAAATATTCCAAATCAACATAACTAATTTTGACCCACTTCTAGACGAAAGACCACTTTCGTTTTGACAACATTCGAAACTGTACACCAAGGTATTTCATAAAACACCTTCAGAACCCACTTCGCGAGCTTACTGTAGTTGCATCAGCTGAAAGAAAGTTATCGGCGGAACCATATTATATCCTTTATTAATTCAGAAAATTAATTCAGAAGTGGGTCAAAATTAGTCATGCATTTGGAATATTTTGGCCCCGGACTTGGTCATAAATTATTTAAAAAATAAATCTTAGAACACCTAGGTTAATAGATTCTGAAAGCTTTATGATAAAGCTTTTGATTTACATTCACAAATCATGTATGATTCAAAGGTTATTTTTTCTGAATTAATAAAGGATATAATAAGGTTCCGCCGATAACTTTCTTTCAGCTGATGCAACTACAGTAAGCTCGCGAAGTGGGTTCTCAAGGTGTTTTATGAAATATCTTGGTGTACAGTTTCGAATGTTGTCAAAGCGAAAGTGGTCTTTCGTCTAGAAGTGGGTCAAAATTAGTTATGTTGATTTGGAATATTTCAGCAATTGACTCTGCAATGAATTATTTAAAAAAAATTCTTAGAATACCTAGATTGGTGGATTCTGAAAGGTCAAAATAAAAGCTCTTTATGTAAATTATCAGTTTATGTAAGTTATGTAATTTTCTTTTTTTGAAAATGAGTTAACAAAATCTTTCCGCCGCTAACTTCATTTCAGCTGATGCAGCTACAGTAAGCTCGCGAAGTGGGTTTTGAAGGTGTTTTATGAAAGATCTTGGTGTACAGTTCCGGTTGTTGTCAAAATGAAAGTGGTCTTTCGTCTATAAGTGGGTCAAAATTAGTGATGTTCAATTATAATATTTTATTTTGGTCACGGAATGTTGATAACTTTCTTTCAGCTGATGCAACTACAGTAAGCTCGCGAAGTGGGTTCTGAAAGCGTTTTATGAAATATCTTGGTGTACAGTTCCGAATGTTGTCAAAACGAAAGTGGTCTTTCGTCTAGAAGTGGGTCAAAATTAGTTATGTTTATTTGGAATATTTCAGCAATTGACTCTGCAATGAATTATTTAAAGAAAATACTTAGAATACCTAGATTGGTGGATTCTGAAAGGATAAAATAAAAGCTCTTCATGTAAATTATCAGTTTATTAAGTTATGTAATTTTCTTTTGTGGAAAATGAGTTTACAAAATCGTTCCGCCGCTAACTTCATTTCAGCTGATGCAGCTACAGTTAGCTCGCGAAGTGGGTTCTGAAGGTGTTTTATGAAAGATCTTGGTGTACAGTTCCGGTTGTTGTCAAAATGAAAGTGGTCTTTCGTCTAGAAGTGGGTCAAAATTAGTGATGTGCATTTGGAATATTTTGGCCACGGACTTGGTCCTAAAATTATTTAAAAAATAAATCTTAGAACACCTAGGTTAATAAATTCTGAAAGCTTTATGAAAAATCTCTTAATTTACATTCACAAATCATGTATGATTCAAAGGTTTTTTTTCTGAATTAATAAAGGATATAATATGGTTCCGCCGATAACTTTCTTTCAGCTGATGCAACTACAGTAAGCTCGCGAAGTGGGTTCTGAAGGTGTTTTATGAAATATCTTGGTGTACAGTTTCGAATGTTGTCATAACGAAAGTGGTCTTTCGTCTAGAAGTGGGTCAAAATTAGTTATGTGTATTTGGAATATTTCAGCAATTGACTCTGCAATGAATTATTTTAAAAAAACACTTAGAATACCTAGATTGGTGGATTATGAAAGCTTAAAATAAAAGCTGTCGATGTAAATTTTCAGTTTATGTAAGTTAATAAATTTTCTTTTGTTGAAATGAGTTTACAAAATCGTTCCACCGCTAACTTTATTTTATCTAATGCAGCTACAGTTATTTCGCTAAGTGGGTTCTGAAAGCGTTTTATGAAAGATTGTGATGTACAGTTTCTGATGATGTCAGTTAGACAGTGGTCTTCTGCCCGGAAGTTGGTCAAATTGATAAATATATGTCTAGAATCTTTAGAGCGCTGACTATATATTATCAATCGTTAAATCTTTGATTATGAAAGAAAGTAAGTTTTTTTAACAGAAAAATGCAAGCTTTTGTCAATAGCTTTTACAAATAATAGACTTGAAGCGTTTTGTAGGCTAGAAAGTAGGATTTTCTTTGTTTGTTAAGCACAAAATTCTACGACCAGTCACGATGCATGTTTTTCAGCTACATAGTAAAATGTATGATGAAATGTTCTTAATAGAATTGATGACATTCAACTTTTCCTTAAACGAATGTACTTACGCTCTTTTTAACGACGAATAAAAACATTGAAAATCTCGACTTCTTAATTTGGTCGGGTTATTGTTCGCCGATAACTTTGGCCGATAACTTCACACCGGTCACACAAGTTTTTTTAATAAAACCGCCCTTTCCATTTTCTAAATTAACGAAAAGTGAAAAAAGGCAGATAAGATGGGTAGAAAAACATTTAGGTATTTTGTGGCACGAGGGTTATATTGACTATAAAGAATTTAAAAGACTAATTGGTACCCATATAAAAGATAAAACGATCTATGTGAAAGGTATGGAAAAAGTTCAATGGGTTAAAAATTTATATCCAAATTGTACCGTTTTAGAGTTAGGTGAAAAAAATGTACCTAATTTACAAGAGCTGTATAAAAAATATTGTTTGCCTGAGTGTATTTATAATTGTGTATATCATAAGAAAAGTTGTGCGGTTAGAAATGTTATATGTATCAAAAAATGGTATTTAGACAATTTACGAATCTAATCTTAATTTGTATCCAAAATGTATTTCTTAAAATAAATGTTGGTTATTACTTTTATTAGAATTTTCTTTTTATCCCATTCTATATAAATATTACTTATTACCAACTAACAAGTTTTTCATAGTGGTTGATTGTTATTTTTTTAAATTTTTAACTTTGATTTGACTGAATAAGAAAAACTTATTAGTTAGTATGAATATGATATATAAATAAAACACCAAAGTACTCACATAATATTTATTAATAATTTAATATTAAAATACAACTTTAATAACTAGTACTGTAACCGCAATTTTTTTTTGAAATTTTATTTATTAAAGCCTCTGTGCCATCAATAATTTCATCATAACTATCACTCGCGACATACTGCGCGCTCAGTAATACATTTTCGCTTTGCTCGTCGTTTTGATCCGTTAACATAGTATGTTGGCGTATCTCTTACATTGTATTCTCTAACATTCGTATAAATATCCACTAGTTGTGGGCGTAACGTACATTAAGCACTCAAAAATCTACTGCAAATAGGCGTAACTGACAAAAAATTAGCACATATTTAATAAAATATCCGATACAAAAGGGCGTATCGTACAAAAAGTTGGGAGTTACGCCCAAATGTCTCACATAATTTTTTTGAATTGGCAGATACGGCAAAATGCGTTGGAAAATTGTATTCAACAGTAACTTGCATATGGTTAATCCTGTAAATTAGGGTTTAAACAAAAAAGTATTAATATTACGTCTTAATCAATATTACTAATGACCCAGTCACAAACAAAACTAATAGTTATCAGTTTAACCTTAATTAAACGCCATAATTATCATTTGAATATAGTCATGTTTTATTATTTTCATAAAACTGATGAAAAAGTACCCACTAGTTCAGTTTAAATTGTCAAAATTTAGTAACCCTATAAATAAAGCAATGAGCACATGAGCAGGTAATGCAAGTACCTACTTAATAAAAAATTGACAAGGAAAGTATAACTAGGTCATCCCACTTCAACACAAAAAAGCAACAATTATAAACCCGAAACTATACATAGTATGGGGGCGTATTTCTTACATTGAATTATCTAACACTCGTATAAATATCCATAAGTTGTGGGCGTAACGTACATTTAGCACTCAAAAAGCTACTGCAAAGAGGCGTAACGGACAAAACATTACAACATATTTAATAAAATTTCCGATGCAAAAGGGCGTATCGTACACAAAGTTGGGAGTTACGCCAAAATGTCTCACAACATTTTTTTGAATTGGCAGGTACGGCCAAATGCGTTGGAAAATTGTGTTTAAGCATTGATTTTTCATAGGGCTTAACGGACATTTTTTTCAAGATATCGAGACGTTAAATATACTATTCCATAGAGAAAAAAATACTGAGTATAACTGCATTTTCGCAATTTTGTCCCTTACGACTACCGTAGAGTCGTTATATACAGTTTTGTTCAGAATTCCAAGCGCCTTCGTTCTGTATAGTGAAAATTTCGATATCTCTTAAAAAGTTGCCTTTATGACCCAATTTTTGCACTATGAGCTTGCAAAAACAGCTTATCTCAAGGGGCGTAAATGACCAGTTATAAATTAGAAATTCATAGATATAATCGTAAAGGTTACCGCTAAATATAAATATTGTTGTAAATGACTTACATGTCTTTTGTCGTCCTTTAAGCCCTTAATTTGTCGTGATGATTTTTCATATCGTATCTCATATGGTCAATATGGTCGTAAAGGACATATATTACTATTGATATTATTTTACTTGCCCTTTAAGACCCGCGCTAAAATGATTTTACCATAAGTAAATTTACTACCACGAATTAGTTTCTAAACTCTAAATTTAAAACAAATAACATGGACGTAGCGGTGTATAATAACAAATAAATAGTTTTCTGGGACTTATATTACTATATTGTAATATTTGCCCTTAAATTTGAAAGCATTTACGCTAAAAGTTTTTTCGGCAGTTATCTTTGTTCATGGGCGTAAAGGTCTAGAATGCCTAATATATAAATAGTTGTATGGGTCCTTTATTACTAAAATGTAATGTTTGCTCTTCAAATTAAAAACCTCAGCTCGGTGTTTTTCAGCAACTATCATCGTTTTACTCGCAGTGGAATTTCTTATAGTATATTATTATACATATAATTTCTTATATTCTATAATATCGTTGTTTATCGACTAAGCCAATCTGTGTAAGAATGTCCTAAAAAATCATTCATTCATTCAATTGTTTCGTAATCGTTCTAATAGAAAATATTTTTAAGCGTTTGAAATTATAAATTATTGCAGCTAAAGGTAACGTGGTCTAAATAACACAGAAATTACTACTTAAATAGGAATGAATAAATCGTATTTTAATATAAGACCACTTGAAATATTGAACCAATTATTACCTATTATAACATACTGTATAGAACTATAGTCTTTTGTTCATTAAGTAAACGTCCAAATGCTTGATATGCTCATTCTAATCATCGTTAGGTTAGATCTATTACTTCCCTTGTTATGATTAAAAGCTGTTATGTTATGATTGTTATAAGGCAGTGGGACATTTACTTTACCTTCATTCCCGTATATTAGCTACTTTTTGAGCATGTAATTATTTTGTATTATATAATTGGTTAAATATATTATATTTTCTTCTTTATTTAATTTAGGTCTTAAGTTAGGGTTTTACAATGTGAGTATATAAGTACAATATAAAAACACTTACAAATCATTACAAAAAATATATAAACACATTATAAAAACCTAACCTAGGGTGCCGCCGGCAGCGGGGCAGGGCCCAAGCTGCCGGTGGTCAGGGCCGCAGAGTGAGGAACCGACGTACTATACGCGCCGTGTCCAAAATTACTGCCTTCTGCATCTGACCCTTGATCCAACCACCCAGCGAGAGTTTCTCTAGGTGTTGGTCGAGACTCTTCGCTATGAGACCATTCGCCGACACGACTATAGGAACAATCATCGTAGAATCAACATCCCACACGGCGGTTATCTCGTGAGCTAAGTCTAGGTACTTACTGGACTTGTCCTTCTCGGCCTTCACGAGATTCTCATCATGGGGGATGGTGACATCGACAAGCACGGCCCAGCGCTGCGATAGATCTATCAGCACGATTTCAGGCTTATTGGCTACAACAGTTCTGTCAGTGATGATAGATCGATCCCAATAGAGCGTGGCACGACCATTTTCGAGAACTGGCGCAGCTGAGAACTTCGCGGTCCACAAGGCCGTATGGCCAAGGCAAGCTGCTGGTGAATAATTCTGGCTACGAGATTATGTCTGTGCAAGTACTCGCCGTTAGCAAGATGAAAACAACCGGAGATAATATGCCTGTGTTTTCTTTATTATTATACTATATTATCAGAAAAATATTAATTATAACTCTAATCGGGATATACCTGGCATAATCAACTACCGTTTGATACATTTTTAAGCTTCGTAACAGTAAATTATGCTGAGAAAAGTTAACATGTGTACCGTGACTGGTAACTAATACACCCCGAATTTGGTATAAAATAGTCTGATAACGTCACTTACGACCCCCTAATAAACAAGATTCACTAAATTATCAAAAATTTCATGGGCGTAAAGGACATTCATAGTGTTTTTGACCAATTTTAAAGGACATTAACTTCTTTCGTATTTAATTTATAGATATAATCATATCTATAGCAATCGTTAATTCAGGTTAAAGAGACTAACATTTTGAGTACTTTTCCTATACACATCAAAAACATACCTCGATAAACAACAAAAATATATTATAAACATTAAAAAAAATGCAGTTTTTCGCGTCTCCTGAAAAGTAGCATTTTGTCCTTTACGCCAATTGAACGAAAGGTATCATAATAATATATATTACTAAAATTAATAAAATCAGTCTTTATATTGTGTATCAACTAGGTACATATTATAGTTGCACATGCAAGTGCAAATATTTTCATTGCATTCAATTCATGCTATGTTGTGGGGGGCGTGGCTAACGATAATCGCAAGCCAAAATTTTTTCTCATGATGATACCAACCCGGTGGAGCCCGTAATATCACCAAAATAATTAAAACAATTATATTCTGCTCCTCAAACGAGCATATTTTTTTTTCAATAACTTTTAAAATTTATGAAGTCTTGTATTCAATGTAATTGACGTTGCTTGCCACGCTTTATACATCACAAAATTAGCAATACATGGCGTCTTAAAATAATCTTAAAAAGTGTACTAAATATCGAATAAATGTTATTTTTAAAAGTCGCTGATGTGACATTCTCATTCAAAAGGTAGGGACCACTTTGTCGTTTACCATAAAGACGAAATTTTATTGTATCTTTATACAAATAACCTGTCAGAGAGTCCTTATGGCAAGGATAAAGTGGTACCTTTTGATTGCGAACGTCACGAATGTTGGTCAGTATGAGGAGCCTACATTTTATTTTTAAATATACTTACAACATACCTACTCCCACGCTATGAAAAGACTTAATGTAATTATGCCTCCGAATGAAATAAATACACTGTAATGGCTCCTCTACACGTTGGGCCAACGCCGGCCACTCCAAGGGACGCATTTATGCGTTAGAGGGAGCAAGTGACATTGCTATCTCATCGAGTGGCCGGCGTTGGCCCATCGTGTAGAGGAGCCATAATGTTCATGTAACAAGCACCCTACCCGCGTAGGTAGCCTTCCCCGCGTACGCCGTTCATGCAAAGTTTTATTTTGCCAAATAGTAAAAAACCGTTGTTGAAAATGACCCAAATTATGAATGTTGTCTCGATGTGGCATTATAATAATGTAGACGTAAACTTAATAACATGATTTTTTTTTGTGGCAGATACATGATGTTTATAAGAAAAAAAATATTAAAAATAAAAGCGGTGGATGAATTTGACACACATTTGTTTGAATAACATATTATAATATCCTGTGAAGTACAACACTTCACTTACCGACTATAATTTTATTTTAGGCATTTTAGGTTCACTATTAGGTATTTATTAAATGTCATTATACCCGTGGATGAAAATGACACAAAATGCGTGTGTACGTCGGAAGCCACTTTGCTTTTACAGGGAAACAAAGAATTTCATCTAGAATATTTTTTTTATCGAATGCTGTTTAAAAAAAGAAATACCTAAATTTCTACCTAAGCAAGTACCTAGGATGACACAAATTATTATTATTAGGTTTAGTGTGTGGTCTGGAAACTATATGTAAAAAATAAGCAACATTAATAATCTTATAACTTCAAAAGTTATTGCTACCGGACTATACAGTAAAACATAACTATTAGTATAACAACGGGCGCAAACTGCAAACGCGCAACAATATCATTCACAAATTAACTGGAACATCCTGGGGTGCAAATGCCAACACTCTGCGTACATCTGCCTTATCGCTGGTGTATTCCTCGGCTGAGTATTGCGCGCCGGTCTGGATGGGCAGTGTTCACACCAACAAAGTCGACACGGAGCTAAATAAAACTATGCGACTCATATCCGGCACACTGCGATCTACCCCGTGCCACTGGCTACCAGTTCTTTGTGGGATCCTGCCACCTGATCTGCGAAGGAAAGATGCGCTTATGAAAGAGTCTCGCAAAATTAGGGAAAATCCAAACTTACCAATACACAGCGAATTCACGCACCCGGTAAATAGTCGCCTGAAGTCCAGGAACCCCCCCTACAGTATAGCGTCAACTCTTTCACAAGGAGACTACAACGCTAACCGGGAGTGGACGCAACTATGGACTACTACAATGGTTGGAAAGTTTGGATCGGGGATTATCCCGGGTAAGAAAATAGATGGGTTTGATCTGCCGAGGCGGACATGGTGTAACCTCAATAGATTGCGCACCGGCCACGGTCGCTGTGCCCTATATAAGTACCGTTGCGGCTGGGTGGAGTCTCCTGCCTGTCACTGTGGTGCCGAGGAACAGAGTATCCGACATATTTTCCAAGAGTGCCCATCTACTCGGTATACTGGAGGCCCCCCGGAAGACCTGATAAAACTGAACGACGAAGCTATCAAGTGGATTAATTCTCTGGAGTTAGATTTATGATTTCTCTGTATCTGTAAATATAATATGATGCCATACGATTAAATAAATAACAACGGGTAGCATTACATTATGTATAGAAATACATGTAATATACTAAATAATTAGAATAAATAAGCCTAATTAAAGATAACTAATATTTTAATTGGCATTAAAATGCATTAATTAACCTTAGAATAAGAGTTAGCTTATTATTAGCTATAGTGACTAGATTATACAACCTAAGACCATTTCAAAGGAAATCCAAGTCATATTTTTTATTAGTTAAGTGGCAGAAACCACAGTGTAGTGGCCACACACTGTGAGTTCTAATATATAACACATGATAATCATGGTCTGACCACAATATAGAGTTAAAAGGTAGAAATGTAAATTGTAGTCCCAGAGAAGGACATAGGTAAATTAAATCTATATAATAGTTAGCATACTAAATAAATAACTCTAGGTTTAGGGTCAAACAATGATAAATGTTAAACGCATGTATATATCTGCATGCATAGTTAACGTCCTAATAGACTTAATGATTTTTTGAGAAAAGGATTTTTTTCTCCGGTTACCCCGGCTGCCTCGGTTAAGCGGTACTTAACCTCTTTGCCGAGAGAGGGGCTATTGTAGCGATGCTACATATTTGCCTATGACAAACACATACTTTCTCATACAAGATAACCTGTACAACATGACTGTCGCATTTCCAACAAAATAACATACACCACAGTGTGACACTTATGTAAAACTATAACGTACCTTCCTATCTGCAGGTTGATTAGCATATCCAGCCTCCTGGCTGGCTAGCTTCGAAGAAACAAGTCCAAAGAGCATGCCACTTGAACAGAACTTGTCCCCCAGGTTGTGCTGAAGTTACTGAACCGAACCTGGCTTTACGCATCTCAAAATGACCCTCGTGACTCAATCTAACTGCTCAAGTAGGTCACATCCTAATTTAATTAGTATTTTAGAATCATTTATGAAATTATTTAGACACATAAAAAAGACTTTCGTTGGGTAGTTGTCAGTGTGACAGCGCAATGACAGCTATAAAATCACGCGTTTAGTTACGGCATAAGCAGGGGATATATTCCAAAGGAAACAAAGTAGAAACGTACAATAAAAATGTAATTATTGGTAATTATTATTAAATACTTAAGATATTACAAGTATTAATGAGCATTTATATTTTTCGAGAATCATTTGATTTGGAAAAGGTTTAAGTTGGTTTGACGTTTGATGCGTTGATATGGATCGAAACGAAACTCTGGGGTATTTGAGGTTTTGGGATGGATGAGTTAGTGGGAATTGGAGCTCGCTGGCATTTAGATCGTTCCCAATTAAAGATTGAAACAAATCATTTCGTCCCCTTCCGCCGCCTGGCTCGGCCAGCGGGAGATCAGGATGTAAAGTGCGTATATCGCCGTGTGTGTGTGTTGTGCGCGAAAAGTGCGTAAGCTACCGAGTGCGTTCCATGTCACCGGCGAGCGTAAGCATGGCCGATGGTCGTGCTTCCCCGAGCGTCGTTGCGCGCCCCCGACTTTGCTGAGCGTCGTGCTGACGCTGTCTCCCGCCGCAGGGCGCAGTTTTCTAGGCCTGTGGACTGCGTGTCGAGCGGCACAGTGTGCCGCCCGGCGAACCCGAGGTGCTTCACACAGGTCTCCCCCCACTTGCGTGGCCTGTCGACTCCGCGACGCGGCGTGTTGGCGCCACCACCAAGCCGTAGGGCACGGCCTTGCCCCGCGTGCCGTGCGTCGGACGGCCTTGCCGCGGTCCGACGACCCCAAGGTGTCATCACGCTGGTCCTTCTCGTGGAACTCCGAGCACCGCTGGTTGTTCTCGCCCTGGCTTGCCCAAAGCTGGAGCTTGAGGAACGCCTGCCGCCCACCGATAGTGATCCGCCTGCTGCGTTAAGTACCAGTATGCCTGCGGATGATAGCTACATCCGGTATCCGTGAGTCAGAGTTGGGCAAAATGTAATCGACTGACGATTAACGATTAAAATTAACCGACTTAATCGCGAGCAACGATTAAAAGTGACGATTAATTAATTTTAGTCGAAAAGCTCCGACTAATATTGTCACGATTAAATTAATCGTCGACTAATTACCGGCGATTAATTTTTTTAATCGATTAATTAGTTCGATTAATTTTCTCTCGATTAATTTTAGCAATAAATATGGTCTTTTTAACCGACTTTAAAAAAAGAACGAGGTGCCTAATTCGTCTGAAACATTTATAAATAATATAAGTAACAGACGAATTTTTATGTATGTTCACTTGGAGACTATTAATTTCGACCGTCTTCGAATTTTGTTTTTGTTTGAAAAGGGATGTTTTAGAGTTCGTCCCATTTTGTTATCAATAAAATACTGAAATCGCTATAGGCATACCTAAAGCAAAATTATCATTTTTTTAAACAAACACGTGCATTTGCTCTCGAAAGGTACTTACTATTGTGCGAATTATATAGACCGGCTGACGAAGATATAATAATGGCATTTTAAGCTCTGTAGTCAATTTTTTTTGTTAAAGGTTGTTCTTATCTCGGGTTATGTTGACAGTTCTTAGGGTCGTATAACAATGGCAAATTATGGATAAACGGATTGTTATCTATTTTGCAATTTCTAGTCCTGTGTAAACAATAAAACAAACCGACAAAGAGTACGTATGCTTAGTATTTTATGTCACTGTATTATATGCCACGTGTTATTAGTTTCTCAACTTACCCAGGTGTTTAACCCTTAAATGCATGATTTTGTCTTTTTGCCGGAAATTAATATGTGTATCACATAATTGTTTCCTGATTCTAAGAAAAATGGTAAAAAAAATATAGCATCGATTTTTACTGCGAAATCAGTGTTGGAAGTTGCATAGGCTAAATCATATTTTATGTAAATATATAATTACACACTAGTAAGAGATATAGGAAAAATCTTACTGCCATCAGAAAGGTATACTATTTGTGATATTCCTATGATAAATTCTTGAAATATAAAATTATTACAAACCCCGAAAAATGTGCCCAAAATCACGTACTAAAAATCATCATGTTCCGGGTTTTTCCAAGTTTTTCGACATTTCGTCTCAAAACAAATGTAATTTTTATAAATTAAAATACTGCGTAAATTTAAGTAAGAATCCGGAATATGGATTAGTTTTACTATTGAAATAATATACAGGAACAAATAGAATTTGTCTAATTATGCATAAAATATTATGTTTATGTTGTGTAGGCTGCATGCATCACTATTCACTATGCATTTAAGGGTTAAGAGCCAAATTACCAAATATATATGTACCATAAGAGATGTATTTTGTACACGTTTTACGCCGATTCAAATTACTAACTAATAATTACCCAAAAATGGGTATAGGCTTAGCCATAAATGATAAGATTTCCGTATTTTTCACAGCACAAATTTGTGTTAGAAATAGTTTTCAAGCTTTGGTTGGGTTGGTAAAAGAGTCGTCGACATCGAGAAAAATAATTAAGTACCTACCTAAATTTGTTAATAAAACAAAAAGAAAAATAATCAAACTTTCTTTATTAAACATTCACCTAATATTAATAAGTTTCAATAACAATACTTAATACAAAATCAACGTAGATTAAACAATAACACATGCATAAGATTGTGACATTTTCATATGACATAGTGGTTACTTTTTTTATGAGTTTCACTTCTTATTGAATTTGTTACATTTTTTATGCCGAAAATAAGAATCAACCTTGGTTTTTATTTTGTCTGGGTTTAGAGCAAAGTCCGTGTGTAGCTCTTCTAATAGCATAGCAATACGCTCAAAGTTATGGACACCAGCAAATCTTCGACATGCTAGGGTTTTCGATTGCCTGTTTAGTTCAGAGTCGAGCCAGTGCACAGTCATCCCAAAAAAACTTCTTTTGCGGCATGACCAAATATCCACAACAGTGCAAACATGTTCAATGTCTTCCAATTGCAATTTCATGTTCATTTTTTCCTGTGTATGAGATTCTGTAATTTTACGACTTAGTGTTCTTCGGCTCATTATATTTAATCCGTGCTTTTTTATTTCTAAATTATTCAACATTGTGGCAAAAAAAGGATCTTCCACCACATTTAACGGAATCATCGAATGGACAAAGAAATTTCTGACATCATTTTCGAACCCCGTCTGATTAATCGTTTTTGAGCTTGTTGGATAAGTTGAGTCGTTGCTTCCAGTAGCAGTATTATCTTGCAAGCGTTGTCTCTTCTGTTTACTTGCATAATACTCTCGGTACTCTGCAACAGCAACTTCTCCGTGTTTTCTTTTTAAATGACTTAAAAAGTTGGAGGTTGTCGATGCAACTCCCTTAATCTTCACGACTTTAGGTAAACACTTTACACATTTCACAGTTAATATAGTGCTTTTGTCACTTTGTGTCTCTGATTCTTTTTGAAAAAATTTGCCATCCAATATCGTCAACTTGGATGTGTTAGTGATAACAGAATCACTACGTTCATCAGATGAATTTAATGAACTATTCCTACTAGAATCCTCATCGTCACTGATGGCACTCATTTTCACAAAATTTAAATCCGTGTCGCAAAAGGTTTGGAGTGTAAGTGTAGCGTTCGATGTAAGTAGTAAGTAATTACTGCATTGACAAGTTGAAACCTTATAGAAAACAACTGATAAGAGGTAAGTAATGTGTTTGCTCTTTCATACACATACGTCGTTCTCTTTCTAATTTTTATACCTGCGCTACAAGCCCTAAACCCTTACCTAGAGATGCCGCGCTAAGTTATCCGCATTATTATAGTAACCAATGTAACCATATCTTATATTATTGAAGCACATTTATAACACTGGAATGGTTTTTAATGTGTACGCAAGAAGTTTTGATTTTTAGTTACATACAAAAATGACCACCTGTCTACTTTCAATCGAGAGTTAATCGAGAAATTTAATCGATTAATATTAAGATTAATTCAATTTCAATCGTATGTTAGGTCGACTAAATTAATCGCGATTAAATTAATCGCCGATTAATTTTGACGATTAACTTTTTTAATCGATTGATTAGTCGATTAAAAAGTTAATCGATTAATGCCCATCTCTGCCGTGAGTGCACTAGACGTTTATCCTAGGTTTTGGCCAAAACCCCGCGTCTCGTCCGTCTCGCGATCGTATGATAAGGATTACCATAGTGTCGGCCCACAGCCGCTGACGGCTTGTACAAATAAATTGTATTTTTGACAGCGCCCGCCCCGAACCGGAGTGCCTTGTACTTACCTAGTATGGATTATTAAATTGCATGTCATATATTTGGTTTTATCTTTTCAATATCCTACCAAGTCCCCATTTAGGCCAAGCAATAAGAAGTTATAGAGGGAAATGCTAGGAACACAATTTTTGACTCCGTAACTTTGTTTGGAGTAGTTAGGAGGTGAACATATCAAAAGTCCCCGCCCTTAGCCCTGGTGCTGGGGGGGGAGGGAGGGGTTTGAAGGTCCCGTTTTTCGGTTTTTTACTTATATCTCGGAAACTATGCGTCCTAGAGACATGATGTTTTCTACAAAATTAAAGCTTATTAAATTTGCTACAAGTTCTACTCATCAAGTTTTTCGATATCTTATATAGTTTTCGAGATATCCGCTCTTGAATGTTTGTAATAGGCCGTGGCAGGAAGAGGGACCATCTTGTGACTTAATAGCTTTTCGGCCTGATTTTTTTTGTGATGATGTGCCACATCATTAGTAAGGTTTATACTTAATTTCAGCATTCATCTATTCTTATTTTTGAAGAAAAAAATAAAATAAAATAAAAATATATTCATGAATATTTTCGTTTCCATGGAACGAATTCTTTCGTGCTTTACACGTATGGTACACTTAATCAAGACTTACAATATGTCATTATAAACAAGTTAACACTTCATACAAAAAAAGAAAAAAATACATGTGTCAATATTTTTAGATATTTTTTTTATAACTTATTAAACAGACACACCTCCAATTTTTTTTACGAATAATAGCCCTTTTAATAAACTATAACATATATTTAATTCAAGCTTTTAATAATGGTGCATCATGACGAAAATATTTTAAAAACTTGGTGAGTCCCCTTGATGTAATTAAAATGTAATTAAATCCGTCATATTTAACCTTCTTGCATATGTGTATCAATAATGGACGGGTTCATAATATCGTTTCTCGAAATCATAATTTGTGGCTTTTATCAGAAAAGGGTATTTATGCTCCATGTACATAAGGATCCTACTCTGATGGAACCGTCCCTTATTCAAATAGAGCATGCATTTACCCTTCTCTGATGGAAATGTTTCTTCTGTACCAGTACCTACATGAAGCATAAGGACCCGTCTCGATGGAAAGCCACATTTTGACACATGCATGGCAGGCGTGCAGGCTTTAGGATAGTTTCATAAATCACAACCATGAAATGAAAACAAAGTATATTGGCATAGAAAAATTTAATTTTTCTATGTTAATATAATTTAAATTTAATCATTACAAAAGTATGGTATGCACTATTGAGTTAAGTTATTGCTCTCTTGGGGTGAGAATGACCTTCATCATCGTCCTCGTTTTCTATCTCTTCTCCATCGAACCCCTGTAACGAAACGGTCAGAGGATCCTCCTGTACTTCTTCATGTTCGTAGTCAACTTGAGGGACCCATTCAAGTAGTTCCCTGGCAATTTTGGCATGCTGGGGAACATTTAAGGTTTGCTTTTTTGCAGCCACACTTCGCGATGGCAAAGTCTTTCTTGCATCGGCAGAAAATCATTTTCAGAATGTCCTCCAGTGCAGCTACTAACTCACTGTGCATTGGAACCAGGCAGTTGTTCTCAATCTTCCACCCATACATCTGAGGAGGCAGGTCATTTCCTAACCACAGCTGCACTTAGTGGAATGTTCGGAGGGAATGCTGTTTTACTGCTCCCTCGGTGGGAGGAAGACAAGAGATATCAGGCTTCATGATGATTGAAGAATGACTTGTACCTCTACGCATTGAGAGAGACTTCTTTCGCTGGAGCCCCATACCACCTCAATATATATAGCAATATGTTATAGTTCATTAAAAGGGCTGTTGCGAACTCCTTTGTAATCAAAGTCAGATATTTTAAATTTGTATTTTTTTATGATTCTTGACAATATGTCACTCTAAAATAAATGGCTAAACGTTTCGTGCATATTTTCTTTCGGGCTATATTTTCTCTTATTTCCTACATCTGGCGACCGTTAAATATAATGGAAATGTTGCATAAAGAACTAAGTATAGCCAGGAGGCTATTCACAACCGCAAAAAACGACACTGAGGCTAAATTAGAGTCGACCAACATCGA
Organism: Cydia splendana; assembly: GCF_910591565.1. Lineage (NCBI taxonomy): Eukaryota > Metazoa > Arthropoda > Insecta > Lepidoptera > Tortricidae > Cydia > Cydia splendana. The sequence goes on from NW_026946895.1 coordinate 894,813, forward strand.
CGAAATCACCGCGGCCTTTAACAAGCTCCAGCTTCGAGCCGATTCCTTGTTCAACGTCGACCAACGTATAAAAGAACAATGGCTAAAAACGGACGAGATGACTGAAGATGAAATTTACGAAGACTGCATGACCAGCGATAAGTATGAAAGCGACTGGGAGCGTATAAAAGTCATGTACGACAACGTTTCCCAGAAGAACGAACGCAAGAAGAGGTCTCGCAAGTCTAGCGGCAGCGATGAGTCGAATAATACAGACAAATCTCATCAATGTTGTGAGAAGTCGGCATGCAGTTCTGCATGTCATTCAAGACGATTCCGTCTACCGAAATTTGAGTTACGGAAGTTTGACGGCAATACGAAAAACTGGATTGGTTTTTGGTGTCAATTTCAGAAAATCGACGACGACGAATCTATAGACGACGGAGATAAGTTTCAGTATTTATACCAATGCACTGTTCCAGATACTCCGGCGCGAGAGATTGTCGAGAGCTTTCCGCCGTCAGGAGCTAACTATAAGAAGGCTGTTGAGCAATTGAAGTCCAGGTTTGCACGTGACGAAATGTTGATCGACATTTATGTGCGTGAACTGCTTAATCTTGTATTAGCACAAGCAAAAGGTAATACTTCCTATAAATTAGGCCACTTATACGATAAATTAAATACGCAATTACAAGCACTACAAAGCTTAGGTGTCACTATAGATAAATACGCTACTTTACTTTTCCCTTTAGTTGAGTCCGCCTTGCCCGAATCTGTTTACGAGCATGGCAGAGGTCCCACGTACTCGAGGAGAAGAGCGACGATCATATGAACCGGCTTATGCAGTTCCTGAAACGCGAAGTGGAGTCGGAGGAGCGGATCCAGCTTGCGCGTAGCGGGATAGCATCGGGTGACAGTTTGCATAGCGTTTCTACTAAACCTACCGCGGCATGCTTAGTGTCAACACTGTCAACGGAAGACGCAGGTAAGAAGATTTGTTGCGTTTGGTGTGAAAAGGCATCGCATACCAGCTTCGAGTGCTACAAAGCTAACAAGATGTCGTATAAAGCTAGGAAGGATGTGCTTGTAGGCAACTCACATAACGTGATTACGTAATTATTATTATTACAAGTAATATTATTGTAATTATTTATACATTTATATATAACATACACACACACTGACATCTTGCCGTGTCGGATGACGTACGCACGCCGGTCGTGCTGTGGAAACCCGGCCACGGAACTGGTTTATGTTGTTGTCGAGTGCGCCCGCACTGCACTCACGCCAGCCAGTCATGATTCGGCCTTTTTTCTATGACTTGCTGTCGCTTGATATTAATTTGTATTTTTGCTTTCGCGCTTGTGTTATTTGTTATTTGTGCTTGCTTAAAAACTGTGCTTTCGCTGTGTATAACAGACTTTCTTCTTCCTTCATGTGAACTTTTTGTGTTGTATTTGTGAAATATAAAAACTGTCAAAACATCTGGATTTTTACTGCTTCACTAACCGGACGATATAAGTAGAAGTTAATAGAAGACACTATAACTCCCACAACTGGTGACCCCGACGTGATCATTTATTGATAATATAAAAAAATAAATAATATGGCTGGTGGAGATGACAAAACCGTCACCGGCGGTAATGGCGGCGAGCAAGCGCAACAAAATAACGGAGGATCTGTTTCCACTGCACCAAATTTGACGTCATCCGAAATTTTTCGTGTCGGCGTGCGCATACCACCATTTTGGCCAGACAACCCGGCAGTATGGTTCGCACAGGTTGAAGGTCATTTCGTTATTTCACGGATTACTGATGACTCAACAAAATTTTATTATGTTATCGCGCAGTTGGAGAACCAATACGCTGCAGAGGTTGAGGACATAATCATTAACCCTCCACAAACGGATAAGTTCCAAACGCTTAAAACTGAGCTTATCAAGCGGCTTTCAGTGTCAAGGCAGAATAAAATTAAACAATTACTGACCCATGAAGAAATAGGAGATCGCAAACCTTCACAGTTCCTGCGCCACTTGCAGCATCTGGCAGGCCCAACCATACCAGAGGATTTCCTGAAGACTGTTTGGATTACACGTCTGCCTGTTTCTTTGCAACCGATTCTCGCCTCGCAAGATGCCCAACCAATTAATGCACTTGCCGAACTCGCAGATAAAATACATGATATGCCAGGAGCACCGCAAGTAGCAGCGACGCAAGTAGGGAGTTCAGCGACGCCTTCCACCGCATCTACATCTTCTGAGTCACGTTTGGAGGCTGCTTTAGAACTCATGGCCAAGCAAATGACAGAATTATCAATGCAAGTCTGCGCTCTGTCTACGAGAGTTGATGGAAGATCCCGGTCCCGTTCGCGCGGAAGACGCGACCAGCGTAGCCCCACCCGCTCGTCTACTAGCCGATCCATGTCAAACTACAGACGATTTCCAGTATGTTGGTATCATCATAAGTATGGAAGCCAAGCGAAGCAATGCATTAAACCATGTGACTACGCAGCGGGAAACGGGCAGGGCAGTCGATAATGGCGACGAACGATTGCCGTATTGCACCTGGTCGCCTCTTCATCACCGACCGCAGATCGAAGGTACAGTTCCTCGTGAACACTGGAAGCGACTTATGTGTTTTTCCACGATCTGCCCTTCGCGACCGTCGACCGAAGACTGATTACCAGCTGTGCGCGGCTAATGGCACACCAATAGAGACTTATGGTTACGTGCAGTTCAATTTAGATTTTGGTCTCCGTCGCGATTTGGTATGGCGATTTGTGGTTGCCGACGTCACAAAAGCAATAATAGGTGTTGATTTTCTCTTTTATTATAGATTAATTGTAGATGTCCGTCATAAACGGCTTTTAGATCAAACTACTAATATTTCAACTACAGCATGTATCAGTTTATCACATGCTGCAATTTCGAGTGTCAAAATCATGACCGGTGATAGCAAATTTCATGCAATTCTTTCTGAATTTCCGGAAATTACACGGCCGTCGGGCGTACCTCAACCTAACAACACTGTACATAAAACCGTACACCACATCAGAACGACACCCGGTCCCCCAGTGTCCTCTGCTCCCCGCAGGCTAGCTCCAGACAAACACAAAATCGCTAAAGCTGAGTTTGACGCGATGCAGCTAGCAAATGGCACAGCACGTTTATCCGATAGCCCCTGGTCATCTCCGTTACATCTTGTACCCAAAAAGGACAACGGATGGCGTCCCTGCGGAGATTATAGGCAGCTAAACGCAAGGACAATACCAGATAAGTATCCCATCAGGCACATACACGATTTTGCCCATAGTCTCTCAGGTTGTAAGATATTTTCGACTATTGATTTGGTCAAAGCTTACAACTCCGTTCCAGTATATGAGCCTGATATTCCCAAGACAGCTATTACAACTCCATTTGGCCTCTTCGAGTTTCCGTTTATGACCTTCGGTTTGAGAAACGCTGGTCAAACGTTTCAAAGGTTTGTAGACGAGATGACTCGAGGCTTAGATTTTTGCTATCCATACTTAGATGACTTTCTGATATTTTCAAAGGACGAAGAGGAACATAAAGAACATCTACGCCAAATCTTCAGTAGGATGCGGGACTACGGTGTACTCGTAAATACGGCTAAATGCAACTTTGGCGTTCCAGAAGTAAAATTTTTAGGGTATCATATCTCTCAACATGGAACCAAGCCATTAGATGATAAAGTTCAGGCTATAAAACAATTCCCAGTCCCCCAAACCGTTAAGCAACTTAGAAGATTTTTAGGGATGGTAAACTTCTACCGTCGATTTCTTCCAAACGCTGCTCAAGTTCAAGCTCCATTGAATGCTCTGCTGGCCGGTTCAGTAAAAGCCTCGCATCCGGTAAACATAACTGGAGACACTTTGAAGGCATTTGAGGATTGTAAGGACAGTCTTTGCAAAGCAACATTACTGGCTTTACATTATTGGCATTACTGGCCCATCCTGATTCACAAGCTAGGCTAGGAGTGGTAACAGATGCTTCTGATGTGGCCATTGGAGCCGTATTGCAGCAGTTTAAATACGGTATATGGCAACCGCTAGCATTCTTTTCACGAAAGCTTTGCCCATCTCAAAGGAAGTATTCCCCTTATGATCGGGAGCTTCTCGCAATTTATGAAAGCATACGATACTTTCGACACATGTTAGAAGCTACACATTTTACTGTCTATACTGGCCACAAACCGCTGTGTCACGCGTTTAGCGAACGGAAAAGCAATTGTTCACCCCGTCAGTATAGACATTTAGATTTTATATCGCAATTTACGACCGATATTCAGCATATCGCTGGAAAGGATAACGTAGTCGCAGACACGCTTTCCCGCATTGAAGAGCTTCAAATCCCGGTAGATTTAGAAATATTAGCAAATACTCAAGAAGATGATGGAGAAATTCAGCAGTATCTTGGAAGCGAAACCTCACTACATCTTAAAAAAATGTACATCCCTGGAAGTCGTAAACAATTATACTGCGATGTTAGTACGCAAACTCCCAGGCCATTTGTACCTTACTCATTACGCAAGCAGGTATTTACAAGCCTACATTCGCTTAGCCACCCAGGAGCAAACACTAGCGCAAAGCTGGTTGCACAGCGTTTTGTATGGCCGCAAATGCGGAAGGATTGCCGCGCATGGTCTCAGGCTTGTGAGTCCTGTCAACGCTCTAAGGTAAGCCGACATGTTTCTTCACCTTTAGGGACACTCGATTTACCCACAGCGCGATTTAAATATGTTCACATAGACCTTGTAGGCCCATTGCCACCATCAAGCGGATATAGATACTGTTTAACAGCCATCGATCGCTTCACGCGATGGCCTGAAGTTGTACCTATACCAGACATAACCACAGAAACAGTGGCAAAAGCTTTTGTGTCAAATTGGGTGGCGCGTTTCGGCTGCCCTACTGATATTGTTACTGATCGCGGTAGGCAGTTTGAATCCGCTGTGTTCCAGTACCTTTCTAAGGCGATCGGTTTTAAACATCGGAAAACAACAGCTTACCATCCCCAGTGTAACGGGATTTTAGAAAGGTTCCATCGTCAGTTAAAAGCAGCAATCACGTGCCATGCCGATAGCAGCTGGAGCGAGTCTTTGCCTTTAGTTTTATTTCATTTCATTTATTCAAGATACATAATAAACTTACAGTAAAGTCACCAAATCGTTTACATGTTAATTCTTAATTCTAACACAAAATAAAAATGTGATAAAAATGTCAAATAATGTGATGTTATTAGGTGTTCGAAGCGCGTTTAAAGAAGATGTTCAGTCAACTTCCGCCGAGCTCCTATATGGCGAGCCACTTCGATTACCTGGCGAATTTTTCGGACATAAATCGGAACATGAGACAACTGACAGCACGGAATTTGCTGCCCGGATGATAACCTTTGCAAATAAATTACAGCCAGTAGCCACGTCACATCATGCCGTAAAAAAACCCTTCATATTTAAAGACTTGTCAACTTGTAGCCACGTATTTCTTAGGGAAGACGCGTTACGAGGTGCATTTAAACCAGCATGTACGGGACCTTACGCAGTACTAACCAGGGGAGATAAAGTATTTAAAATTCGTATTAAAGGCAAAGAAGTTAATGTATCAGTAGACCGGATCAAGCCTGCATATATATTAGCAGATAGTAATACTTCCGCAGAGAATGATGTCGCTACTAACAAATCCCAGATGTCCAAATCACCGACTACAGTAACTCGTTCGGGTCGTCGTGTGCACTTTCCCGACTATTATCGCCCGTAGACACGGTCTCTGGGGGGGAGTGATGTAGGTGTGACGATTACACAATAAACAGTACGACGCAACTACCCGCTAGCTTCACTCCGTGGAGAAGTGTCATGGCGAGTGGGTAGCTGGCGGAGTGCACGAGTGATAACAGTTGTTTCATTTGATCACCCAGTACACAACGGAGCTTGGACGTCACAGATGGCGACGAGGGTAAAATATTACAAAAAATTACGGAAAGGAAAGGTAACGGTGGCGGAAAAAAAAAAAAACAAATCTAAGGTATGGAAATCCTAACCTAATAGCTACCGTATTTGTCCATTTCCTCCCGAGCTGCCGATTGTATTCAGGTAATACAAAATTTTGGGCGAGGTGATATTCTGTGTAACGATTGACGTACGGTTGTACATAATACGAAAATATTAAAACTGCAACGATTTTGTTAGGCGGTACTTACGTAAGTAGGTTATGAAATTCCAAACTCACGTAAGAGGAGTATTAAAGAAACTAATGCAGAATTTAAATATTACTGTAAAAACGTAGATCTAGTACCTATACCTAATTTTATAGTTTTGTTTACAATCAATGTTAATAAAAACAATTATGTATATGCACAGTTGATTTTGTCGACTGTTTACATAAGAACAGTGGTTAACTTTACAACTATTATTGAGTAAATAATTGATGATACGTAGCTCGGGAGGAATGTTTACTAAGCAAAGAAGAAATATACGCGTGCTTATTACACTAACTCTTTGACAATGGCTACTGTGCGTGAGCCTGGTTACCAAATGTAAATCCAAAAGTGTAATCAATGCAAGATAGATCAATAATTGGGGTCACTACAAAAAATAATGTACTCATGTTACATTATTCCTATGATGTGGCACCGACGTATTAGCCATGAATTTTTCCATGAAATGACAGAAACGAATATGCTGATGGTTTGCGTGTTACAAATACAGATGGTACATGGTTTATTTTCTGACTCAAAATCGTATATTAGAATTCATATGATATAAAGGGTAAATAATCAAACTACCTTCGCGGAAATCATGATTATTATGAGTTGTGTATTTACCGTTCATACTTAAAATATATCGACCTATTTAGTCGTGTAATTAAATACTAAGATATTTTTACATGAGGGAACGTATAGAGAAACCTGCATATCAAGTCGGTATAGTTGTATACATTTTATGGACCTTATGTCCTAAAAGAAATATTGTTCGGTTAAAATAACCAGTTATAATCAATTGAAATGCTATTTATAGCACGATATGGGTATGAATCGATGTTAACTTGGTGTCGATTTAACATGTATTCATATATACATAGGTATGTGCTGTTTATGATAATAAACAATGCTAACAGGTAACGGACCAGTTAAATTATCAAGGACCGTTACGATGTCAAGTGAGTCAAGAACTATAGATAGCGTACTTAGACTGATGAATGCCGAGGGCTTTGTTATTGTTTTACTGTAGGAGTAGACACGTAAACTCAGCATCAAATGAATTGATTAGTAAGTCGGAGTCGGACTAACAAGAAAAATAAATTGCAAGAAGTAAACTGTACATCACATCTATGCTGCAGTTGGTATAAGTAATAATTAGTAGGTTGAAACGTTCAACTGGTACTAGCAAAACAAATAGTTAGTAGGTTGAAGCTTTCAACCGGTACTAGCAAAACAAATAATTAGTAGGTTAAAACTTTCAACCGGTACTAGCAAAACAAATAATTAGTAGGTTGAAATGTTCAACTGGTACTAGCAAAACAAATAATTAGTAGGTTGCAACTTTCAACCGGTACTAGCAAAACAGATAATTAGTAGGTTGAAACTTTCAACCGGTACTAGCAAAACAAATAATTAGTGGGTTGAAACTTTCAACCGGTACTAGCAAAACAAATAATTAGTAGGTTGAAACTTTCAACCGGTACTAGCAAAGCAAATAATTAGTAGGTTGAAACTTTCAACAGGTACTAGCAAAACAAATAATTAGTAGGTTGAAACTTTCAACCGGTACTAGCAAAACAAATAATTGGTAGGTTGAAACTTTCAACCGGTACTAGCAAAACAAATAATTAGTGGGTTGAAATGTTCAACTGGTACTAGCAAAACAAATAATTAGTAGGTTGAAACTTTCAACTGGTACTAGCAAAACAAATAGTTAGTGGGTTGAAACTTTCAACCGGTACTAGCAAAAGAAATAATTAGTAGGTTGAAACTTTCAACCGGTACTAGCAAAATAAATAATTAGTAGGTTGAAATGTTAAACCGGTACTAGCAAAACAAATAATTAGTAGGTTGAAATGTTCAACTGGTACTAGCAAAACAAATAATTAGTAGGTTGAAACGTTCAACTGGTACTAGCAAAACAAATAATTAGTAGGTTGAAACGTTCAACTAGTACTAGCAAAACAAATAATTAGTAGGTTGAAACGTTCAACTGGTACTAGCAAAACAAATAATTAGTAGGTTGAAACTTTCAACTGGTACTAGCAAAACAAATAATTAGTAGGTTGAAACTTTCAACCGGTACTAGCAAAACAAATAATTAGTAGGTTGAAACTTTCAACCGGTACTAGCAAAACAAATAATTAGTAGGTTGAAATGTTCAACTGGTACTAGCAAAACAAATAATTAGTAGGTTGACACTTTCAACTGGTACTAGCAAAACAAATAGTTAGTAGGTTGAAACTTTCAACCGGTACTAGCAAAACAAATAATTAGTAGGTTGAAACGTTCAACTGGTACTAGCAAAACAAATAATTAGTAGGTGAAACGTTCAACTGGTACTAGCAAAATAAATAAGTAGTAGGTTGAATGTTCAACTGGTACTAGCAAAACAAATAATTAGTAGGTTGATTGTTCAACTGTTGCTAGCAAAACAAATAATTAGTAGGTTGGAACTTTCAACTGGTACTAGCAAAACAAATAATTAGTAGGTTGGAATTTTCAACTGGTACTAGCAAAACAAATAATTAGTAGGTTGGAACTTTCAACTGGTACTAGCAAAATAAATAAGTAGTAGGTTGAATGTTCAACTAGTACTAGCAAAACAAAAGAAATGATAAGCGAAATCATAACACTTACCTGCGATACAAACAGAGAATAATTAGTAAGTTGAATGTTGGACTGGTACTAACAAACCAAAAGAGTCAAATGTACCTAGTAACTAGTCTAGTAGACGCGATAGTGGTGGTTGGTACTAACGATAGGACCTTTTGTTATAGGTCGTCCAAATTAGTACAACATAGTACTTAAAAGTAAACTGACGCGATATAGTGTTGGTTGGTACTAACGATAGTATCTTGTTTTAGGTCATCCAAAATGTCCTAGATACCACCATTAGATGGATTCTTTAGCCCACCAAAACTTAATAGGGAGGCAAAATAGTCATAAACTGACATTATGTTAGTATAGAGTGACCTCCTATTATGTAATGTATTTATTGAATTCGAAATTATATAATAAGCAGTTTAGTGCCTCTGCCCACTGTTCCAGTTAACTTAAGGCGTAGGTATAGATGGATGGCCTCGGGAATAGGCATATCTACTAATGTAGATTCAGGATAGATTTCAATTATACAAAAAAAAAAAATACGGCAGTTGGAAAACATTTCCTGTAAAGTATTACAATTTAACCTTCTTCTAACCTATACCCGTATCATAAATTTACTGCATTTTGCAGATGTTCGTATGGGTAAGAACTTAATGTATCAGCTTAAATATATTATACGACGACCTAGACGGTATTCCGGTTAAAGATTGTTGTAGCAATCCTGTTGGAACAGTTAGAAGACGGGTTAAATTATAGTTTAAGAGAAACAAGCAGGTGACCAGGATAAGAGTAATAATGCATTCTGCGTAAGTAGCCGTGGAAATTGTGGAACACAGAGGCATGCCTAAACTGCCCAAATAAAACCTATAAATAGATGAGGATATACAATTCTTCAAAATCGTATATGACCCAGATTTCATATAATAAATCCCAATTCCAATCTATTTTAGAGCCGGAATACATGATTCTGTAGAATAATAATCAGGGCAAAGCTCAATTACAAACCCAAGTACAACAGGTACGTAAATAGACGCTGGGCCTGTCATAATACATCATGTCATGTAGTACCTAAAGTCAATGCTGTAAAAACTGAAGTGGCGATGCGGGGAGCCTTACACGGTGAGGAAGCACTGCTTACTTAACTAAACTACGAAACTATCCCCAAGGCAACCATGACTAAGGTACTAACAGAAAAAACTCTAGTGACCAGCAGTTAACCTAATGTCTTGTAAATAGACATACGACTTTTGTCGGTTAACAGTGTAGATGACGAAGTTCCTTTTTAACTACCTAGGTAGTAGGTACACCTACTCAGATGAAGATGAGTGATGTGTGTGATGTGATGACTAATTATAATTAAGTGTAATTAAAAAAGGCACTTTACCGGAAAATATATTTCCTTATTTCAGTCACATGCATAAACTTACAATAATTAAGGATGCCAAAACGCTTAGGTATGCGGTTGAGACAATACATACATTAGAAATTATACATAGTCTCAGCACCGATACATTAAATCAAAACAGAAACAAATAACTAAATACTGTGTGTAGGTACCTACACATTATAAAATAAAAACAATAAGTATTCGAATTAACCGTGATTTTGATCGCTCTCAATGACAGTTTGCCTGATGTTTAATTTGTTGAGGCTAACTAATTAAGTAAAACTAGTAGATCAAAGTTGTAGCTTGAACCACTTCATTGATCTACCCAAGAGTACACATTTATTGTACTAATTGAGCACTAAGACTCAAAAGACCAAAAACCTAGGTCTTATCATTTAGAAACGTTAAACGTAACGATAAAATGGTAAAGGACCTAAACATTCGAACTGTACTCTGGTGTACTCAGTATTTCATGGGATCATGGTTAGAATAATGGAATTCCATTGGTTCGTTGGAAGATGTTTATTGAAATTAAATGACATACTTACCAATGGCAGGATATAGGAAGCAGACATACAAGGTGTATACCTATGTTTCAGGTTTATAAAATATGTTGCAAGTAATTGAAATAATCCGAAGAAAAAGTGTACAAGTACAAATAATAATATTTATGTGACAGTCTGACAGTAATTATTGTGGAAATAATAATACAATACTTACTGGTCACAATTCAATTGAAAAATCAGCTTTCAATTAGTAAAGTGTTACGTTATTTTCATAACATAAATTGTAATTATGATTCTTCGCATAAGTAAGTTGCTAGAATAATATTACATTCGATATTATATTTGCTGTGTTACTTTTTGAGCAATAAAATTAATAAAATAAATATTTGGATTAATTGATGTCAAGATTATATTATTCAAGTATTATAATTAAAGAACGATAATTAGATATGTATGCAATGCAATTAATAATAATAATGGTCAAATAGGCAGGTAAATCTTAGTAGGTACCTAACAAATTAATAATATATAAATCTATTTATATAGATTATTGTTTGCTTAACCTATTCATAAGTAAAACTAATCATACTTGACGTGGTACCTCTACAACGAATGTAACATTCCTACTTTATTTGACCTTGGATTATCTTCAACTATTTTAAATTGCATTATATATATTAACATCATACAAGACTAGTAAAACAGAGTCAATCAGTTATTGCCAATAAGTAACTAATGTCCAAGACGCTTGGCAAGCTTACAATGTTATTGTACCTAAATCATGAAATAGGTATTAATTAGGCAAATATTATATTGTATGCTATTGAAAATACCTGGAAATGTGTAAGCATCAAAAGGAAAAGTAAATCTTTGAGTTATAAGCAATTGAATAAAAAACTCAAAACTGCAAATAGGAGAAGGAGAGGGACTGACACCTAAGAAGAAATTGTAAAAGTAAAATAATAGTTTTACAGATTTAAAGGCTTGCTAGTGTTGGAAAATATTTATTATTTAACTGTTGTAAAATGAATACATCCACACCTCGCCGAGTTTCTTACGCCGGTTCTTCTCGGGTCTGAGGTTAACCTTTCCGAACCGGTGGTAGTATACCTAGATTGGAAAAATAAATTAACCTAGCGAGTATAAGATAATACGATAAACTGAACTATTGTTGCATGATAAATATATAAAGTAAAATAAATAAATCATTATAAAAAGGGAGAGATGTGACGATTACACAATAAACAGTACGACGCAACTACCCGCTAGCTTCACTCCGTGGAGAAGTGTCATGGCGAGTGGGTAGCTGGCGGAGTGCACGAGTGATAACAGTTGTTTCATTTGATCACCCAGTACACAACGGAGCTTGGACGTCACAGTAGGCAACTCACATAACGTGATTACGTAATTATTATTATTACAAGTAATATTATTGTAATTATTTATACATTTATATATAACATAAACATACACACACACTGACATCTTGCCGTGTCGGATGACGTACGCACGCCGGTCGTGCTGTGGAAACCCGGCCACGGAACTGGTTTATGTTGTTGTCGAGTGCGCCCGCACTGCACTCACGCCAGCCAGTCATGATTCGGCCTTTGTTCTATGACTTGCTGTCGCTTGATATTAATTTGTATTTTTGCTTTCGCGCTTGTGTTATTTGTTATTTGTGCTTGCTTAAAAACTGTGCTTTCGCTGTGTATAACAGACTTTCTTCTTCCTTCATGTGAACTTTTTGTGTTGTATTTGTGAAATATAAAAACTGTCAAAACATCTGGATTTTTACTGCTTCACTAACCGGACGATATAAGTAGAAGGTAATAGAAGACACTATAACTCCCACATGCTAAATAAAAAAGGAGCATGCCATATTTGTTTAAAAACGGGACATAATTCGAAGACATGCAGAAATTTCACAAAATGCCTTTTCTGCTCCAAACGTCATTCTGTATTGATGTGCCCTGACATTAAAACGTCAAGTAAAAATGAAATTGATAAAACCTCAGATATTGAAACGTCAAACTTAAATAATAATGTAACTCAATATAAGGCTAGTACTATACTGTTGCAAACGTTTATGGCGAATATTATAAGCGATAAGAAATGTATACCGGTACGATGCTTTATTGATTCGGGAGCACAGAAGACTTATTTACGTCGCGATATAATAGAAAGTTTAAATTTGAAGCCTGTTGGCAAAGAAATCGTGTCGAATTGTCTTCTTGGCGGGATCGAAACTAAAAAGGAACTGTTTCATACCTACGAGTTCACTGTAGCAAGCTTGGATAAGAAGTTTCAATGTACAATGACCGCGCGTGACAAGTCTAAGCTCTGCGGGTACGTTCCTCGTTTAAATGTAGATCATGAGATGTTCAAAGAGTTGCAGAAACATAATATCACCCTAAGCGACGTCGGTGATGCGGCCGCGCCTGACATCGGGCTGTTGATCGGCGCAGATCACGCAGGCGTGTTGCTCACGGAGAGTTTCGTGGAACTGAACAATAACCTCGTGGCAATAAAGAACAAATTTGGATGGACGCTTCAAGGACCTATCATGAATGTATGTAGTGTCCTAATGAACGTAGTATTGGAAAATGAATGTAAGTTGAAAGTTGATGACAGAGAAGTCAACATAAAAACTAAGAAAGTTGTGCTCGCTAACAATACTGCAGATTATAGTAGGTTTGTGAGTACACTTATTTACCTATGTAAATACATTATAGACCTAACCGGTCCTCTTTTCCTGCGGTCCGGAGGGATGATATGGATAATTTTATACACGTGTGTCGTGCACCTGACCAAACTGACCATATCGCTGACGACCAAAGCTTTTCTTATGGACGTACGAAGAGTTTTCACAAGACGTGGAAGAGTTGGCGCAAATTACACGGATAACAGCACTAACTTCCGCGGAAATGAAACTGGTTCAGAAACGAGTACATGGGGATGCTCATCCAGAAGGGCAAGGAGACGGACTCGCATTTAAGGATAGGTGATATAGTTTATTAGACACAGATTATTAAGTGGTCTTTAGGGATGATTGTGTACGAGTGGGTAAGGTGCGCACAGCATATGGACAATTAACACGAGCCGTTCATCGCCTGTACCCGCTTGAAACACAGGACTCTACCGAGATCTAGAGAAGAGTTTTGGGCCTCTTGCCCACAAGGTGGGAGGATGTTGCGAACTCCTTTGTAATCAAAGTCAGATATTTTAAATTTGTATTTTTTTATGATTCTTGACAATATGTCACTCTAAAATAAATGGCTAAACGTTTCGTGCATATTTTCTTTCGGGCTATATTTTCTCTTATTTCCTACAAGGGCTATTATTCGTAAAAAAATTGGAGGTGTGTCTGTTTAATAAGTTATAAAAAAAATATTTAAAAATATTGACACATGTATTTTTTTCTTTTTTTGTATGAAGTGTTAACTTGTTTATAATGACATATTGTAGGTCTTGATTAAGTGTACCATACGTGTAAAGCACGAAAAAATTCGTTCCATGGAAACGAAAATATTCATGAATACATTTTTATTTTATTTTATTTTTTTCTTCAAAAATAAGAATAGGTGAAAGCTGAAATTTAGTATAGACCTTACTAATAATGTAGCACATCATCACAAAAAAAATCAGGCTGAAAAGCTATTAAGCCACAAGATGGTCCCTCTTCCTGCCACGGCCTATTACAAACATTCAAGAGCGGATATCTCGAAAACTATACAAGATATCGAGAAACTTGATGAGTAAAACTTGTAGCAAATTTAATAAGCTTTAATTTTGTAGAAAATATCATGTCGCTAGGACGCATAGTTTCCGAGATATAAGTAAAAAACCGAAAAACGGGACCTTCAAACCCCTCCCTCCCCCCCAGCACCAGGGCTAAGGGCGGGGACTTTTGATATGTTCACCTCCTAACTACTCCAAACAAAGTTACGGAGTCAAAAATTGTGTTCCTAGCATTTCCCTCTACAACCTTTTTTGGGCATTCATTTCCTGACCTAATTAGCCAGGTTAGGATAACAAGAGGACCCTTGTACTCCAATAGGCCAAGGTTTTACTGCGGATCTAATCCGGGGCATTTTTCCAGTAATTATTAAAAATATTTAAAATCATTACTTTTCCTACCATACATTCTACTACACCTTAAATTTCATTTTTATATACTACAAGTGCTTATATTTTTTTAAGTCACATAATCACAGTGTTTTGTAGTCACAAGGTCAATAAAAAAAATTTTTTTTTTTGGGTCGGTAATACATTTTATATGCGTACTTACATATTTTATCACCGACTCATAGGAATCGGTAATAGCAACCATAAGAAGGTATTACCGATCATCGATATTACTATACTTAATTTTGTGTTAGTTATATTATTTTGTAATTATAAATACACGCGTGTACTATGAAAACTAGGTAACGATATGTCATACTTATTTATATAAATACATCCATTTATACAAGTTTATTTATATAACTCACGATCAAATAACCGTCATAAACACATCCTTCACATTCTAGTTGGTTAGCAGGCCATTTTAAGACGGTGTTGTTATTATCTTATGAAAGTATTGTAATAATAATTTTTTGCAGGAATATGGAACCACATAAGCGGCGTAAACTTTACACTGAAACACAACTTGCCGAAGCAATCAAGGCAGTTAATGAAGGTACGAGTGTATATGAAGCATTAAAAAAGTTTAATATTCCAAAAACTACATTAAGAGACAAACGAGATGGGAAGTATAAGAATGAGATTTGTGGAATTCAGCCGGTTCTCAATTTGAGTGAAGAAAAACAGCTCATAGATTGGATTCACTATCTTGGCAAACTGGGATTTCCAGTCACAAAAGAACAATTATTAGAAGCAGTGGCTAAACAGTCAAGAATTTAAATCGACCCAACCCTTTTAAAAACGGTGTGCCTGGCAGATACTGGTTTGAAAATTTTTATAAAAAGACATCCCACGGTATCAAAACGCGTTGCACAAAATCTTCCTACAAGCCGAAATCAAGTCACAGAAGTGGCTATACGTGCATGGTTGCCTGCTTCATGTTTTCGAAGACCCGAGACGAGTGTTCAACTGTGACGAAACTGCTTTCTTTTTGTGTCCAAAAGAGAAAGAAGTTTTGGTTAGCAGAGGTAGCAAACAAGTATATAATCGTGTCGCAAATGACGAAAAGAGTACTTGACTGTACTTGTGAACGTTTCAGCTGACGGAAATCTAGCACCTCCAATGATACTCTTTCCGTACAAGCGTTTACCAACAACTCTTGCGCCTACATTACCTCGTGGATGGGGACTTGGTCACACGGAATCGGGTTGGTTGAACACAGAAGCATTTTATGAATACGTTACTAACTGCTTCTATCCTTGGCTCGTGAAAAATGAAATACCGTTTCCAGTAGTACTGTTTTTGGATGGTCATACGTCTTACATATCACTTCCACTGTCAATTTTCTGTAAAGAAAAAGCGATCATCCTGGTAGCTTTACTGCCCAATACTACACATATCCTACAGCCGCTTGATGTAGCAGTTTTCAGGTCAGTCAAAGGTACATGGAGGACTGTTGTCCACGATTTCAGAATAAAAAATAGCTATGCTAAGCTCAAACGCGCTGATTTTGCGCCAGCAGTAAAAAAATGCTTTGACCAGTGTCTTAAGCCTGAAACAATACAAAGTGGGTTTAGATCTTGTGGATTGTATCCATTTGATCCGTCTAAAGTGAACTACAGTAAACTATTGGCAAGTGTAAAACATACTGAAGACATGAATCAAACAAGTAATCCATCAAGAAAGTCTGATGCAAATGAAGAAAAAATTAAATGTGATTTCGAGGCTACATTTTCACCTGTAACGCTACAAACATTCAAGAATTCAGGAGACCAATGGACGGGAGATCCAACTTATGAAAAGTTATTCCAATATTGGAAAAATAATTCCCGGAAATGCGATCAATGCAGACAATGGACATGTTTTGCAGCTAGGCGAAACAACACTAAATAACAATTTTGTGGAAGAAACGCGAGACATATCTGAGGCAGTTTTAAATTTGGATATAGTGTCTGGTAATGATCTAATACTTCCAATGGAGCAAGTTTTAGAAGGAATGGGGAAAGAGGCCTCTAACTTATCTTTGCTTATTGAAAAACCTCTTCCCACGCCATCGTCTGATGCTAAATTGTTAACTGTACAAAAACTGGACAACATACCGCTACCATCTAACAACGAGTTAACTACATCCTTGTCCACTTCAATTCCTGCACCTGAAAATTATATTTTAATTGTAATAACCACGAAACCTCTACAAGGACTTCAGAAATATACACCATCACCCAAAAATGCATCATATAAAGAAGCCGCAGCAAATACAAGTGCCATAAGTGGTAACTCTGCAATTCCAACACCGTTTAAGAATTTTGCAACGCCCTTTAAAAAATCCCTTTATTTTCCAAAAAATAATAACGACACTAAAAAGAAACCAGTAAATAAAAAGCTTACGCCAACAGTAGCTATAGCCGATGAATTTATGGAATATCAAAGGAGGATAATAAAAGAGAAAGAAGAAAAAGAAAACAAAAAACAAAAAAGAAAACAGGAAATTATGGAAAAAAAGCAACAAAAAGAACAATTGATGAAAACAAAAAAGTCAGAAGGCTTATCTAAGAAAACAACAGCTTCGGAGAAGAAAAAGGCTATTAAAAACCGGCTGCGGCCAACAAAGAAGACTCTCCCATAGCAGGACCTAGTACTTAAATATAAATCAGATGACGATTTAGATTTTCATTTGCGTTCAAAAGAAGCAACAAAGCGTGGCGTAATATTTGAAGAGTTAGAAAACGAATTTAAAAACGGGCACCAATATTCTAATAGTACTTTAATAAACGATAGAGATTCTTTTGAACCAGAAACCACCGCATGTGAGGCAGGTTCAGACTCTGCAAGAGAGATAGTTAAACGTCGAATCTTTTATAGCAGTGAGTCTGAAGATGAATGTATTTTTTAAGTAACTTTAGTTTTTAGATTCGATTAGATTCGATATCAATTTGATATATTTTTTGAGATCATAATAAATTCATGTTGATTATTTCTTAAAAGTAAAATTATTTAGCAAAGAAGTGCTACTATTTTTGTTTTTTTAAATAAAAAATAGAACAATATATAGAAGCAAATATTTGCATTTTTATTTTGCTTCACCACACCAGCCTACACCAGCAACCACATGCGTCTCACTGCTGGGCACATACCTTCTCTTATACACGATCGGAATTAGCAGCTTTAAAATCGTTAATAACTTCACAGCCATTTTTATTATTATTTATTTATTCCTTAAATTAACATTTATAGTCAAGCTACACATGTTAAAAGGAGTGACATTATATAAACATGGAGAGTAACATTTTACTTAAGTGCTAACTATACATTGATTGAGCTCGGCGTCGTTATTGACTCTAGGTATCGGCTACTAACTGACAAAAAACTAGGTTTCGTGCATTGGAATATGTCAAGTTCGCTGTCGCTGTCCAATATATCGTTCAGGAAAGACAATGCGCGGTGCAGCGGTGAGTGGGATAATGCCCGGGTCCGCGCCGCCGGGACTACAAACAGCGCGCGGCGACGAGGGCGCAGCTGAATACTGCTGTGGACAGGTACTCGAAACGGGACAAGTGCTAGCAACTGAGGGTTATGTATTTGGCCACGGATTAGGAGATAAAAATATCTTACGAGTGCCACATTTCTTCTGGCCTCGAGGGTGGTGTAGTTAACCATTCCGAGAATATACAGACTAGGGTACATGTATGGATAGTAACCATAAAGTTTACTATATAGATGACGGATGAACGATTTCTGGACCCTCTCCAACATAAGTGTGTAGTGTTGTTCATGGGGACTCCAAATTATCGCATTCGTCTCAAGTCGGCTTCAAAATTACTTAATGGCGGCCTATAGACACAGACAAAAATAAATTGCTCTAATTCTACTGCACTTAGTTCTATAGTCCGTTCAACAGACATGGATACAATGTCTTTACGTTCCTTAAATTTTAACTGACTATTTAATATAATTAATTACCCACCATGTATGGCACTAAGTCTGGTGAACGAATTTCCCGCCTGGTGATTATTAAATTGGGGCATTAATTCATTATTATTTAACCAATGTTCAGTAATACATAAAATATCAATATTAAAATCATTCAAAAAAAGTTCAATCTGTAAATTTTTTCCTCTAATACATTGAATATTTTGATGCACCAGGTGGATATACTTTCCATTATTGCAGTATTTTTCATTATATTTATTTAAAACTAAATTGCCAGAGACAGAATCTTTTGTCTTAACAGCTAGTTTAAATCTATTAAATCATTGGTTATGACTGGAACCAATTCCAAGTTCATACTGGGCTGCTCAATAGAAGCAGAATTGTCTGCCAAATTCTTGGCAGAAATGTCAAGTAAATAGGATAGCAATAAAGCTATTTGTCTTTTGTAATAATTTGAAAGGCAACACTTGCCTTTAGTCAAAAACACCATAGGCATATGGTATTTACTAACAAAATTGTTAGTGTCAATTATGCTAAACTTACTACTATATGTACAAACATTATATAGAGATATATTTAACTTATGTCTAGTGGTATTTTCTGCCTCTGACATTTGCTCACAATAGGGGAATGTGAAAAAAATAATTTCATGCACTGCAAGCGAGTTAAACTGTTCAAAGTATTTAATTAAATTATTTTTGTTCACATTACCCCTATTCCCCATAAGAATAAGCAGTGTTGTCTTAGAATTAATATTACTGTCATTTAAAATTTGTTTTAAGACGAAACGGGAGCTGAGCTAAAAGTCAATTTTGAGATTTCAAGCTGAATATACCCGTCGCTCTGACGGGGCGTGAGAGACTGTATTTGTGTGTGTAATGCACGCACACAGATGCGTACGCTTGCACCCGCGCGCGCCTCATTGCCGACAATTTGCAATGTTATTTTTCGTGCGTTACTGCCACGAGGCGTTCACTTATTACTTACTGTGTTGCGATTGAATTTTTTGACCCGGCTTACGTTTACGGAACTCGATAATCTTTCTACTACTGTGACTTGGCTTTGTTTACTTGACTTTGCTGATCAGCTTATTGTTTTGGACTCCGTGAGTTGTGGTTACCTATTGGACCGCACGCAATTCATCTACCTTTATTCAAGTAATTAAGCGTAATTAGCCGAAACCTTTATAAGAGTGTAATTCATAAGAAGTACATAAGATATAATTTATGTACAGGGGCCCTACCGTGAAAATCGAACGATAGAGCGCTATCCGCACGTAAATTAGTTCGAACGAACCAACTGGACCTTACCGGGAAACTCTTTCGTTTTGGCTTACGTCTTTCGAATCCATAGAATTGACCGACGTGAATGGAACGAACGAACCTAACGTAAAGTGCGCATCACACTTCATATCCCACGCTGGGACATAAAACCGGTAAATTAATAATTTACTTAAAACTGAGTTAGATATACTTAAATAATTAGTTTTACGTACTTATAACGTACAATGATACTAAAAACCTTCGTAGAATAAGTTTTAATACCAATTTAACATTTTTTGCTGTTTTTCGAATATAATTTTAATAGATGAAGCAGTAGTGTCAAGACTGTCAATGTCAAATACTTTGTTTACTGTCTTATGGCTGTCTTGATGTCGCCAATGTTTGTCTGTTGTACCCAGGGACCGTTACCGGTATTCTGACTACAGGTTATTATTGAGGTATAACCGGTGTAATTTGAATTTGGGTATTTATATCACTTAAGCTCCGAATAGAGGTATTCGAATACCGGTATTCAATAGTGTTATCGGTTTACAAACAAACAAACAAATACCACTATTTGATAGTTTACTCCTAAAGCTATTACCGGTAATAAGTAAGTGCCAATACCGGTTGTAGTAGTACCACGATTCGTTCCTTCGCTACTCGTCAAGGACGTTGTCCGGCCCGCTTGTAAAGTTGTAAATACTTAAGATCCGGATCTTAGAATGCCCGTTTTCATGTTGGCTGGTAAAATTAGCTGTTAGGTGATGATTTTCAATGATAAATATTTAATAGCGTTCATTTGATTCATTTAATTGTTTTTTTTTGTTGATTTAATTGTATTTTATTACGTATGTAGTTTATAATCTCAAATATATGAGCGCCGATTAGACGTGCGCGCCGCCGCCATAAGGAATCCGCGCGCCGCCGCCGCCGCCGGTAGATTAAAATGCGCGCCGAATATTTTTTATAAGACAGTATTATGCAGCGTTAAAATATGTAATAGGTTATAGTCCGATAAGAAATAGTTGAAATAGGCGCCACTTCCTACGTAACTCTCACATTTTTGACGTAAAATACTTACTTAAACATGGCAATAATTACGTACCTACTTACGGAAATTTTTTGGTCATATAATTTAATTTCTACTATTTTATGTCGCACCAACACCATACTAACTATTTATTATGTGGCAGTACGATTTACATAAAAATGTGTTGTATGTACCATGTACCTATGGGTAAAACACATTTACAAAGTATAATGTCCAGTGTTTTAACCGTTGTCGATTACAGGGCACTAGTGCCAAGTATGCGAAGAGTAAAATTATCACGTTTTCTGGTAGTTTTTATGAATATGAATATGAATTAAACAGAGGGATTTTAGGTGTTTCAAAACCTTTTAAAAAGTCATTACTTGTCGTATTGCAACGTAATGAACCAAATAGATAAAAAAATATTATTACGGTTTTTTTTTCCTGTGCGTTCATCAAGACATCAAGAGACAGACCCGATTTCATTTGAGAAATTTCTTACGAAAATATTGAAAAAATTGCATGCATTGTTGTATACCATTGCTCAGATGTTGCTGCATCCTACGATACCCCGCTAAGTTTGATTTAATGTTAATAAAATGACGCCAATGACTGGTAAAATTTTACCACCTACGAGCTATAAAGCTATTGGAAAAATATAAAAATAATAGGTTTTACTTTAGTTCATAACATAAGTTGACATTATCAGTAAGTGTATTTGTAATTAAAAATGCAATTATTCTATATTTATTAAAAAAAAAACATGAATTTGACAAAAAAAACCTTATGCATATAAAGTACTGTATACTAACTAGGCAACGTCCAAAATACTAGACGTCTTTTCATTATGCGGCGTATCTTTTTATTTACACCGACTGGCAACATCCAACATATTTGACATACCTATGTTTTTTTCGAAACTATTACAAATAGATTTTTTTCATGATTTTTCTACAATAAACAACCACATAATAAGATAATAACACCAAAAAAATGATACTTACACAGTTTTTTGAGATTTTTTTCCCTTGTCGATTTAAGGGTTAAGCATGGCTTTTCATTATACGCCTTAATATTGAAAAGTTGAAAAATTCCACGCCGCCGCCGTGGATTTTTTTCTGGCGCGCCGCCACCCAATTTTTTTCGACCGGCGCGCACGTCTAGCGCCGCCCAATAGGCATTTAGCCGGCGGCGGTTCACCGGTCAAAATTGGTTGGCGGTGGCGGCGAATCGGCGGCGTAGCCTTGAAAACTTGGTTTATGCGAAGAGAATTCAAACCTTAATTCATTTAATTTCATTTCATTTAATTTATTTAATTATGGTAGGAAAAAAGTTTTTCATGGCATTAACTGTAGATAAGCAGCATAATGAACATCTCTTTATATTGTGAGGTTACTGTTAATTGAATCTATCACTAATTCACTACACTTTATAAAACAAAGTCCCCCGCCGCGTCTGTCTGTAACTATATGAATGTATGTTCACGATGAACTCAAATACAGACCACCTACTAATCGCAAAAATAGTATGAATGAATCAATGAGTGAATGTGACTTAAATGTACGATATTAAGCCTATAAAAACCCCTTCAAGAAACTTTTTTGCAGTTGATATCAACTTGATATTGGTACGAAATACGGAACCCTAAAAAGAATTATTAATTTCAAAAATGTCTCAAAAATTGTATTGAACAACTATTTACAACTAATATTGCTCAAAGGTTAACTGGAAGAGATCCCTTAAAGGCATAAGTTCGCCTTTGTACTAATGACGAATGTTATTTTTCCTGTTTTGTTTTGATTTTTGTACAATAAAGTGTTTTACTACTACTACTAATACTAATATATTAAAGCAGAAGGAGTTGAAAATAAAGTTCCAGTTAATCCTTGTTTAATATTCGCTGAAAGTTGTTGAGCATTAGACTTTTCTGAGTGAGCACTCTATGTATTTTTTTCTTTATGTGGTTAAATGCACGTAATGATTATTTTTAGATATAATTTTAATTTATATTTTTGTTCGGTAAATAAAACAAAAATATGATATGAAAAGTTTTCTTGATTTCTATTTAAAGTTAATTGTTTTTATATAAAGTACCATCTCTTAAAATATCGGTACCTAATTTGTTAGCACGTTATATAAAAGCAATAAATTCCCGATCAAACTAATCTGCATAGCATTTGCAACGACAACGTGTGTAAATATCATCGTTAATGTCAAAGTTCTATGAAAATATGACGTTTATATTATAATAACACTCCCTCACTTTGTTCTGTTCAAATCGGTGCAAAGTTAGCTTAGACAGACTCTAGTATCTAACAAGGTCACGCCGATGCCACACCGATAGCGCAGAATTTTGGCGGCGGCGGCGGCGCGAAAATTTTGGCGGCGCGGCGCTCATATTTCATATGGAAATGTTTTCTGGGATTAATTATTTTCATTAATTCATTCATTAACCTCGTGCCTTGAAACGGTCGCAACGCTCAATTTTACAGATTTCGAACCACTCGTGGTTAAATCATGAAATCTTTCGCTTGTACAGCGATCAATATAAGCATGAGCAAAAAGAATAGATAGTAAGTTACATATGTCTTTGGCATGAGGACTTAACAACAACTTTAACCTCTTGTCGCAAAGTTTTTGGTTACTCTTTGATCAAGTGCAATGAATACCGGTATTAAATACGAAAACCATTACCGGTATACTGAATACCTGTTATTATTGAGGTATTAATGAATACCGGTATTTCATTATGTCAATTAGTGTACAAATAGCGATAAAGACAAAAACGGAATGACAGCAATACCTCTAATGCGAATATAGGTATAACATTTTAACCGGTATTCGTTTGACAGTTTTTATACAGGTATTTAATAAAACCGGTTATACGGTCCCTGGTTGTACCACATATTTTAATATTATAAAATTTGTATTTACATTGAAAAGGTAAGAAAATCTTTCTTGTCTTTAAAAAAATACTTACTAAGCAGAAGAAATTACGCTTTATAATTGAAGTACTTGACGACTTTTTGAAACTATGTATCACAATGTACCTACTTTTGATTATTTTAGTTGCTTTTATCAAGAAAATTATACGAACCAAACATATAAATTACTTCCTAGTACCCGATGACTTTCGAAACTACATAGTTTCGTTGCATACTTTTGGTTACTCTCCCTCGACTTATGAAACAAATAGTAATAAGATACTTTTTAAACAGTGAACAGTTACATGTACAACTTTTTACATAAAAAAATATTTTAGCAGTTTAAAGGATAATTTTCAATCTACCTATTATTAATATTTTCTCAAAAGTAATTTATAATATTACTTTGTAAGTTCTTAAGGTCAAATAGTCTATTGATTTTCCGCGGCTCCTGTAGCCGGTTATTTTAGGGAAATATGCTCTAATTCATGTGTTTTTTAGTTCCAGACTAGTGGGAATCACAATGGACCTACAGTGAGCACCCTGGCAAGGAATATGTTCAAGCTTATTCGCTTCCAGCTATTGCTGGAAAACGGAAATTTCTATAATGATATGGAGGCCAACAAAGGTAGGCATTTTTACTGATTTGGATCACAGTAACGTTTCGTACTCATGAAACTATCCTGATTGTGTATGAGATAATCAACGGTTTCCTTTCACTTTCATACTTTCTTTGAAATAAAAGTGTCTGCCCAACGCCAACACCAACATGGGTACCTACTTACCTAGATGCCAAGTAGGCTGGCCACATACTTATATATCCTATACCTCATGCTTTAAAGGTCTACAAATGTCTAAATTATAATAAATAAGAATAATTAGATTTGACATATAAACTTAATTTCAATTTCACACCGTTCACTGAAGTATGGTTTAATACAATAATTTGTATATATCTAAATATAATTCTTGTTTTTATTAACATTTCCACAGACTCCAGAGCATGTCTGGCAGCGCCTCATAGGGCTATCCTGCCCTCGACTCCCAGTCTACCAGCCGCGCCGGTCCGTCGCCTAATCACAACTCCAACCCGGTCAACTGCAACAGGAGCCACAAGAAGATGAGGTGGTGCTGGAGATGAAGGTGATCGAAGCCAACGACCACTTATACATCCGCGAACTGATGCGGTAGAAAAAACTTTGGTCTTTTTTTAACATTAATTTTATAACTTTATTTGCTTAGACTGATTTGAAATATTCTTTATTGAAAGTGTGTAATGTATATTGAATTTTGTCCTATTTTTGTTAAAATAATAAATAATACCATTATACGTAAAGTATATTTTGTTGAATTTAGCTATTTTTATCAGTACACGGAAGCGTCGCGACTATATCTCGCAGATTGTCGGGCAGTGCAGTGGTCGAACACGTAGTAGGGAGATTTTCAATAAAAAGTTTGTCTTTACATTAACATTGTTTTATTTATCACAGTACATACAGCAATCATTCAAATTATTTGTGTAAAAATTTTAACCCTTTTACCAGGCTAAGGGTTAAGGGTTATATTTCCCACGTATGGCACTTCAAACATGTGTTCTATTTTTGATGAGTAAGACATTCGATTGTCATTTTCGAATTGCCAGCCTGGTAAAGGGTTAAAATTGTATAATTATATTTTAAAAATAAATATAATAAAATTCGGGACTAACACATTCAGCACATGCAGAAACAGGCGGCAAATGGGCAGAAGCTTCCTCCTCTTCCCTTATTGTCTACATTCGAAAAGAGTTAGTGAGACCAAGATATTAAGCGATTTTTATAGCACAGACGTGCGAATGTTATTTAAATTCATAATTTCATAGAAATTTGGAGTTTAAAATACACTTGCACGTCTGTGCTATAAAAATCGCTGCATACTTATCTTGGTCGCACTCTAATGTCATTTACATATTATTGACTAATCATTGACTATGTTTATATGCACATACAAGAGTAAGAAATAAAATAACCTACGTAACCTTGTAAAATTATTTATCATAGGTACATTTATAACCGTTTCGGTGCGGTTGGCACGACAGGCGTGTCATTAATGATTTCAACGTGTGGCGCATGACACGACAGGCGTGCCATCATATTCCATGGCGTAAGGCACGCCTGTCGTGTCATGAAATAATTGTTCGCCGCCACAGCTAAAAGTTTTCGAAGTTTACATAACTCAGATATAACATTTAGATTTTTACATTACAAGTCTTATATATTTCGTTCGTGTGTAATTATTTCTTTACGAGTAACATGTTTGTTTATCGTTATATACTATACTACTACACTGATTGTTTTGTAACAAAATGCTGCCATGGAATTTTGAACAAATCATACATAGTAGATGCAGATATTATATTTAAACTACAAAAGAAATGTATCCGAAATCTATATGGAGCTGACTTTTTAGCACCCTGTAAACCTCTGTTCCAATCCAAACATATACTGCCTCTTCCGTCACTCTATATTTTTGAAATATGTATTTTTGTTAAGAAGAATATGTCACTTTTTGAAAATTATACAACCAACTCCAAGAGAGGGACGCATAGAAATAAATTGCTTTTACCTATAACTAAACTAGCGCTATCTAGAAAAAACGTCTACTGTATGGCTATCAAATTATTTAATATCCTTTCTGATGAATTTAAAGAATTGCACTTACAGACATTTAAAAAAACATTATTTAACCATTTAATTGCGAATTGTTATTATTCTGTAGATGAGTATATAATCAATTGTAAATTGTAATTTAATTTTAATTATTAATTTAATGTTATCACAATGTATTTAAAAATGTATTATGTAGGTACAGAACTGCATGAATAATCGTAGTGTGTAAGTTTAGCTTTACTTGTACATAGTTAGTTTAGCTAGTTAGTAAGTAGTAATATTTGTACGCCAGCCATGGCAAAACAAGAATCGTTCTGTAATGAAATATTGAACACCTATGTATATACACGCTTGTTTAATGCAAATAAACGATCATTCATTCATTCATTCATTCATCTTAAAAAATAAACACACGCATTATACATCTTTAAATTTTTAAGTATTCTATCTATCTATCTTTGTATATCTACATCATCTATATCGATGGTCAAATATTCAGAACTATACTAGACAAAGTTATGCAATTTTTTTCCGTTCTCATAGTTAATAACACAATCGGCACAATCTGAGTCTGGTTAAGACACATATTTTAAATCCCCCAGAAACAAATGTAATTTATTGTACCTGCTAGGTATATTACTCCGTAGTCAACTTGGCCAATACAACGCTTAGTGCTGCTAATCGTGTATTAGTTTAACTAGCAGGTACAATAAATTACACAATTTATTCCTGTAAAGGAGGCGATTCAAATATATGTGCCTTATTATCCTTATGCCTTACATTGGCTTTCTATGTTGTATTTAATAATTACCACAGCATACGGTTTTAGAGCGTTATACTCATATCACCTTACTCCATACTCCCTCGTGGCGTGAAGTTATGGCCTCATAGGAAATAAGACTAGTTTGCTAGCCTCTACTAATATAGTAGATAAGTCTTAGTCTTCTTCTATACTACGTAGGTACGGGGCATTGGGTAATAGTTGCATTATCAGCTGGTAATGTAGCTCCTTGAAAAGCCGGCAGTGGTATTTTCATCGCCGTCGTCGGGAGTACGGTCTTCGCGTATAGGCACAGCATGGATCGCAGATCAGACAGTAGTGGCCATGGTGGTGGTGTAACTGAAACATCATAAGAACTGGTATTAGAATTATTACTATACTTACTATGTACTAATATTACTGTTTGACATCTTCATTACATTACTAGGAATTTGATTATTATTTAGAACAGCGGTAGGCAATAGGCGGCCCGTGAACCTCTCACTTGCGACCCGCGAGTCCCCTTGGCTATTTTGTTGTATGTAATATTGACAAACGACAATGTTTGATAAAGTAACACATATTAACAAAGTGCGGCCCGCTTCAACTTTTTAACTACTATGTGGCCCTTGGCTGCTAAAATGCCGACCGCTGATTTAGAATACTAATTTTATGATTCTTATTTTCTTTAGACGCTAGTTTACAATGACTTCGCCATTTTGGAAGTTTTCGACGTGTAATAGTTACATGTCGTTGAAGTGTCGCCGGGAAACAGACACACACCAACAATGCGCGTGCTATCCCTGGGGAAAGCGTATCTAAGTATAAGCCTATAGTAGGACCTATGCCGATGGTTGTTGGATCTGTCGGCCAATGAAACAGCTTTCTCGTCACCCCCCAATGCAAATCTACCTACCTATGTTACTTAATATCAGTTTTTTTTTAATCTCTAGGTAACTTACAAATACATAATATGTATGTTAGAGATAGTTCGAAAAGTGTATACATTGTTATGAATTTTATGATACTGACTATGTATTATTAACAGAATAAGTGTCTTGGCATCTTGCAGCTGTAAACTTATACTTAGTGTTTACCTGAATAAATAAAAAATAATAAAGAACTGCAAATCAGTGTCCATAACACAAAGTTACCTTTTAATATCCCAAATGTTAGCTCTATAGTGGAGCGCGCCTTCTTTTGTATGGCGTTATAGCCTCGGGGATTCTTCTGCGGCGCCGGTTGCAGAAATCATAACGTGTTCCGTGTTCCCGCAGTGGATACCCGGAGTCTTCTAAAATTATAATAAGCACATTATATTAATAGTGGGTTAATATCTGCCTAAAAACCATCGCTGGTGTTACGGAACCTTTTCTGAAGGCCGCAATGGAAACATTTATTTGTAACTAACACAAACAAACGAAGAGTCTCTCACCCTAAATGCATATATGTACAATAAGCGGCAATTATTGCCGTTCTGTCAGGGATAATAATATAAAATAAGACAATTATATTCCTATTATTTCCGTCCTCCGCATTTTACAACTAGAGTTAGACCAAGATAAGGCTGCAATGATTTTGATAGCACGCACAGTGTAGGCAAGTGTTATTTATGCGTCATAATTTCATAGAAGTTTGACGTTTAAAATAACAGTTGCACTGCGTGGGCTCGCGGGCCGGGCTGCAAGCGAAAGATTAGCAGGCCGCATGCAGCCCGCGGGCCGCCTGTTGCCGACCGCTGCGTTAAACCATTAATTAACCCCTGACGTAATATGTGCATCTATGTCTGTCTGTAGTACGTAGCTCCCAAACACACATACACTCACACAGGCTCATTGATCTTACTGTAGGATCGTTTAGTGCAGTGGTGGGCAAACTTTCTTCATGGGGGGCCAGAAATTAAGGAAATTTAAGTGGAGGGCCAGAATTGTAGCCAAAATTTATTTTGATATGTGATAATCGTGGGCCAATGTCATATACTAATTATTTCATAGGACCGTCGGCGAGCCGGATAAAATCCATTCGCGGGCCGCAGATGGTCCGCGGGCTGTACTTTGCCCACCACTGGTTTAGTGTATGATTAAGAACACAATATATATTTATATAAATTATTAAGTTATAACATACCTGCCCACCTAATGTGCGCTATTTGGCTGGTACCACATGCCCGCTGCTCAAAGTAGTCTTGACTAATGCTTTTGCTCCATATGAAGGCGTCGTGGGTTGCCCTGCCGTACGACGCGTCCATGTTAATGATGTAGTTGACTTGTTCCCATATCTGGAAACCGAACGTTACATAATGTTAATTTATATTTCTCCATAGTACGAATTTAGTTAGCTTAGCTCCCTTTTGCTTGTATTGTACAATTCTAATATATTCTTATTTTTCAGTCATCCACATTTTACATCTAGCGTCATTCGACAATTTTGTAAATCATTTTTTCCATGATGCGCTAACTAGACGATTAATTGATTGCGTGTGTGTGTGAATTAATAAAAAAAACACACACACATATACACACATGCTTATTAATATTACTGTGGTATCGTAGTGCGTGATTAGGAACACCAAATATATTTATATAAATTATTAAATTATAACACATACCTACCTAATGTACACTATTTCGCTGGTGGGCACATATGCCAGCTGCTCGAAGTAATCTCGACTAACGCTGTTGCTCCATATAAATGCGTCGTAGGTTGTCCCACCATACGACTTGTCCACGTAATTGATATGATCCCGTATCTGAAAACCAAACGTCAGTTGTTGTTAATTTCTGTTTCACTTTAGTACGAAGTTACAAAAAAAGGAAGTCAAATTCAAATCATGAATATTTTAGAGTAGGTATACAGTAGTATACACATCTTCTATAAAGTCTGGAAATAAGTAATGTAAGGCTTAGTAAATTAAATAAATTAATAATCCATACTTTCATACTAATATTATAAATGCGCGTAAAAGTGTGTCTGTCTGTTACCTCTTGACGCAAACCGCTGAACCGATTTGGACTAAATTTGGTATGGATATAGTTTGGGCCCCGAGAAAGGGTTAGTTTTTTTCAATCATCGTCATCATCCTACGCAGACGATGTCGCGGGCAGAAGCTAGTAATTAATAAATATCTTGGACACGGCGCGTATTATAGTAGGGGAGAAGGGGGCAACTATCACTGGAGGCAGCTTAGAACAAATGCGTTTTAAAATGTATTTTTGATGCGATAGTGATACAAATCCATATTTTGGGCTTGCAACATCGACCCACACAACTGTAACCTGACATTTTTGAAGTTTGACAGAACATGAACGAACCAGTAGCTTATTTTGTTTTCGATGCTACCCGTTAGCGGTATTTGTGCAGATTTGTAAGGTTTCTCAGGCTGTATTTGAAGGAAGTGGTTAGTGAAACATAATTTATTAGATAGAACAATCTATTATGTTTAGTGACGAAGGATGAATAATCAAAATTTGCGATGTTTCTACAAAATAACGACGTTTATTTTTTTAAGTAGGTGTTGGGGTAGTTATGAAAAATAAATAGGAGGCAGTTTTGATCAGCAGTCTGTTCAAAACTACCCCGGCTATAAGAAATGTTCATAACTGCCCCGATATTGACTGGAATTTGGTATGTAAATTGAAACCTAATAATATTTTAGTTATTTTAGTAAATGCTAATAATGCATTTACCTAAATTCCATGAACTAAGTGGCTCAGTAATTATTACGTTTAGTCATGTTTAATATAATATGATTTATTTGTTAACAGGTAAAAATGGTAAGGAATTATAAAAATAAAGAGAATCACATCACATAGAACCAAAATATAATAAATACTCATATAATCCGCTGTTAAAACATTATTGGGGTAGTTTTGAAAAATGGTATGTGCAAAACTGCCTCAAGGGGGTAGCTTTAGTAAGATTTCAATACTTTTCAAAGTTACCCCCACTGAGGCACCTATGAACACTCCAAAAAACATGAATGTACAAAACTACCCCATCTCTGTTGTAACTGCAAATTATACGAGTAAACTGTTAACACGATTATTTCTAGTGACAAATTGTGACAAGTACCGACAAAAAAAACGCGTATATCTCGATATTATTGCCCTTACAGCCCATTTTTCAAATCTGCGCCATGTAAGTTCAAAGCTACCCACTCTTGGGGCAGTATCGAACATTATTCCTTGAGTTGTAAAAATCTAATTTGTACTATTATCTTTAGCATTATATATGTGCAAATACAGTAATTACCTAGGTTAATAACGTAGGTTATTGTGTAGAGGCTTAAAACTGGTTTCAATAAGTAATATTTTGAACTATGACAATTAATGTAAAAAGTGTACCAGGCTGCCCCCCTCTCCCCTACCTACGTCGATTCCTCTCACTGCGGCCTTGGCCACCGGCATCTTGGACCTTGCCCCGCTGCTGGCGACATTCTAGGTTAGTTTTTTTTTTTATAATATGTTTCTATATTTTTGATTGTTTTGTGCTTTTTTTTACATTCTACTTATATATTCATATTGTAAAAAACCTAAAAGCTAAGACACAAATCGACCTAGTCCAATAGAAAGCTGATTAAGCTTGTATTGTGAGTACTAAATGAAGATATAATTATACAATAGATAGAATAATATAAAACATTCATAACTCCGGATCATATATCTGTGATAAACACAGAAATAAATACCTTTACCAGGATTCGAGCTCGAAAATTCCTGTTTCATTGACGGGGTCACTACCGACTGGGCTAAGAGCCAGTTTAAAATTAAAGTATTTTGGGATTAGAATAAACTGGTTAAGATTATTATTCCACAAAATTATTTTTACACACATGGAAAAGATTAAATATACTGATCAATATATCAACCTCCTAACAGGATAAAGAGGCAATCTTTTTTTATAAGGTACACTAAAGAGACAACTTTCAAAACATTATTAAAATAGTAAACAGTAGTATACATAAGAGGTAGGTTTTTTTATAAAATTGCCCTTCAAAACAAGCACAGAAATAGACAAGCTGTTTTAGCTGCTTCTATTAGACTAATAATAATAATATATCTGCCGGAAATAAAATTGCATATCATTTTATTAGGCAGTCGTCCGTTTTATACCATTTATATCCCTTAGCCCAGTACTTAGTCCATGGCTTGCACGCATTAGCCTAGTTAATTTTACATACCATCAACTCTCAATAGTCCTTACACCCTGGCGGATGGTGCCTCTGCATGCGCCCCATGACGCGGGCAAGGGCAGCATCCGCTCGGTTTACCCCTTACATTTCATTAAGTGTCAAAAGGGACTCACGTGTTACCTACGGCTCCGCGCACGCCTCCCAAAGGTCCGGAACACCATCGTTCCGTGATGGAAAAGATATACAAGAAGCGGTCTTCAGATTCCTATGGCCCATGAAGGGTCACACGTGTGCATCGAAAACCCCTGGAATGCAGAATGAAATTATTAGTACATTTATAAAATATGATATAAGATTAATGTGCATTACTTCTATGTGACTGGACAATTCTTCCTTTTAAACCCTAGATTTTTTTTAATAATATCTATCAGTATTTTTTATAAATTCATACAATTTTATTAGTATATTAAGTAGTGTGTGCCAGGTACTCACAGTATTATTTTATCTGATATGAGGTTATTATAAATAATGTAAACAAATTTCACTTACCCGGCTTTAATGATAGCCCATACTGATAAGGAGTTTGTAAATACCACGCTGCATATTTCCATACTGAGGTGGAAATATGCAGCGTGGTATTTACAAACTCCGCGTCCAGAACATTCACTTAGCGGAATTTTTCTCGCATTAGGCACCTATACAAGCGGCTTGTAGCCGGGTTTCTTCAGCCAGGTTCTCTTGCGACAGAAACATCTTTGTAAAATAGTTCACAAACAAACAGTACAATTTCACGCAGCACGACACAATCAACTATAATAATAAGATACACGAAGGGCATGATACCCTATTATGACAGAATGAAATTGCCAGGTCATGAAATTGAAAAAACAGGAGCACTGCTTTTAAACTGCGAGTTGATAGAGTATAATCCCCAAATATCTATTTATTGATCCCGCTGCAGTGCTCAAAAACCGAGGACATTCAAAATATTTGCAAAACAATGCGCGGATTCACTGCCACAAAAACGGGATAAAAAGCTGAAAACCGAGTTATCTGGCAGCACTATGGTAAACGAAAGAACAACGTTAGCTCTTGAGGTAACGTGTGTTTTGACAGTTCTTTACGAATTTCGTGCTGTCAAAAACTCCGAAAATTCCGTTTCGCGGTAGGTCTATGGAACGATATTCGATCCATAATCGTCTTTCGAACGGGCCGTTCGATGACGGCTGTCTTCGCGGTTGCAAACCGTGTTTTATCTGTCAGAATTGCCCGCAATTGACGATTTTCGGTATTGGCGGTAGCCCCCCTGGTTTGCTGTTAGCTTTTAATTGTATCACTTTACATATATGTTACTCAAATAACTAACACGGTTACACTGTTGTAAGAACATTATTTTTCAGGTAGGCCTTATTATACCTACTATAGGCCTTATTACCTCCTAGTACCTTAGTAGTAGTAGTACTACTACGGAAATTGATTCAAAGACTCAAGACTGACTTAAGTGGCAGTAGGGTGTAGGGTTTTTTCTAGGCTTAATGAGTTCGCTGAAGCTTATCTTTTATACTTAGCGCACAGAACCACTAGTTTAACAGTATCAGCTCTAACCACATGTCACCATTTTGTCCTTTACGTAACAAACTCAGGGGCCCAGAATATCCGATGTACCTATCAAATCAAGGTTCTGTACCAAATAAGGCCCGGTTATTATAGTTCGTTATTTTTTAGCATTAGAAAGAAGGTAAACAATCATGACGTGTCTTTTTATTAATAATTATTGAAAAACGCTTTCAAAAATTAGTTTATATTACTTATGAAAGCAAAAGAATATAAAAAAGTATATGATTAATACATACATACATACATACAATCACGCCTATTTCCCGGAGGGGTAGGCAGAGACCACGGATTTCCACTTGCTACGATCCTGACATACCACTTCCGCTTCCTTCACATTCATAACATTCCTCATACACGCTCGCCGGTTTAGGGTGCTCTTGCTCATTAATATGATTAATATGATTTATAATTCTAACATATTTGCTATGACTTATTTTTCAATGGTAATTTTTAATAAGACATGTCAAAATCTGTTACCTTAATGCAAAAAAAACGAACTTTAAGCGTGCTAACTTTCAAAATTTCATTTTTTATAAGATAGTATAAGTAGATGGGCAAAAATTTTGCGTCCATGTCCACCAGTGAGTAAGTGATTGAGATACCTAAACATTTAACTTTATAATGTAAAATGATATAATTTACTAACCTACTCGTTTAATTTCAGGTAGGTTGAATAAGGAACCAAGTAACCATGGGGAGGAGCAGTATTTACTAAC
This sequence comes from Cydia splendana, assembly GCF_910591565.1. NCBI lineage: Eukaryota > Metazoa > Arthropoda > Insecta > Lepidoptera > Tortricidae > Cydia > Cydia splendana. The sequence goes on from NW_026946895.1 coordinate 929,652, forward strand.
ATTTTCTTTTTGGGTCTTCAGAGTGTATCGTTTCCTTTTTTTTGCACATATTACACTTAAATATATATTCTCTGTGTAAACCCTTACGTCTTTCACTGACAAAGGCAAGATCAGCAAATGTACAATTTGTATGATCGTGCCTGATATTTGAGATCACAGAAAATAAATATTTTAAATCCACTATTCTGCGACCTTCTAAAATTTTGTTTTATCATGATTCATGATCAAAAAGCTCGGATTCAATAGTCATATCAAACGTCGATTATGCAGTTGATGATGAGCTTGCATTTTCTACCATTGGTGCTGCAAATGCATCAACCGGTGGCGATAAACTTTGCCCTCTTGTAAAACAAATTACTATTGTGATTATGTCCAGCAAAAGGCCAAAATTCGGTTTACTTTCCTGTTTAAAATATTACTAATTTATTCATATTTCAGATTAGGTACATAGGTAACTGTCTGAATGTTACAATGCCAGCTGGCAAATTCTATCACATTTGTTTGTTTGGTAGTCATGGTAACATTCACTTACATTGATATCCTTATTAAGATCTGTATCTTATTATCCAGACCTTAAAATATTGCCACCGTTGCCCTTTAAAAAAATACTGTTTAAATAATTGGCTACTCAAACAATGCTTCTATAGTATAAATAATGACTACACAAAAATGGGTAGTATTGTATATAATGCACGAAATAAGGCCCGATTCTTAAGCGGGTTTAAATTTTGAGGCCATGTCCGCTAATACTATAGACAAAATATCAAGTTTAATAAACACAAAAAAAACATTGATGGGCCTTATTTTATAATTTAGGCCTTACTTTGTAATTTAAAGTAGAGTTAGGCCAAGAAAAATCTATAGCGATTTTGATAGAACACGCAGTGCAAGTATTATTTCAAACGTCGCTTCTATGAAATTATGACATATAAATAACACTTGCACTGCGTGTGCTATCAAAATTGCTGTAGACTTTTCTTGGTCTGACTCTAAAATATTCTTTATTACACCACAAACATAAAAACAAATTTAAATTTTAAACCCCGCCCGACGTTGCTTAACTTCGGTCAAAAATCACGTTTGTTGTATGGGAGGCCCCACTAAAATTTTTATTTTATCCTGTTGTTAGTATTTGTTGTTATAGCGGCAACAGAAATAAATCATCTGTGAAAATTTCAACTGTCTAGCTATCACGGTTCGTGAGATACAGCCTGGTGACAGACGGACGGACGGACAGCGGAATCTTAGTAATAGGGTCCCGTGTTTTACCCTTTGGGTACGGAACCCTAAAACCGATTTACAATGTAGATAAAGGTAGCAACAGGCGGTCTTATCGCTGTTAGTTCTTATTCTTCGTTTGTTTAGCATTAGAGTGAAGGTGACGTGTCTTTTTTAAGCATGCAATCGTATAATTATTTAGCTTTTTTGTAATAGTTATGTACTTAGTGGTTAATATTAGTATTTACTATTTTTTTTTCAATAATGCTTAAAAACGAAGTATAGACATGACAACCAAATATTAACGCCATTGTAGGGCAGGATATACAGAACATGAATCATTTGTACTGTCACGCTCCGTGATTGTTGAGCCATTTAGGGTTCTAGCTAAATTGGACATTCCATAGAGCACGAGTAAGTATGGAACAACCAATTCAGCTAGGACCCTAAATTGCTCGACAATTACGAAGCGTGCCTGTAGGTACCTAAAAATTTTGTTAACCCATTTTAACCATGCAATAAAATATTTTTGATTTTGATTTCTAATTTGAAATATTAGAATCAAAAAGTTCATAATAGATTGTATATCATAACTACAAAAATGTGTTCCCTACTCTCAACCCAAAACCCCTTGTATCTTAGGATCTAGATATTTTCACACAAGACGGTTTATCGATAACTTCTTACATCACTAGATTATCGACATTAAATGTCGACTATTGCCCATCACTTTTCTGGCTGTGTACGTATTTAGAAACTTGACTCCGCCCCTAAAATTAGTGCGATAGGGACAACTGCAGCTGAGGCGAAAAATCCTGCGTAAAAATGACAAAAATCGAGGTTTCGTAGTCCTCTTTTTCCTCCCCCAAAACTTAACCAATCGTAACCAAATTTGGAAATCTAAATGATTATGAAATTATCTGTGTCGGACCGTTTTGCTTTTTTGGCTAATTGATATCAGTTTTGAATACCACGCCTCTCATTGCGGCATAGTCTATTAGGCCATTTTGGCCGTTTTTGAAGGGCTCTAGCGCCTTAAAAAACAAAAATATCAAAAAAAAGCAAAACGGTCCGACACAGATATTGACAATATTAATCTGTGTTGAAAAAATCATTGCTCTAGCTTCAAAAACCACGGAGGAAAACGAGGACTACGTTTGTATGGAGGAATGACCACTCCTGTTGGCTCTTGATATTTTTAAAGCTACTGTGAGGCAGACAATTACAGGATTAAACGAACTTACCTAAAGTGAAGTTCTATCCTGATTATATGAAGTACTTAGTCCGTGGTAAACTATTGTAGTTGTCCTCAGTTCTGCCATAGAACGTCGCGAATTTAATAGCTAGAAATAAAAAGAAAAAACCCCGCCGCTGGCAACATTATATATCAGTAAGTTTAGAGCAAAATCGAGAGGCTAACAAGGGAAGAAGTTAACAAAATGAATGTTAACTTGGGAGGGAGGGAAGCTCCTACCACGGACTAAGTACTTCATATAATCAGGATAGAACTTCACTTCAGGTAAGTTCGTTTAATCCTGTAATTATATTTGTACTTAGTCCGTGGTAAACTATTGTAGATGTTTAGAGAATTTAACATCAATAAATAACTCGTAATGATATAACGTTTAGCCTCTCAGGAACATACTTGTGTCCCATATTCATAATATATAATTATTGAAAATACACAGTTAAGAAACAAGTGGAAACTTATTATTAACAAAATTATGGAACTGCGTTATGGAATTAGTAACAGACCTAAGGATAGTTTTCGAGAACTCTTGATCTTTGGAAATATCTACTCATCATCAAGCATGGCTCATGAAAGCCTGCTTTGAAATATCTGTAACTACCTATTAGTCACTAATTATTATAAAAATGTTTATGATTTAGGCATAATATGTAAGAGAAAAGTTTGATATAATAATACGAGTAACTTTCAATTACCTAGCTGAGATTCGCTGTTCTCTTTAAGCTCTAGAAAGGTACCTCGCTATTACAGACTTAATGTCTGTAAGACCAGACAAAACGTGAGTAATTACACGACATTACTAATTATCATGAGTATCATGAGTTGCCTAAATAATTTGCGTGCTCATACTAGAACCAAATTAGTTTGTAATTTATTCTTGTTCTGGAATAATCAAATTACCCACACAATAAGTATTTAATAATAATATATAGTTGTATAGTTATTATAGGTAGGTACATCGCAAGTTATGTATTTAAATAAACTATGATTTGTTTTTGTCATTTGGGCCAAGGCGCGCCTTGAAAAACAATAATTAATATTTATCAGATGAAAACTGCACTCTTGTTGTTGAAGTCAATCACACTAATCTTCTTTATCCTCTGTCTCTCTCACACACGCTCTATTATAATTATCATTAATTATATCTTCGTTATAAAAATTTCATTTTATTCAATAAGTTAGCACTATTTATAATTGTCACTGTAACTGTTGACAAGACTTATGAAATGGTAAATTAACAGCATTATATTATATGTAAGTATATATGTTAAGTCAAACTCTCCTTGAACTTTCAAATCGATCCTAATTTAATTTAGTGCGTATCTACAATTAAAGTAAATAATTATCTAAATAGTACTTATACGTTGATCCATTCGTCACAAATGTTGTGAATGCGGCTAATTGTGGATACGTTGGAGAGAATCATGGAATCAGTAACACTTTTTCATTGCGATATTACGCGATAAATCGTTAGTCGTAGCATTAATCCATACGGATTTAATAACTGAGAGCTAAAACGAAGTAACTACGTCTAGTAGCGTGCGTGTGCGGCGACAGAATAAGGAATAGACCAAGTCTATGGTCGACTATGAAGTAGTTACAGGCATGCATCTTAACAAAGATGAAATAAAATATATTAAATTTGTTATAATTAACCCTTTAACGGGCATATATTATTGAAAATTGCACCTTATCACTTTGACATAAGGTTTAAAAACGACGTGGCAAATTGGGAAATATATTCACTCAGCCTTATTAAAATCTAACGCCTTAGTTAGATATATAAATAAATATTTCATCTTCTCATAAAGGGAAGATTCTTGGATATAGAGAAAAGTATAATACACCTAAGTCTTTTCCTTGTATAATGATAATTCCATATAATCCACCTATCAGCAAGTCATTCAGTACCTATATTTTAAGTCTCTTAATAGTTACGAAAGTGGAGATCAATATCTCAAAATTGTTATCAATCTAAAATGACTATATATATCTATAACTCCCAATCCTGTGGTGGTAACATCGTGGTTTTCCAGCTTCTTTTATAGCATGATGAAGAGTGAATCACCTTGCTTAAGGTACAGATGGGACATGTCTAAGTATTATGAAGTGTTTCCTGCTTTTTATTTTCAGGGCCATTCAATCTATATATACATAGGGCTCAGATTGTAATTACTTTGTGATATTTGTATCTCAAATGACTGGTTATCCTTGAGTAGTTAGAGATGTTATAAAAAAGTTGTTATCATAAGAAAAGAGATTACTATCTCTTATGGTTAATGTCTTACTAGACATTAACCATTTTCAGAACCTGATTTTTCTAATATTTTAATAGACATAAATTGTATATATGTAAGTATCTACATCCTAAATATTATTGTTGGTAATGTTGGTATTAAATAAACACACTAATAATTAAATTAAGTATTTTAAGTGTATCTCTTAGAACCATCTTATTGAACACCTAGTGAAGCCAGGTAAATAGACTAAAAAGACCAAAATAAAGATTTATCATTGTCATCTTTAAGGGTGTCATTCTTATTTGTGATGTATTGTATTGGTACATCTTCATGTGATTGAAATTTATATTATTCTTTCTCTGAGCAATTGTAATAAATGTTTTATGAATGGTATATACATAGTTATATTTATTATATAGGACTCACATTAAAATATGTGAAGTTAGTTGGATATTTATTATTTTTTATTGCTATTTAATGGATTATGTCAATATCTCCAAGGAAAAATTGGATCTTTTTACTAACATTGGCATTGAAATCTCCATCTTCATGGCATGGCACACAATTCAAAACACAGTATATAATCCACTGCTGTAACATAGTCTGCTATACATATAGGTAGATGCAAACCTGCATTGCACTGTGTATTCTGCAATACCTATAGATTTTAGACACTTATCTTATTGAAGAATCAAAATAGAATAAGAAGATCTATGTATAGTCCCAAAAAAGACTGTTATACTTAATACAGTTCATAAGGAAAACTATATTAAGGCCTAGGCAAACCCTTCTTGGTGGTTGTTTCTTAGGTGCAAGGTCCATCATATGAGTATACATTTGTATATATCTTGTAATAAACTCTAGTTAGGGCCGAGAATATATATTATTATGATTATCTATTTTTAATTATCCCGCTTAAAATTTATCTTGGTGTTTCTACTCATGTAATAGTAATTGTGTAATATTAAAATTATACACATAAATTATACCATAAAGTTGAAAAAACCTTATATTCCCCAATTATCCATCTTGGGTTTTCGATTTGTGTGATCAAAGTCACTGAAATAAATAGATATTTTAATAAAATGTCTTATTTATGACGCCTTCTGCCGGCAATATGCCTATATAGTATTATAGCATGAATCATCATTAGTAATCAAATCCACTTGACATTTGTCACACGTCATGAAAGAGAGGAAATAATTTGGATGTTGTAAGATATTAAGTACTGTGTTGTATTGTACTTACTATGACAGCTTGAGTCATAATACTCTGACTTGTATTTGTATAGGATACTTATAAGAACCATGACACTAGTATCAGTATCTGTTCATTAAAGCACTCAATAATTTGAGAATTTTGCTGACATCCACATGATGGTATCTTAATACCGGGTATTTATTTACTAGTTACCAAAATAGACTGATCCTTTAGTGCATGAATCAATTACCATTAGCACTCAATACTTTGTATTTTACACAGACACTCCACCTCTGTCAAACACCTGTATGTAATGTGGATGCATATAACAGATATGTTTATTATAGATATTATTTGTATCTGAGCATATAAAAAATTGAACTCATTATCAGACAGTGACGGTAATGTCTACCATTACTAAGGACTGTTCTTCAGTTGCTGTAAATTTTCTTCCAATCCCTGATATATTTAATAGTTTTATTCAAAAGGGTTCCCTTTATGTCCGTGTCCAGTCTATGTTATATTGTTTGTACTTGGTATTTCCAGCATAACATTAAACTTGGATTGTAGGTATATCCAACAAGTTTTAAAATATCCTCAATTAATGGAATTTAAGTTGGGGACTTCATCTTTTTTGTTTCTTATTTGTTATTCCTCTTCTGTGTGTTATTTTGGACCAATTTCCAGTTTTGTAAAAAACAACTTCTAATATACTCTTTAATAATGAAAACAAATTTTGAGTCTGAAGCTCATTTCAGATAATACCACCATAACCATGTATGACCAGAACTAACATTTACTGGCACCCTAAATTAGGGCAAGGACAGATATAGTAAATCTTGTATTTTTCTTTGAACTTGGCTGGACACGCTACCGCGTGTCTAGATACCAGGCTCATCGAAATGTATCGGTATCGGTAACCCAACCGTTTAGAGTTCCAACAAAAAGTGGAAATGGGAATTAGTACAAGTTGGTTCTTCTTGGACTGAAACATCTGTTGAAATGTACTTAAGTCACATTAGCCCAACGGGTCAGAATGAATGAATATTCAGTTGCTGGAAAAAATTAAAGGTAGGTATCAATGGTCCTTTATTTACATACCTTGCAAACATTATGCACTTCTCTCCCACCGGGAGGAAAACATAATATAACATATTATGTTGTAATAGTATATGTACAGATTTATACTGTATATCTTCACTCAACGAGTAACTGAGTATATTTTATTTCTGTATCTTGTCTTCCACCGGAATTAAAGATGATGCCTTGTAAGTTTCAAAATGTGCATACTTTTCCAACGGAAAAGCACCCTTTTCCAACGGAAAAGAGTGAAAAGGCGATCAGAGTAAAATCGTGATCGTGAATAAACAATCTTTGAGACTGAAGTTACTGCAACGCAGTATTGCTGACATGATTAGGTTATGATAACTTTTATAATCATTGTTATTATCATTCGTATATGGTCACAAAAAATTTGTTTTCCACCGGAAAACAGGGCATAATATAACATACTATGCCAGTAATAGTATTTGTATGTAACAAAAACATTGTTTGGATGACGGAAACGTCGTAGCGTCATAAGTAAATTTCTCCAAATTTCGTAGATCTTCATAACTACTCTTCTTTTTATAGTAATTCAAACCTCCACTTATCATCTTAGACATAATAATTGGTCTGTATTCCTGAAATTTCACTGAAAAACGTTGGAAAAATACAATTTATCACACCGAAACCGGTTTCGCGTGACGTTCCGCGTTGGCGCGAAACTAAAAACTGATATATAATGTTGCCAGCGGCGGGGTTTTTTCTTTTTCTTTCTAGCTATTAAATTCGCGACGTTCTATGGCAGAACTGAGGACAACTACAATAGTTTACCACGGACTAAGTACAGATATAATTGCTGATTGTACTAAGTCCCTTTAGGTAAAAGCTTAAAAATGAGCTCATATTGTTTCCAATTTCATCAGAATACATAATAACATTAGGTTTAGGTGTGCTTTGTTGTGTAGTGTGGAAGGAGCTATTATCATTTACATGCTGTTGTGGTAAACCGTCACACAGGCTTAGGTCGAGTAAACTGGTCGACGAATGTTCAGTCACTTGCTTACAAGCACATGACTGGGCATTGGTCAGTGACTCAAACCGTTCTGAATTAAGCTTAATCTGGGATATTAAATCATCCATGGCCAAAGAATATTCATTAATCACCTTTTTAGAACTCTCATTTATTGTTTCTAAGGATTGTATTGAATCCTCCAAACTCTGAATTTTTAATTTTTAATTCTGTGTGTCGGTTTCATATTGCAATTGACTATTTTCTAACTGGGCAGAATACAAATCTAACTTATCCACTAAATCAACGGGTGCATTACATTTGTTATAACTACTTTTCGTATATTATAGTTTGATATATCGTTATTTTAAATAACGTAATAAATGGCATACTACCGTAATACATAATTAAAGGTAAACATAATGTTATTATTGCTATAATGGTCATAAGGCATAAGGTATATTTACACTTCGTCTAATATACATTGTCATAATTATTACATACTCTAAAGCATATTATTTGTTATAATAAGTGACATCTCATAATTATTTGTGTGGCATAACAGTTGCATGACATAAATGGGTTAGGTTAGGTTGAAACTGCGACTCCGCACTAACCAATAACTACCTAACAAAGGGAGGGTTAGGTTAGAACTTTGACCCTCTTTAGAATAAAATACTCTAGCAAAAAAGTGGTTTAGGTTAGGTTTGAACTGCGGCCCCCGCAGAACGAAAACCGTGAAAAAATTGGTTAGGTTAGGTTAGAACTGTGACTTCCCTAGAATACTCGTAAAATTGCTAGCAAAAGCAGTTGGCCTGCGTACTAGTTATAATAACTATGTAAAACTTTACGTTATCAGTAAATGAAATATGACAAAAAATACTATACAATATATGTATTTATACTTGATACAATTTTTTTTTTTTTTTTTTCATTTATTAAAGTTCTAAACAATTAAATGAATCGCAGAGTTTCATGTTTCTTAACTGCTAAGCCAAAAATGGCTTGTTTACAGCTAGAGTTCGGACTAAATGCACTACATAGGTATGTTATGAAATTGTACACATGTTACATTAAAGTTACGTTTTATAAAATATATTCATAATTACTAAAATTACTAAATTGTATGAAGTATTACGTTATACAAAAATATAATATAATAAATGTCATTATAAAACATGTCTATATACTATTTGAAAATTATATTACATTAGGCATTATATCAATGACAGCTTAGATGAAACCACAATATAATAAAGGAAACGTAAAATAAAGATTACATTATAACATACAATAATATATCAAATGGCGTTATAACAAGTGTATGATAGTTTTTTTATAATTATATTAAGCATTACACACCCTAAATCAACATTAATTTTACAAAATCTCAATTAAAAAAAAAAAAACAATTTATTGACAAGTTTTGGCTATTTTTTATGAGTCTATTTAATTTAATATATTTCTTTAGTTTGTTTCCGCTGCAATTTACTAACCTTGGTGTGGTGGTATCATAGGCTAAATCTGTAGTGGCCACAAGGTTTTCAATTGGTGCGGCAACCAACTGAGAGTCGGGCCGGACCAGTTCTTCGAACAAGCTCTGAGAGTCTGCCGCTGCTGCATTGTGTTGGGCCTTCTGTAGCTCATAGATTTGTTCGTGGGTATTAGGTGTATATAGAGGGAAAAATCTGAAAACTGGAAATTATAGATATTTCGATGGAAAAAAAAAATTAATACTTGTAGACCAAAAACCTAGCCCACTTCTAGATCACTTAGAAACTTGATATTTGGCATCAAGATAGACTATTAGGTGTATATAGAGGAAAAAATCTGAAAACTGGAAATTATAGATATTTCGATGGAAAAAAAAATATTTATACTTATAGACCAAAAACCTAACCCACTTCTAGATCACGTAGAAACTTGATATTTGGCATCAAGGTAGACTATTAGGTGTATATAGAGGGGAAAATCTGAAGACTGGAAATTATAGATATTTCGATGGAAAAAAAAAATAAGATAAGATAAGATAAAAGATAAAAAATAGTTTATTCAAGTAGGCATATTACAATGCGCTTATGAACGTCAAATAAAGCTATACCGGCTCCAACCCTACACCTCTGTCTCGAGAAGATTTAAATCCCCCCTCAATTGGAGGAGGGTATCCCAATATGGGACCGGCAACAAACTCGGCGGGACACTTCTTTTCAAAACATTATTACATCTTATAATTAACATGCATTACGAGTAAATAAGAAAAATACAATTTAAATTATTATAGAATTCATGCAATTATACACAGTAGGTATATTACTTTATAGAAATTTGATTAAAAAACAAAACATACATGTACATGGCATCATACAAATACGTAGCTCTTTCAGAAAACATATCAAATTCTTACAAAAGGAAAAGAAAATAAAGTCAATAAAAGAAATGAGAATACATATTATATGAATCTGACTGATTGTTATGAGATGCCTTCATAAAATTTGATGTGCTTTCTTACCTGAGCTGAGTCACCTATAACTCTACATACTTGTTCTTATTACAGTTTCTGGATTGGACCATGCATGTTTATCTGTCAAGTAGTCCTCGACTCTGTAATAAGCCTTCAACATCAATGACTTTTTTAAGTAATTCTTAAGAGCTGGAAAGGGTAATCTTAAAGCATCCTCAGGTAACTTGTTATAAAAATGAATGCATTGCCCAACGAATGACTTTTGTACTTTACGAACACGAAACTTTCTGATAGGAAGCTTATTTTTATTTCTAGTATTATAGTTATGGACATCAGAATTCTTAGTGAAGGAGTCTAGATTCTTAACAACATAAATAATACTATCATATATGTATTGGGAAGCTACAGTTAAAATATTAATTTCTTTGAAAAGTTCTCTTAATGATTCACGCACTCTTAAATTATATATAGAACGAATGGCTCTCTTTTGTAAGACAAATATAGTCTGTATGTCAGCTGCTTTGCCCCAAACCAGAATACCATATGACATTACACTATGAAAATAACTATAATAAACAAGGCGAGCTGTTTCAACATTAGTCAATTGTCTAACTCTCCTCACGGCGTAAGCGGCCGAACTTAATTTGTATGCTAGTGTTCCTATATGAGGACTCCATTGTAGATTTTTGTCCAATGTTAAACCAAGAAACAGTGCTTTATCTACCATCTCTAAGCATTCATTATTCAAAAGTATCTTAGTATCGACTTGTTTAACATTCGGCAAAAAAAAATCTAATACATTTAGTTTTCTTAGCATTAAGAAGCAAAATATTGTTCATAGTAAACCAGTTAAGTACAATCAACGAGTGTACTGTTAATTACATTGTAATCGGTAGATTTCCGATCAACCTTAAAAAGTAATGATGTGTCATCAGCAAAAAGAACAATTTCACAAAGATTTTCTACTACAAATTTATATAAACCAAAAACAGGAATGGACCCAAAATAGAACCTTGTGGCACTCCTAATTGGTCTACAGTTCCGCTAGACCGGGTTTTGTTTACAACAACTGTTTGTGTTCTATTGCTAAGTGTGATAAATAAAAGACGTGCGCTCGCGTTGTACTCATTTAATGCACTGATTAGCCTATCGGTACAGGAGTGAAAGAGACAATATGGACTAACCTAACATCCCTCCACCATAAATCCTTAAATTCTACTTATAATTAACGCGGGGTATATTCCTAAGTCGAGCGTTCCGAACGCCCTCACTGCCTGCGGGTACCACGGCGGCGGAGCCGTCTGGCTGGCGTGTAGACGTCGACTCCTGTTGCGCGAGTGGCACGTTCGATGACGGTGGTTCCGCCGGGGCGATGGGTACGGTTGGTGATGGTAGCGGAGATGGAGCGGCAGTCGTGCCCAACGACGACGGTGTATGCGCAGCGTCTGATCGGAATCGGCTTCCATCCACTCCTCTTCTTCCTCTCCTCCCAATCTCTGATCCGAAGGGAAAGGCAGCATCGCCCAATTGAAACTTCTGTCCTCTGTATCTTCGTTCAACCCGTTGGTTGAAGTTCCGGTGTACCCCTTGTATTTATATATTTGATTCTTATGTTTCTTTACAAGTTGATCCATTTCCGGTAAGTATATTTCGTATAAACATCGGCCTAACTTATTTTTAACAATACCTTTTAACCACTTATTTTTACTAATTATTTTTGTAAGTACATGTTCATTAATTTCAAATTCTACATTTCGGTTCCCCTTATAATATTTAGCCTGCAAATACTGTTTAGAATTCACATTACTTTGCAAATCCGTAAAGAGTAAGGATGGTGCATCATTGTTTACTAGCAATAAATCAAACCGGTTACGTAGCGGGCGGCCGATCATTAGTTCGGCAGGTGACTTGTCCGTTGTTGCATGTTTGCTATTCCGGTATCTGAACAAAAATTCTTGTAACCGCTCATTAGTAATTTCCCTCATTGTTTTTCCCTCCATAAGCAACCCCTTTATATGTTTTTTTAACATTTTAACATAAATTTCCACTTGTCCATTACTTGACGGTGAATAAGTTGGAGAAGTTATGTGTGTTATGCCGTTTAATTTGCAAAAATCTTTAAATGCTTTAGATGTGAAGGATGTACCATTATCGGTCACTAGAGTGTGCATTATACCAAAACGAGACATAACCTCTTCAAGTTTTGCTATCACCGTAACACTCGAATAGTTGCTAGTTAAAGGGAAACATTCGACCCATTTTGAAAATGCGTCCACCAATACGAAGAACATGGTATTTTGTATGGGTCCAAAAAAATCTAAATGGACTCTGTACCATGCCTCGGTCGGGTACTTCCATACCGTTAACGGCGCACGCGGCGGAGTCGGTTTACTCTGAATACAGACCATGCAACTGCCTACTCTTAATTCAATGTCGCGATCTATGTTTGGCCACCAAAATCGCGAGCGAGCCTCTGACTTTGTTTTGTTTATACCTAAATGACTTCTATGTAACTCGTCTAGTACTTTTGATTTCAACCCTTTAGGTATAACGATTTTGTGCCCTCGCATAATCACATCGTTTTCCAAAACAAGATCGAACCTACAATTAAAATATGGTTGTATTTCCGGGTTAACCATTTTTTTGGGCCAGCCAGAAATTAGAATTTTTTTTACGGTATGTAAACATTTATCGGTTTTGGTCGCGTTTACTAAATCACTCATGGTAACAGGTAGGTCACCGTCCGTTACAAAATTAACGTAGGTTGCTCGATCTAGCGGGGGCGGCGCGTGCGATCTGTGGGCCTGCGGCGGTCGAATGCTGGATGACGTAATCTCCTTATCAGCGACCGACTCATTAACAGCTGTTGCGCGACTCAAAAAATCTGCACAGTTATTTGCGCTTGCAACGTATTCTATTTCATAATTATAACTGTTTAAGAATAAAGCGTACCGCTGAAGTCGATTCGCGGAGACTTCTGGAACCCCTTTGTGTGGGTGGAAAATGTACATTAAGGGTTTATGGTCAGTACGAAGGATGAAAGGCACTTCCAGCCCATATAAATATTGGTGAAAACGTCTTATACCAAAAATTATAGCTGTAGCCTCCTTTTCCATCTGACTATAATTTCGTTCAGCGCTATTTAAAGACCTCGAGGCATAAGCAATCGGCCGTTCAACCCCCTGTTCTAATTGACCTAGGACCGCACCTAACCCCCAAGGAGATGCGTCAATACTGAGAACCAATTTTGAATTAGGGTTAAAGTGCGCTAACACCCTTTCTGATGAACAGACCACAGACTTTTAAGGTCCTCCTTCCTACTTGAAGCACCTAAAAAAAGCAGAAAAGCCTATAGATCACTACCAAAACCACCAACAACAGAACAAGAGAAAACAAAATACCTACAACATTTAAATGAAAATCTACTGACATGCTTCCTTAATAAAAAACATACAAACACACAAGCTTATTATGATAGCCTAGAAACTGCAATAACAAATAGCCTAAAAACTGATAATGATGAACAAAAAAAGAAGAAAATACTAAGGCAAGAAACAATAGAACTAATTAACAAACGCACAGAACTGTTAGCAATAAAAAACAAGTCAAAAGAAATAAAAACAGAACTAAAAAACTTATTTAAGAAAACAAATAAAGCTATAAGAAAAGATTACAGAAGTCATAGACAAGAAACAATCAAAAGAAACTTAGTTACCTACAGAAGCTCCAAACGAGCTTATAAAGAACTCAAAAATCACAAGGATTGGATACAAAAATTACAGGATGAGGAACGAGAAACGAAGAATAGAAAAGATGTTATTGCACATGCTACCAATTTCTATCAAAACCTATATAAGAAACCAGATATAGAACCTAACAATACAACCTTCCTAGAATCAAATCAGGACAATAAGGACATAGTAGAACCAATATCCGAACTAGAAATATCAAAACATATCTCTCGCTTAAAACCCGAAAAGAGCCCCGGACCTGACAATATCAGCAACGAAGCACTCAAAATAGGAGCCCCACTACTAGTACCTCACCTTGCTCAATTATATAACATGGTCTTAGAACAAGAAACCGTCCCCAAACAGTGGTGCAGCTCTGATATCATCCTACTGTACAAGAAGGGCAATCCACTAGATGTTGGCAACTACCGCCCAATCAGTTTGATGTCCAGTATCTATAAACTCTTCACATCCATACTACAGACCCGACTAACGCCAAGTATAGATGCACACCAACCAATTGAACAAGCTGGATTCAGATCAGGATACTCAACTATGGACCATATCCATACCTTAGATCAAGTAAGAGCTAAATACATAGAATATAATTACCCCCTTTATATAGCCTTCATAGACTACTCGAAAGCCTTCGATAGCATTACACATAGCTCTATCTGGCAAGCTCTGAAAACAAGTAAAATCAACAAAACATACATAAACATCCTAATAAACATTTATAGCCAAAGTGTAAGCCGAGTGAAAATGGAAAGGAAAGGAGAGGAGATAGCTATAGGCAAAGGTGTCCGACAAGGAGACCCACTCTCGCCGAAATTGTTTATAGCAGTACTAGAAGAAGTTTTTAAGAACATACAGTGGAAGAATAAAGGAATCAGTATACTTGATAAACGTCTGACCCATCTACGCTTTGCAGATGATATTATAATCTTTGCAGAATCTGCGACCCAACTAGAAGACATGATAGATACCCTTGACAAGGAGAGCAAGAAAGTAGGACTGCACATGAATACATCTAAGACAAAAGCTATGACCAACAGTCGAAGAAAAATAATTAATGTGGCAGGGACTGAAATTGATTATGTTAATGAATAAAAAATTGTAAATAGAATCAAATTGTCGCTCACGGGCGCAAACTAACGAATTAGCATAGAATAGTATTAGTGCATGTATCTCATTAAGTGAAATGTAAATTTCTTTTGAGATGAATAAAAAAAATCTTTAACCACAATACATATACTTGGGAAAACACATATCTTTTAGCCCATCGAACAACGAGGAAGAAGTGGACAGACGCATAAACACAGCATGGAAAAGGTTTTGGTCCCAGAAGGAAATCTTGAAAGGCGAATACAGCATAGCCCATAAGAAAATCGTAATGGACACCGACACCTGTATCCTGCCTAGTCTAACTTACGGAAGCCAAACTTGGACATTCACAAATAAAGTACGTCAAGCTATAAGGACCTGTCAGAGATCTATGGAGAGAAGTATATTAAATATAAGGAAAATACAGAAAATTAGAAGCGAAATAATACGTCAAAAGACCAAACTTACAGATGCTCTCCAACAAACTCTTCATCTAAAATGGCAATGGGCAGGTCATGTATCCAGATATCGGGACAAAAGATGGACATTAGAAACGACAAAATGGACCGGACCTGTAGGACGGAGGCGCCCAGGAAGACCCAAAAAGAAATGGACAGACGACATCTCCTCCGTCACAGGAAAAGACTGGCTCCAAAAAGCCCAAGACAGGGATGAGTGGAGAAAAAGTGAGGAGGCTTTCACCCAGCAGATGGAATCTGCAGTCAGCCCCAAAACAAATAAAAAATAAATAAATAAATAACAACCTGACTGTAGAACAAATGAAGCTTAAATAATAATAATAACACCCTTTCTGATACGAGTTCTTCCTTTATCTTCGCGAAAACGTTATCATGTTCTATAGTCCATTCCCATTTTACCCCTTTCTGCAACAACCGGTTCAGTGGTCCTAAAATCGATGCAGCGTTAGGTACAAACACTCGGTAGTAATTAACTAGCCCTAGGAATGACCTTAGTTCGTTCACGTTTGTTGGTGCCGTTGTGGAAATCATTGCCTCAATTTTATTACGGCATTTATGAATGCCATGTTTGTCGATAACAAACCCTAAGTATGTTACAGAGTCCTTAAACAGATGACATTTGTCTCTGTTTAGCACTAACCCTGCCTCTTGTAAACGACTAAAAACTTGTTCTAACCTCATGCAATGCTGTTCCTTTGTTTCCCCTGTCACCAAAACATCATCTAACAAGCACAAAACTCCTTCAATACCCTGCAATAAACTTTCCATGGTTTTTTGGAATATTGCCGGCGCATTTGATAACCCAAAAACAAGACGGGTAAATTTGAACAAGCCCTTGTGAGTATTAATCGTCGTTAGTAACTGGGAATCTTTATCTAAACTCAGTTGTAGATACGCTTGACTTAAATCTAACTGAGAAAACTGTTGCCCGCCGTGCAACTTAGCAAAAAGCTCCCCTGTTTTAGGCAAAGGATATTTTTCTATTTGAAGCACTTTATTAAGCGTTACTGAATAATCGGCGCATAACCTAATTTCGCCGGAATGCTTCAAAATAGGTACTATTGGACTCGCATATTCGGAATGGTCGACCGGTAGAAGTACTCCCGTTTCAACTAACCTATCAATTTCCTTTTCAACTTTCTCCCGCAATGTAAACGGAAGTAACGGAACTGTACGAGCTCGGAAAAAAATTGGTTGACTGTTAGGCTTAAGTGATAACTTTACTTTAAATTTATTTAAACAGCCTAACCGGGAACTAAAAAGTCTTGGATACTTTACCGTGTAAAAATTTCTTTCTGACTGGCTATGGCAAGGCTCGCAAGAGTTTACTTTAGATATCTGTAAGTTAAATGATGCAAAAAAATCTCTTCCGAGCAATGCAGGCACCCGTTCTCACAACATGTATATTTATATAGTTACTTTCACCTTCGTACTTCACCGTTGTTCGCATAACTCCTTCCGTATTCAAAATATTGTCAGAATAGCATATAAGTCGTGTTTCGGGCGGAGCTAAGGGAACATTTGGGAAATATCGCTTATACACATGCAGTGGAAGGGTGGTGACAGCTGAACCACAGTCGACCAAAAATCTAATATTCTGCCCACACACCTCAACGGACAAAGTTATCTCCTCACCATGATGGCTGCGTAAATTACAAATATGATTAGAATAACAAACGGACTCATTCTTACCATCATCATCGTTACTCTCATCGATAGAATGCAGCATATTTACACGTTTCCTACGCTTGCACATACGTTTTAGGTGGCCTTTATTGCCACAGCTTTTGCACTTGTAACCTTTGAACCGACACTTATCGACCGTATGATTACTGTACCCGCACACTTCACATTCCACACCACTATTAGACGATGATCCTTTTGATACTTTGTAGACCTCGACTGACTCCGTCAGCTTATTGCTGTTGCTAGGCGCGGCCGACTGGCGCGCGGCGGTTCTCGCGCTGTGCAACGATACAGCGATTTCTAGCGCTCGTGCTAGCGTGAGGGTATCTGCATCTTCTGTGAACAGTCGGTCCCGCACGGGTCCCGCCTGCATTCCCAATACGAACCGATCACGCAGCATGCTATCCAAATCCGAACCAAATTTGCAATCGGATGCTAACAGACGAACTCTTGCAGCCCACTGTGTTAAATCTTCGTCCCCTTGTTGAATGGCCCTGTGGAAATTGTGCCTTTCTGCAAAAAGCGACTTTTTCGGCAATAAATGTTTGTCCACCTCTTTCACAATGTCTTCATAAGACAGCTCTTCCGGCGTCTTCGGTGAAATTAGTTCGCGTACCAATTTATACGCGGACTCGTTGAGTGCACTTAGCAACACGGCGCGTTGACGATCGACCCCCGTTTCTGTTTTAATTATTGCGTTTGCACTGAGCCAGATGCTTAATCTTTCCTTAAACACCTTCCAGTCATTGCCAACTTCATAAATAGGTAAATTTCCGATCGTCGAATTCATTATGATCGTCTATATCGCGTGAGTACTTAAAAAAACCCGGACGTCGCCACTGTGATAAATAAAAGACGTGCGCTCGCGTTGTACTCATTTAATGCACTGATTAGCCTATCGGTACAGGAGTGAAAGAGACAATATGGACTAACCTAACACTAAGGTAAGAAGACATAAAGTTTAGGGCATTTTCTGACAGACCATAGTGTTCTAATTTCAAAATGAGCGTTCCATGATCCACACCATCGAATGCTTTAGAAAGATCGCAAAATATGCCAATTGCATCACAAGAATTTTCCCAAATATTATAAATATGTTTAATGAGTACCGAAGCAGCATCGGGCGTGGAACGGCCCTTTGTGAAACCAAACTGATTGCTTGTAAGTAAAGTATGTCTGTTGAAGTGACCCAGTAGATCATTTAACATTAACTTTTCATAAACTTTACTTAGTACAGGAAGTATTGATATTGGACGGAAATTAGCCATATCACTCGAATCACCCGATTTAAAAAGAGGTATGACTTTGCTATATTTCATAAGATCTGGAAAGACGCCTTGTGAAATTGAAATATTATAAATTACGGCTAAGTAAGGCGCTATTACGTCTATGACATGACTAATGACTCTAACTAATGTTCCCCATAAGTGTTCAGTTTTCTTTAAATTGAGTGACTTGAATGTTAAAACAATATTTGCTGAATCTACTTGACAAAACTCAAAGTTAATATTACATTTCTTAACATTAGCACAAAGTAAGGAATGAGCTCGAGACGAAGATGAATATAGACTGTTTAAACAACAGATTGCATCAGCGCATCGCGCTGATCCACGCAGATCAATCTAGGGCATAAGCCAGCAGAAACATATTGTCTTAGTTGCACTTTACACGGATAGAATACAAATAAGATTTACATATGTGTGCTATAGGTGCATTTAAATAGCATTTAAAAAGCGCCGCATTGGACGTCCCTTGCTGCGTTTTAAGGACTGCGCGAAACGCGACATGGTCGCTTTTGATATCGATAGGGACACTTGGGAGGAGCTCGCGTCAGATCGCGATGGATGGAGGGGTACCATCGCGAAAGGTCGCGAAATTCACGACAACGCATGGTTCCAAGACCTTGCCCGAAAACGCGCAAAGAGGCACAATCCACCTGATGGTGCCGACATGGCTCCCTGCTTCAGCTGCCATAAATGCGGTCGCAAATGCCGGTCCCGCATTGGCCACGAGAGACGTTGTTCCTCGCTTACAGACGCTGCATAAATCATCTGTCGAGATGTTAAAGGCCTGAATGATGATGTGTGCTATAGGTAAAGTTGTGTATATAAAGAAATGCAAATTGTAAATAAATCAGATACCAATTGTCCGTAGGTGTTTCACTACCTCCATACCCAAAAAACCTCTGCTTGCTCAGGGCGACACTCTGAGAGTAGAGGCTCCCATCCACCACCTTTTTACAGGAACCCTTGCTGGGGCATAAGACTCCTTCAGCCTTAATCGGTCGCTTGAGCCTGGGCGATCGGCAGCAAGTATCCATCCAAACCACCTTGATCCCCCCCCCCCGTAGGGAATCCGTCTGTTACCGATAGGTCTCCCGGTACAGACATCCTTGTCATAGAATAAGTTAGGGCTAGGGAAGTAGGGACTTAGGCCAATAGGATCCCTTGCTATCGCCTCCCACCTTATTTTATGCAGTCTGTGCAGGCACATGCAACGCCTGAGTACCATTTGATTCCATATAGTTTCAGTCCATTTAGTAATATAGGTACTCGGCCTTAGCGTGTGGCTGTACATAGACATTTCGTGGCATTAATAGCTATTTTAGAAAAATAATCTTCGAATGCCTAGGCAACATCTTTGTTTGACATGATCAGTTGTTTATCCGAGACAATGTTGACTTGACAATCGCGTGATTTACATTTACCAGCTTCCCGCCTTCCCTATTTATAATATTCCATGTTGTCTTCACTTTGTTGTCCGACACTTTCAGTTTAGAACTTGTATGTATATAGTTTGCCTTGGGTGTCAAACACACTCTCTTGAAGATTTTAGAGTAGTTCCTTACATAGTCCAGGAAATCTGTATTTTTGTTCAGCTCTCTCTCACCATAAAGTTCATAAAGCCTTTTTCTACTTTTATAAATGCCTGTAGTAGCCATTCACTAAACTTTGTTCTAGTTATTGACCCACTAATAGTTTTCATATTGAAATTTTGATTAAAATGATAAAGAATTACACTAAAAACATCTTCATCAGACTTTTTCAGTTGTAATGTGAAAATGGTAACATGCAGAGATTTTTTTGAATTTCATTTTTGAATGATTCCAAGCAACTACTAGTAATGTGTCTGTTTGTTATTGTTTGTGGAGTATCATGAATATCGCTTAAGAAGACAGCACTTTGACCGCTATGATCAGAATGAAAACAGTTAAATATTTGCTTATCTATACATTCACAATTACCAAATATATTATCCAGACATGTTGCACTAGTTACACCTACCCGAGTAGGTTCAAGAAGCAAGATAAATAAATTGAATGATTTAAACAAACACAGCATTTTAACAGTATTACTAGAGGACTCAAACAAGTTAACATTAAAATCTCCACAGACTATAACATGTTTTTGGCCCTTACCTTACATACTAACTTCAGCACACTTTCCATTGTAGTTTTAAATGTGCTGAAGTCAGCTGATGGTGGTCTATAAACACATACAATAATATATTTTTCTAATTCTACACAGGAAATTTATATAATTCTTTCTATGGAATATGTTCACGCCAAATCGCCTAGAATCCATAGCTCAATGTAATTAAAACTTGTGGGAGTGCTGTGAGGTGATGGCAGGAACATTAAATAACGACCGTGTTGTGTTGAATAGGTATAATGTTTACTAGTTACATATAATTCTCTTATCCTATACACGTTTAGTTTCCCGGCTTTTTCTCTGTGTGTCAAGTGTCAACATGACAGCTTAGTGTTGCCACACCACCCCCCCACGGAGAGAAATAACCCATTAGGCGATTAGAAATAACAAAAATCATCGCGTTTGCTAAATGTCACCTTTCTACCAGATCGCGTGATAGGTGGCATTTGGGTAGTGGCATCCGCGGGAGCTTTAACGGGTTCATCCGTGCAAGGAGGTTTAGGCGATTGGACTCCGGCTGGCTTGACAATAGGCTTAGGAACGGGTAATTTATTCTGAATATGTGCCCTGGCTTCCGGTTCTGTAGCACTCGCCTCAATGAAGGCTGGCTTTACTCGGTCGACGCTTACTGCGACCTCCCTACTCTTGATGCGGAGTGTCAGAGTTTTGCCGTCGGATGACCGAGATACAATTTCGTATGGGCCTGTGTAAGGAGGTTGTAATGGGCGGCGAACAGTGTCGTCGCGCAGAAAAACGTGAGTCGCTGATGACAAGGCTTTGGAGATGAAGATAGCTGGTTTCGAATGACGTGAGGCTGGAATAGGCTGTAGAGCTGCCATTTTTCGTCGAAGTTGGGTGACATAGTCGGCTGGGTCTTCCATTCTCGCTGGGGCAGGATTTAACATTTCTCCTGGTAAACGCAAGCTTTCGCCGTAGACCATTTCCGCGGCAGTAGCATTAAGGTCTTCTTTGAATGCTGTCCGCATGCCTAGTAGAACGAGGGGTAGAGCTCTTACCCAAGAATCGGCGTGGCACATGAGAGCGGCCTTCAGCTGCCGATGGACTCGCTCGATCATACCATTGGCGCACGGGTGGTATGCGGTTGTCCTGATGCGCTTCGAGGAAAAGGTTTGTGTGAGGCGGCGGAACAGATCGGACTCAAATTGAGTTCCTTGGTCTGTTGTAATTATTGACGGCACGCCGAAACGAGACACCCACTCTCGTATGAATGTATCAGCTACTTCCTCCGCCGTGATAGTACGCATGGGCCATACTTCCGGCCATCTTGAGACTCTATCTATGGCCGTCAAACAGTAACGAAATTCATTACACACTGGAATTGGTCCCACAATATCTATGTGAATGTGCTGAAAACGTCCGGATGGCTGAGGAATGTGGCCGATGGGTGCTGAGATGTGACGTGTCACTTTAGCTCGTTGGCACTCGAGGCACGACTGGGCCCATCTTCGTACGTCGTTTTTAATTGATGGCCAAACATATCGGCTCGTCAGCAATTTAATGGTGGCGCGGACTCCCGGGTGACTGAGGTTATGCAACTGTTCGAATGCTGCTCGGCGAAACGAAGGGGTTAAGTAGGGACGGGGCTTTCCAGTTGATACGTCACACTGGATGGAAGTTTCTGTGCCAGGAAGTGTGATCCTTGTTAGGTTAAGGCTGGAATTTCCTTGGCACAAAATCGCGAGGTCTTGGTCGGACTCTTGTGATTTAGCGAGTGCCACGTAATCAACGTCTAGTGAAATAGCTTCAATGCGCGACATTGTGTCCGTGACCACGTTGTCTTCACCTTTGATGTAACGAATGTCCGTAGTAAATTGTCCTATGAAGGAGAGTTGGTTCAG
Organism: Cydia splendana; assembly: GCF_910591565.1. Taxonomy (NCBI): domain Eukaryota; kingdom Metazoa; phylum Arthropoda; class Insecta; order Lepidoptera; family Tortricidae; genus Cydia; species Cydia splendana. The sequence continues at coordinate 952,363 of NW_026946895.1, forward strand.
CTGTGATGGTGGAAGCTTCTCTCGACGCTGTACGAAAGCGTACAGCAGCGGCTTGTGGTCCGTGTAGATAGTTGCGTGCTGAACCTCGAGTATGTAACGGAAATGCTGTACGCTTTCGTACACCGCTAGCAACTCTCTATAATATGCCGGCCACTGCGACTGCTGGGAGGTCAGTTTCCTGCTAAAGAAAGCGAGAGGGCACCATTGACCGTTTACGAGCTGCTGAAGACAGGACCCAATGTGGATGCTAGATGCGTCTGTGAAAAGCCCGAGGGAAGCGCCGTCAGTGGGGTGTTGCAATAGGGTAGCCTTAGACAGGCTCGCCTTGCATTCCTCGAAACGCAGCAAAAGTTCGGGTGTCCATAAGAATGCATGTTGGTTTTGCACCTTTACCATTTATGGCAGCGACGGCATCGATGAGAGGAGCTTGTGATCGGGCAGCCTGGGGTATGAATCTGCGATAATAATTAATCATGCCAAGAAATCGGCGCACACCCTGGACGGTCTTCGGAGGGGGAAAATCGAGTAGGACTTGGATTCGATCTTGTGGAGGCTTAGTACCTTCTGAGCTGATTTGAAAGCCTAAAAACTTGACTTCCCTGGCACCAAACACGCATTTTGACGGATTAACTACTACGCCATAATCTTGTAGCCGTTTGAACAAAATATTTAGGTGTTCTTTATGAAGCGTCTCGTTTGTTGAAAATACCAAGATGTCGTCAACATAGGGGAATACGAAATCGAGACCCCGCGTGACCTCGTCGATAAATCTTTGGAAAGTTTGGCCGGCGTTCCTTAACCCGAAGGTCATAAAAGGAAATTCGAAGAGGCCAAACGGGGTAACGATAGCCGTTTTTGGGATATCTTCTTCGGCTACGGGTATCTGATGGTATGCTTTAACCAAGTCTAAGGTTGAAAAGATCTTGGCTCCGGCGAGATTATGGGTGAAATCGTTAATATGCCGGACAGGATACCGATCTGGAATGGTCCTCGCGTTTAAAGTCCGATAGTCGCCGCACGGGCGCCATGACTCGTCCTTCTTCAAAGCCATATGTAGCGGTGAGGACCAAGCGCTTTCAGAAGGTCGAGCAATACCGCTGCGCACCAAATCCTCAAATTCTTTCTTGGCGGCTGTTAGTTTTTGGGGCGCTAAACGACGTGGACGGCAAGAAAGGGGCGGTCCGTCTGTTGTCCGGATGTGGTGCACTGTATTGTGCTTTATAACGCGTGGAAGACCAGGCGGTTTAACGATATCTGGGAACTCAGTGAGCACTTGTGCAAATACCGATTTTTGAAAATTTATGGCTTTAACACTTGAGTGATCTGTAATAGCGACTGAGGCTGCAGCATTTAAACCCGTAGTACCATCGACTAATTTCTTTTTGTGACAGTCTGGTAAAAGGTGATAGTGCGCCAGGAAATCAGATCCTATGATTGCGGTGCTGACATCAGCAACCACAAATTGCCATGTAAATTCGCGCCGCAGTCCTAAATCCAAGGTAAGTTTTATTGTACCATAAGTTTTTATGCTGCTTTCATTCGCTGCACTGAGTTCCCAGTTAGTAGGTTTTCTGTGTTTAAGCCAGCGTTGAGGGTAGCAGCATAAGTCAGATCCACTGTCTATTAAAAACTTTTGATTAGTGCATTTATCCCTAATAAATAAGCGGCGGCTATAAGTTTTTAACATGGAGCAATCAGTAGCCGCGCTTACTGATTGCGGTTGGAGTTTTCCTCCCAGTTGCAAGGAGGGACGCATTTGCTGGCTCTTGTGCCATATCTCCTATGGTACCAGCATTTTCGAGTTGCCGGGGATCCATTTCGGCTTCTGGTTCTTGAAGATGATCGATTACGGGAGCGGCTTCTGGTGTTAGAGCCAGCAAGGCTGGCTACTTGCATGGACAGTTGTTCGATGCACTCTTTGAGCGAGGCCATCTCGCTTGGTGGACAGCTACTGTCAATTTTGTTGACTTTTGACGAGCCTGGTGACACCTCGATTATATTGTCAGCCAACCCCGCTAGTTTTTCTAGGGAAAGATCAGTGTGAGCAGCAAGAATAGCCTGAACATTATTTGGTAAGCGCCTCATCCAAAGCTGCCGCAGGAGGGTTTCATCTTTTGTTGTCCCTGCAAGAGAGCGGAGCCGTCTGAGGAAAGCAGAAGGCTTGCTGTCACCAAGTTCTTCCTCACTAACTAGCCTCTCTACTCGTTCCTGCTCTGATACAGCCAGTCGTCTAATCAACTCTTTTTTTAAAGTTTCATATTTGTCTTCTTTAGGAGGATCTAATACCAGGTCCTCAATCTCTCCAATCAGCTTTTGGTCTATAATACTAATCACATGACTGAATTTAGTCATATCACATTTTATTCCTGCAACATGAAATTGGCACTCCGCCTGGGCAAACCATACTTTAGGTTTGTCTGCCCAGAACGGAGGTAATTTTACAGATACTTTGCACACTTTATCTCCAGTGGCCGGTGTAGGTGTGGGTTGGGGGGAAGCTTGATGTCCCTGCAGCTGAGCTTGTAGTGCTTCATTCCTGCTCTGCAGGTCTGCCAGCTGTTGTCTGAGTTCCTCTGTCGACATGGTTCGGGGAATAAAATATGTGCTCAAATGCAAATGCCACCACCCAAATATGGCCTAAATATGACACACCACACAAACAATTTCAGTTAGTACAACAGGCAAACGTTATGATAATAAACAAACACAGAAAACATTCATACAAAAAAATAGCAATATAGGTTAAGATTTAAGATACAAAAACAGATTTTATTTTTAAATATAAGTATGTACTAAATGCAATGAAGGTTAATTTGAAGGCTTTGTAAGGCAAAACAAACGTAGTACTCAATAGTCCATGAATGAATAAAATAGTTGAACACAATAAAATTCTTTTTTTTTTAATTTAAAAGCAAAGGCGAGTTAAACGGGTTATGTTAGGTAATTAATTAATGATGTACATGAAATGGTTAAAATGTTAATTGTCCTCAGAACACCAGCTTGATATAATGCACCACACGTAGAACACGAGATTATATAGCGTTGTAGGAATCAGTTTTTATAATAGGTACTTATTTTACTTACAAGTGTCCCTTGGGTTATGTAGCACGGCCTGGTTCGGTTCCTTAGGCAAAATCACTCACGTAAAGCTTATATATTACGCACACTTGCACTTCACCACTCTTACAAATCCGATCTGCAGTCGGCACGACGATGTCGACGGCGAAATGCGTAACGCGTCTGGTGCTATTCCGGGCAGCGTCGACCTGACGCTAATTCCTCGCACGGCTCGCACCCCGCTATCACGGGGCAGCTGTCGGCCTGTGCAAAGACGCCAAACACTATGTAGGCACCAAACTTCTAGGAATCTGCCCTCGTCGGACACGAGTCGCACGCGCAAGCAAAACTGCGCCACGAAAATGATTTTTTAGTATTTAAGTTTTTTATTATTGTATATATATGTTAGTTTGTAAGGTATGTATCTATGGGCCTTAGTAGCCTGAAAATAAATGCTTTGATTGATTGATTGATTGATTGATTGAAATCGGGCTCCTCCACTGCGCAACTTCGGTGGTCACCAATGTGGGAGTGCTGTGAGGTGATGGCAGGAACATTAAATAACGACCGTGTTGTGTTGAATAGGTATAATGTTTACTAGTTACATATAATTCTCTTATCCTATACACGTTTAGTTTCCCGGCTTTTTCTCTGTGTGTCAAGTGTCAACATGACAGCTTAGTGTTGCCACAAACTATTGAGACTGAACTGCAACTGGTGCGGTCAGTCATTCACTTCATTCACTCAATGCGAAGGACATTCATACTGTCCCTAGCAAGAAGCTCTTCTATTCCGGTTCTCGTCGCGAATACACGCGCGCCGGGCGCGCAGGTGATCGCTGGTCGGTTATGCCAGCGTCGCCATCTTGCTCACCGTGCTTAGACATTTATGCCGCGGCGGCCCTTAGTTAACAAGTCGTTAGAGTTAAGGTTGCTCACAATAAGGGGAGCCAGATTGCGCGCCTATGTCCTATATTAAAGAAATAAAAAGCAGATAGCATATCGTCGCGATATTTCAAGGTTAGAGACAACGCCGAAGATGAACGACGCTCGTCTACGAAGGAGAAGCACCGGAGCGGTCTCAGTAAGATAATTCATATTCATATTCATCATATTTGTTAAGATTAATCAAGATTTCAAGGAATCAACGCGTGTCGTGTGCGGTAGGCGAAGAAAACGGCGGGTTACGTAACACGGCGCACGCGTCGCGTCGGAATTTCATCGGGTCAACGTAATCATCGCGTCAAAGTAGTCATCGTGTCATCATTATTTCATTTTGCCGTTAAATTCTTTTTTTCGCTAGGTGGCGCTGTAACCGTTCGGTACGAATATAACGGTGTCCTATCGAAATTCGACAAATTTAATTTTAAATAGGTGCTAAACGATATAATTAGATTTACCATAGTGAGTTTATTACGTGATAATTAAATAGTGACGTTATCCATTAGAAAAAACACAGTGTAAACAGTGCTAAAGACTAACCAACCCACCGGCGAAACATAACCTCACCATATTTGCGTTGTTAACTTCTTTCGCCCCGATACGACGATGGAATGCTCAAAGTGCAGCTTAGTTATAAAAACAGAGGAGCTATTAAAATGTTCAGCATGTCAATATTGCTATCATTACTACTGTGTGGGCATATCCGACGTAGACTTCAAGAAAATACTACCTATGAATAAGCCCAAATGGAAGTGCGGATCATGTAAACAACCGGCAAAAAAACCAGCTAGCCCCGTCGTTATCAACAAGCCACTGGCTGATACAAACCCCGAGCTAAACCTGCCGTCTACATCTATAGTTAATATTGACACAGACGCTCTCATGAAATATTTCGACGGTAAGTTTGCCATTCTAAACGCTAACCTAACGGCACTGCGGGCTGACTTTGATAGCAAATTATCGGAGCTTACCTTAACAGTTAACTCGTGGGACGGCCGTATCAAGACTCTCGAGTCCAATGTGGACTCCTTCTCCAACGAGATACACGGACTGCGGGCCGAGAACGAACAACTCCACAGTGAGGTCTCCACACTACAAAAACACTGCGACGACGCGGAGCAAAAGTCAAGGCTATGCAATATCGAACTACAAAACGTACCGGAGAAAAAAAGTGAAAACCTAATCCACATTGCCGTTGCCCTAGGTAAAGTTTTGGGCACAACACTAACACATAATCACATCAAAGATGTCCACCGTGTCCCCCACAATAAAGAAATGGACCGGCCTAAGAATATTATAATTCAATTAACCACACGCCGCCTGCGTGACGACCTTGTGGCCGCTGCACGGGTACGCCGTGGACTGACGGCCGGCCAGCTGTTCGAGGCCGCCGGCTGCAGCAGCGATGCCTCGTCAGCAGCTGAGACGGTGGCGGCGACTTCTCCCATATACATTAACGAACATTTAACCTTAAAAAACAAAATCCTATACGCTAAGGCCCGCGAGATAAGGAAAAACAAAAACTACAGGTGGATTTGGGTTAAAAATGCTACAATACTTATGCGTAAGACCGATGATTCTCGTATACTGGCAATTAAAACCGAATCAGACCTTGATCGTTTGTGACACGTCTATTTACATCCACCTGTGTCTGTTGTTTTGCCCAAAAGCCTCCGAATGAATGTTAGTTGTGATAGATTTAAGTTAAGAATAAATACTACCACACTGGCCATCGCCAAATTCTGTAATAATGCACTATATATAACAAAACTGTTACTTAGATTGAATATAATAATACCTATGGCTTATTACTATTTGAATATGTCCAAATATACCTTTAAAGTTTACCATGCACAAATAAGTAATACCTATCGTACCATATTTATGTCGTTGCGTCATTACGAGGGTCCCAGCTACGCGAAAACCACCGCGCACGTATTATCAAAATTACTTTGCGTTATAAATTATATATTTGTCTATTATAAATTGCACACGTGAACTATCATTCTATTACCAAAATTGCGGTGGTTTGCGTTCTAAACTGGTTGACCTACGACTCAACGTACTAAACTCCTCATATGATGTAATTATGTTAACTGAGACATGGTTAAAATCCGGCATACAAGATGCCGAGGTACTAGGTTGTGACTACGTTATTCACCGGCGGGACCGCGACCTTTGTACCCACCGTAAAAAGGACGGTGGTGGGGTACTTATTGGAGTACGGAAGTCCATACAGGCGACCCGATGCGCGAACTGGGAATCTAAAGGCGCCGAGGACCTCTTTTTAGTGTTACCTACCGCTAATTTTAAATTGATTATATGTGTTGTTTATATCCCTCCCGCTTCACATAAAGATATATATTTTGAACACTTAAAAAAAATCGAAAGAATATGTGAGTTAGAGCCTAACAGTAAAATATGCATAGTGGGGGACTATAACTTACCTGATTTAACATGGGTGGCGTCCCAGGGTTCAGTTAGGGCTCAGGTACTGTCTACACCTAGTGAAGCCTCCAAGCACCTGCTTGATACAAGTAATCTCCTCGGCCTGTTACAATATAATTATCTGACCAACCAGAATAACAGAACACTAGACCTGCTATTTTCAAATATGGATTGCCACCTCTCCCCTCCCGCTGTAGTTTTAAGTAATATTGATATGCACCATCCGCCCTTTCAATTCGATGTTAGTCTGGCATTTGCTCCTACGCTGTCCTCAACGAATGTACCAAAATATAACTTTTACAAAGCCAACTACCCGAAAATCAATAACGAAATAAATAACGTAAACTGGTCGGCTGAATTAAACGCATTACAAACAAATGATGCTGTTAACAAATTCTATAGTATTATTAATAAAATAATTGAAAGTAATGTCCCTCTCTGTAAAAATAAAAATCAGGCTTACCCCAAATGGTTCTCACATGCACTCATTAAAACACTCAAACGAAAAGAGAAGGTTTGGTTAAAATGGAAGACGTACCGGTCCCTTAGAGATTATAGAGAATTCTCTCTGTTAAGGACACGCTGCAAAAATATGATGACAACATGCTTCCGTAATTATACCGATAACACTGAAAACACGATGAAGACTAACATTAAATCATTTTGGTCATATATTTCATCTTTAAAAAAATCTAAATCAAACTACCCGCATACTATGTCTTTGGGTAATATGTCTGCCAGCACCCCAAACGATGTATGTGAACTATTTTCGAGGTTTTTTAGCTCAGTGTTCGAAAGTAAAAGTAAGTATAACATATCCGATCTCGACGACCTCCCTTGTTCGCCGGAGGCTAATATTATCCCCAGCATACTCATACGCGGCACAGACATCAAGCGCAAGCTTCGACAACTGGACCCCAAAAAAGGCCCGGGTCCTGATAAAATAAGCCCTCATTTTCTCAAACATACTTCCCCAGCAATAATACAACCACTTGTCATTTTGTTTAATAAGTGCCTATTAGAGGGAATATTTCCTGAATGCTGGAAAATATCCAATGTAACTCCTATTCACAAATCCGGGTCTAAATCCCAAATAAGCAACTACAGGCCGATCTCTATACAATCTTGTATCTCCAAACTGCTTGAATCCCTAATCCATGATGTAATCTATCCACTGGTTCGAAATAACATTATACCTCAACAACATGGTTTTATGAAACAAAAATCTACAGTAACGAATCTTCTTGTATATACAAACTTTCTGTTTACTTCTATGGACAAGCGTGCTCAGGTTGACGTGGTCTACACGGACTTCCGTAAAGCTTTTGACAAGGTCGATCATGTCTTGTTACTGCGTAAACTAGCGTATAATGGCATCAAGGGTAACCTACTAAGATGGTTCGCTTCGTACCTGGATAATCGCACACAAAAAATAACCATAAACGGCTTCGAATCTCGCGCATCCCTGGTGCCATCTGGTGTAATTCAAGGATCTATACTGGGGCCGTTGCTATATTCTTTGTTTATTAATGACATCAATAAGTGCTTCTTAAACTGTAACTTTGCTTTGTTTGCAGACGATTTGAAAATTTACAAAGCCGTAAAAGATCAAAGCGACTGCAAACTTATCCAGGATGATCTGGACCGCTTTCATGCCTATTGTCAGTCCAACAAACTGTATTTAGCCTACGATAAATGCGTGCATATAACCTTCACAAAAAACAAAAATAAAATACTAACACATTACAACATAGGAGGAGAACTTGTTCAAAGAGTTAATCATGTTAAGGATCTAGGGGTTACGCTTGACGAAAAGCTTACTCTCGATCAACATATTCATAAAATTACAACAAAAGCATATCAAATGTTAGGGTTCGTTCTTAGGGCTGCCAAACCTCTAAAAAAATGCTCATCTTACTTGCTGTTATATAATTCCTTAGTCCGCCCCTACCTTGAATATGCATCCCAAGTTTGGAACCCTCATTATGCAGTCTACAAAAATGCGATTGAAGCTGTTCAAAAACGATTCCTGAGGGCTCTCCATTATAGAATGGCTCATGCTCCATTGTCATACGACAAGCTCCTTGAACGCTACAAACTTAAAACTCTGACTAGCAGACGCAATGTCCAAGACGCTATTGCTTTGTTCAACATATGTGGGGGTTATTATAATTGTCCAGAACTGCTTGAACATATCGGTTTCCGTGCTCCAACCTATAGAACACGAACTACATCCCTGTTCGCGTTGCCTGCCTCGTCGAATAACGCTGGAGTCCGCGCTCCGCTTCGCAGAATATGTCAAATGTACAATAACAACCTGGTCTCGGTTGACATTTTTAACAATAGTCGTGCAAATTTCAAACGTAAGGTAAACCTACTGTTATGAAGCGTTTAAGTACTTCCTTAAACTTACCATAGAATTTGATTCGTCTTAACTAGATAATTACTGTTGGCCCAATATATGCTTAGTCCTATATTTATTATAATATAAGTCTAAATATGTAGTTCCTCATCTCGCTGCTAGATTGTTATGTGTGTAATCTTGTCAGCACTGTAATGATTATTATTATCGTCTGTCTATCAATGTTAGTTTAGTATCTATTATCCTGTTATACCTCAATCCGATGACAATGCCACTTAAATATCCTAGGTTTACAAATCATAGTGGGAATTGTCTCAGGATGTAGGTTGCACCTACTAATGTATAAATCTATGTCCTCTTTTGTATTATATATCTGCCTATGTCTGTTTTTTTCCCCAATAAAGAAAATGAAATGAAATTCAGTGCAAACGGTGCTCGAGTGCGGTATTTGCGAGCAAAAGTGAAAAGTCATAAAAAGTGCGAAGTCAATTAGATGGGTGCCGGACATCTTTGAAATCGGAAAGTGCGATAGAACATGAGAGCGCTCGCAGCGCCACCTTCTGTCAGTTCGAGTCGTATCCGTTCAGTCGCGGATCATTCGTTCAATCCGGTCATCGGATCCGTTCCTCAGTTGAAGACTCACTCACATCATTAAAGACTTTAAGTGTTAATTTCATTCGGTCAACCATTAATTACATTCATTCATGTCAGTGTAACTGTCAACTTCAAGTTGTAAACATCGATCTGTATTGATTGTGCTCATAATTATTTCTCATTCTGTCCTGTCTCTGAATTTGATATAAAAGTCATTATTAAGGCTATCAAGTCAAAAGCCGTGGGTTGTGATGATGCCAGTCGTTACATGATTGTGTCAGTCCTCGACTGTGTGCTTCCTGTGATAGCTGACATCATCAACTCTTCACTGGCCTCTGGTGAATTCCCTTCTCTTTGGCGTAAAGCTTTTGTGATTCCGCTGCCTAAAATTAGTAATCCCACCATTCTCAGTAACTTTAGTTCTCCCTTTCCTTTCGAAAATCGCTGAAGCGGTTGTACATAAGCAACTTTCGGCCTTCGTCTACTCGCACAACCTTTTAAGCCCTTTGCAGTCCGGTTTCCGACCAAGTCATAGCACCAGTACTGCGCTTCTCAAGGTAACTGAAGACATCAGGCGGGGCATGGAGAATCAATTGGTCACGGTCCTTATTCTTATTGACTTTTCTAACGCATTTAATACCGTTGACCATGACATTCTCCTTGCCTTGCTCAAACATATGAGAGTCTCTGAAATAGCCCTTCACTGGTTGGGTGCCTACTTGCGGGGGCGCCAGCAGGCAGTCCGAGTTGACCGGTCTTTGTCTGACTGGTATGATCTGGCGACTGGCGTGCCTCAAGGAGGTATCTTATCCCCACTTCTTTTTTCCACCTTTATTAATTTTATTACACCTGACCTTCGCTGTTCCTACCATCTGTATGCTGACGACTTGCAACTCTACGACCAGTGCTCCGTGACTGACCTCCCAACTTGCATTGATAAACTTAACCTGGACCTTTTTCATATCCAGAAGTGGTCTGAGAGGTTTGGCCTCTTTGTAAATCCGTCAAAGTGCCAGGCTATTGTTATAGGTAGTTCCAAACAGCTTGAAAAACTAGACTTGGACGCACTTGCACCTGTAAGCTTTAACGGCTCCCCAATAACATTTAGTCGGAGCGTTAAAGACTTGGGCGTTCTTTTCGACAACACCTTGAGTTGGAGAGCACAGGTTACTGAAATCAGTCGTAAGGTCATGGGCTCACTTCATTATCTGAACAAACTGAAACACTTCTTACCGGTCAAAACTAAAGTTGCATTAGTTAACGCCCTTATACTACCCATTATTGACTATGGTGATGTCTGTTATCCGGACATAAACGAAGAGCTTCTTGATAAATTGCACCGCCTGCTTAATAACTGCATTCGCTTTATTTTTTGCCTCCGCAAATATGATCACGTTTCTTCTTTTCGCTCTCAGCTTGGCTGGCTTCCCATTCGACAACGTCGCAATATTCGCTTGCTTTCCACTCTTTTTTCTGTGCTTAATGATCCACTCTCTCCGGAATACCTCAAATCCTTCTTTCAATACTACGGCGTTTCTCGCGTCCGCCAACTTCGCTCTTCTGGCAATATGTCTTTGTCCATCCCTCCTCACCGAACCGGGTTCATGTCGAATTCGTTCACTGTGCAGGTGGCGCGTCTATGGAACGGACTTCCTTTCAACATAAAAAATGCGCCTAATAAGTTCGCTTTCAAAAAATCCGTACGTGCTTTCTTTGCTAGCAGAATGAAAAAATCTTAGTGTATTATTAGTTTCATAATATGTTTCGTCGTTATTTATATATATATATAGGTATATAATATATATATGTACATATATATCATAGTATATTTGTATACGTAATTAATATGTTATTCGTAATTTATTGATTGTTTTTGCTGTTGTAATTGTAGCACCGCTCACAATCTCTCTGCTTAGCCTTAAGGTTGACTGGTAGAGAATGCCTTATGGCATTAAGTCCGCCTTTTGTACTATAAGGTTTTCTTTTGTGCAATAAAGATTAAATAAATAAATAAATAAATAATCTTCATATTCATTTAAATGGGTTTAAATTATTTCAAGTTAAATTCACAGTGAGTTGAAAGTGTGTAAACTATTAATATTCATTCATTAATAGGAAATAAATACTCGTAAGTATTTGTAGCAATGTCTCAAGTTAGTTCAAGTTAATATTAATAATACGTCAAAGTCAAATTATAGGTTATCATTCGATCGCGAAGATTGAGTTGTATGTCAAATCATTTATTTCAAGTATTATTGAGACATTGTTATTATTGTTAACAAAGGAATGCAGCGTGTTCGAGGAATGCACGCGTCATCAAATAAAAGGTGAGTTAAACTTGTTTACGTTTATCAGTGTTTATGTTTCAATTGGAGTTTAGGATTGGTTTTCCTGTTATTTATTCGTACGTCGTAGGTAGGTAATATTTGCGAGTCGACGGTGTTATTCTAAGAGAATAGTGTTCAATTGTTGTTTACATTTAGCTTGATCAATTTATAGGTTAGTTAGTACCTAGGTATATTCACATCACGCGGTTAATCAACGATCATTGTTAGATATTTATATTGTTTCTTTCTATTGTAGTTAGTAGTTGTCAGATTCGTCAGTCATATGAAAGTTAAGTAAGTAAATTGTTAGATTTACGTTTAGTTTTTAATCATAGTAAGTAGGAACATATATTCAGATTCAATTTACTTGTTGACCGAGGGTCAAGGTTTGCAATATAAAGGGAATCAATTCGAGAGCTGGAGAAGTAAACAGCTGTCATTGAGTTGTCAAAACTTATTTGTTTTAATAATATTTCAGAGGTTGCGTGTCAGAATAAGGATGTTGTTCGAGGAGCAACGCGGCAGTCACTTGGAGGAGCTGCCTGCTGCCAACCACGAGTTGCTGGCCGAGCAGTGGAGTGAAGCAGGAGGTGCCACCTGCGGTGAATGGGGGAGCAGATACCTGTGCAGCTGGTCAAGTCTGATGGAAGTCAAACAGACTCGTCCATCATCATCATCAGCGCAGCAGGAGAACTTCAGTCAAGGACAGCAGTCTCCATGCGGCCTGACTCGATGGAGTCTTGGAAGTTGGAAGGTGGAACCGTCCGTAGGACAGACGGAGCACCCCAGCGGACCACGAAAGAGAAAGGTCGTATACTATCATTACTAAAGGCTTGCCTAGAGGCAAAGAAATGGACAGCTGCCGCTGCTGGCAGGCAGACCCAGCTTGGCGATCCCTAAGCCCTCGCCATGCTCTAGATTCATTCAGTGGAAGCAGAGCTTGCCTAGATCCCAGTTTTGACGCAAAACGAAAGAGTTCATGTGAGAGATGAACTACTGAAATATATGTATGTTGTGGTCAGATTATGTCAGTCATCATAAAATGTCAAGGATGTCAGAAATGGATATTTGCAATGTATATTGCTGCCGCTTAGTCAAGCAATGGAAGTATATTCGACTGCCGAGGGAGCGACGAATATGTACTCCGTTCTAAATTCAATGGCGACGGAATCGTGAGGACACGAACCATTGGATCATATGTTCACGAATACCTACAAGGAAGTTGTAAGGTTTTGGGACATATTGCATTCGCGTCGGAGGACGTGCGGAAATGCAATCAGCTGTTGGTACAGCAGGTTCATTGAACTCAGTAGGTCACGGCTCAAATAGGACACGTCATGTTTCAAATGGGACCCTGCTCATTTATTTTAATATTTCAGAGTAAACATTTTGGATTCGTCGATGCGACGTCAGATTTATCGTGTAGGTAGTCTGCGATTGTATGTCATGTTTCAGATTCAATGCTGCGGTTCAAACCCGCTAATGGCAGATTTGATATTCTACTAGTTAGTGTAGTCGTATCAATATGCTCACTCAGTCAAGGCTTAAATTGGTTTTCATGTGTTTAGGTAACGGGAAGGTACATCTCAGGCTCGTGTCACTGCTGAGCTTTGAGGTTGTCGCTGTGTCGTTCACACGGTTTGTCATTCGACGAGGATGCCCACCCTTAGTCGCATCAATACAGATACAAGGTTCAACTTAGTTTTATTCATTCATTATTATTCATAATTACTTACAATGTCAGAATGTCCTTGTAAGGACACTAGAATGTTCGTCACGTTTTCAACTCAACTCACATTCCAAACTATTTTCAACTGGTACTGTAATCAATTATAATTGCTTCAATTATTTCAATGTTAACATAAAGGTGTGTTCATATGACTTATGTTAATTTTCAATGTGTGTTCATGAACTGTCACCCCTTCCTAAGCATAGAAGCTATGTTAATTAGTGATTCAAGGGTGCAGAATGTATTGTCAAATTAGTCAATTTGGAATTCAGAGCGGTAAGAGTGAACCGACTCATTTTCAACTTCTGTGTATTAACTATAGAGTATAGTAAACTGTAAGGAATAGTTCATAAGTCATTTCTTTGGTTTCGTTGCTCATATTTATTTAATATTTTAAGTATGTTCTTCATTCAATGGTAGATCAATGTTATTATTCACTTGTTTGTAATCATTACTAGGTACTGATTGCTCTATCATGTGTCAACTTGGTCACTTATATTATGTCATTTGCTTATGTGATCATCATTATTGTTATTATCAATAAGGTAGGGTAATTTTTTGGTAAAGGCTCATGTAATCGCTCAACTCTCGGGGCCGCCCGCAGGAATGTTCACGCCAAATCGCCTAGAATCCATAGCTCAATGTAATCAAAACTATTGAGACTGAACTGCAACTGGTGCGGTCAGTCATTCACTTCATTCACTCAATGCGAAGGACATTCATATTGTCCCTAGCAAGAAGCTCTTCCTTTCCAAGCCTCGTCGCTAGTGCACGCGCACCGGGTTGCGCCGGTGGTAGCCGGTCGATCATACCGGCTCTGCCATCTTAGTATCATTTGGTTAGACATTTATGCCGCGGCGGCCCTCAGTTACAAAGTCAGTAGTTTACGTATTAAATAAGATGTATCGTTAGAGTTAAGTTCCGTTAATAATATAATAGTTCAGTAAATTCAGTGGCTTTCAATATGGACGTCACGTGTCCCTAACCCTGAACGGGTTACATCCTAACACGAGTCGCTAGGGCAGCGACTGTACGTCATGCAGCTGGCCGTAGAGCTGGCGTCGTCCGCGGAGCGCAGCGACAGCACACACGACGGCAGGGAGCTGGTCGGCAGAGCCACGTGTCGCCAGGTCAAGAGTATACGGAAGGCTAAGTACTAGATCATAGAAATAGCTGAAGCAGCTCCTAAGTACACGTATACTTGCAGCCAGGGAAGGGCGGCAGGCATCGTGTTGGTGGCCCATGCTTTACTAGAGACAATAGAGAGAGTAGCTGCCGCAGCTGCCTCGGCTGTTGTAGTATTCATTTTGGCGGAACCCATGAAGGGACCAGCCATTGTCCTATTCATTTTGGTTGCCCATTCGGGGATCTAGGATTGCCCGCCTTTGTCATAGTCAGAATAATTTATAATATCTTTACGCTCTTTAGATTTCATGAAATTTTTAACAATTATCGGGGAACCACCATGAACAGCAGACTTTCTAGCAAAAAAACTGACTAATTTAAAGTTAACAAAATCAAATAAAAACTGGCCATGTTTCAGCCAATGTTCAGTAATACCTACACATAACTTCAACATTATTATTATCTAAAAATAAACCTATTTCTAATTCTTTGCTGGAAAAACCCTGAATATTCTGGTGAATAATATTCATACTCAGGCGTTTTTCCGCTGTCTTACAATCTAGTTTAAATGTGGCATGCCCCTTGACTTTGTCAGCTGACTGATAATTAGCTAGGTATAACACAACTAAATCTATTTGGCTCAATATTAAAGGCCAATAAATCCACTAGATATACAAAATATTTCTTTGGCAAAAATACCTTCCCTGGAGCTAGCATGAAGCGTTCAATGAATTTATTTAAGTCAAAGAAATGGTACTTTTTATTGACAGATATGGCATGGCATGGTACATCAAAGAATTGTAGAGTGCTATTTTATTATTATAGTCATATGACATATTCTCTGCATAAGGCAGTGCACATAGAATGATTTTTCCCACACCAGATTTTACAATAATATTTAAAGTGGACATCAACTTATCTATGTTAGGCTTATCTACATTAAGGTTATTTCCCAATAAAATTACTAGTGTAGTACAGCTATCATAACATCCCCTTGAAATAAGGTCACATAAGTGAGACAAAGTAATGTTTTGATAACCCTTCAAGTGGCGGTCAACCCGTGAATGGTCGATGCGAAAACCAGTAAACTGTCATCCACCAGTGAGTGGTTAATGAGATGTTGACGTATATAGAGGTGATATTGAACGCATTTAAGTATAGTTACGCTCTTCTAGCGCCCAAAATTAGGTAGGGAGTTAGAGAAGGATAGCATACCATAAGAACTCAGTGAACTCAGCAATGCCAAGGTCGGATGTTCAATCGACGGCGTAAGCGTCAATAACATCAGTTATGCTGATGACATGGTGTTGCTGAGTCCATCGATTAGTGCACTTAGAAAGCTGCTTGGGATATGTGAGAGGTATGCAGTTGCACATGGCCTCAAGTACAACATAAACAAGAGTGAGCTCCTTGTTTTTAAGCCGCGTGGTGGTTCTGTCGGGACAGTACCGCCCGTCTACTTGTACGGAAGTGAACTCAAACACGTGTCAGAGTTCAAATACTTGGGCCACTGGGTGACTGCGGACCTCTCAGATGGCATGGACATGGAAAGGGAGAGACGCTCCATGGCTGTGCGTTGTAATATGCTTGCCCGCAGGTTTGCACGGTGTACAAAAGAAGTCAAAATAACATTGTTTAAGGCTTACTGCCAGAGCTTCTACACGTGCAGCCTGTGGGTAAGATACACGCAGAGTACTCTCAATACCTTGAGAGTACAGTATAATAATGCTTTCCGGATACTGTTGGGTCTGCCGCGCTTCTGCAGTGCATCTGGTATGTTCGCGGAGGCTCGAACCGATGGCTTTCACGCCATAATGCGGAAGCATACTGCCTCACTGATGGGGCGGTTGCGCGGTAGCTCCAACAGCTTGTTACGTGTGCTGGCCGAGAGGCTAGACTGCCCGTTCCAACACCACTGGATGCTGATGCACGTACAGCGGTAGTGTTTGGAAGTGGTTTGGAATGTGGCAGTCTTTGCTTTATTAAATAAGATATTTTAGTATCATTATTTCTATTTTAATTTTGTACTTACTAACATTAGCATATTAAGATTAATTTATATTGTATTACTAACAAATTATATGGGCTTTTATGCCTGAAATAAATGATTGATTGATTGATTGATTGATTGATAGATAAGAAACACAAGATCACTTGGTATAAAATTTGTAGGCTAGGATCATTCATTCGGGAGCGAAAGCCTAGTCCGAGGTCAGTCTCGTTTTTTAAGAGGTTGTTTTGTAAAAGAAATTGTATCTTAGGTCCCTTTTATTGACTTAATCTTAAAGATAAAAGTCTTCCTTTGATAATTAAATAGTAATTACCTCCAATAATCAATTAGTTTTATGATGGTAGTCATTTTTAACAAGGAAGCTGGAAAACTGACATTCTTCCGGAGTTTGATTAGGTCTGGCCAAATGTATAAACATTAGAATAATTTAAATGCTATATTCAAATAGCCTATATAAAGTTGATTCTAACAATATGTGGTTTAATATACTTTCAAACATAGAAAAGCTTAAATCGACGATTTTGTAAAATTTTCTTAATCTGCGCCGACCACCCACTTGAAGGGTTAACAATAATTTGAGACTTTTTGCTCTAATCTGTAGCTTAATAATGGGCCCATTCCTAACCCAATTAGTTCGTCATGTTGACCAAATGTTTAAGCGTCAGGAAACAGAACAAAATGACGATTTAATAAGTGAAACCGTTATGTCACAGTCACAATTAATTTCAACCCCACCTGCTCCACCTTCGGCTACCACTGAACCTGAACCGAGCAAAGAGCTCCCAGAAATTGAGTTAAGTGAAAATAATAACGAACCCGCAGAGGGCAGGGAGGAGTGGAATGACTGTGAGGACGCTGACACAGAAGGTGAACGAGAAATGCCTCATGTGCCGCCAGCGGAGGCTCCGCATCTGCCGCAGGCAGCCGCCGGGTCTGATAACACGCCTGAACATAATGAGGATTTGCCGTCCGCCCAACAGCGCTTGCGTCCCAGGCTCAACAACGTAGATTTTAAAAAGTATTTTTAAGTGTAAGCACCTGTTAATTATTGTGTTTGTTTGTTTAACAGGTTCCAAAATCAATGGTGGAGGATATGATCTGTATGCTAGTTTTGTGATCTACCTACCAAGTGAGTAATAAATCAAACGTCAATAGAAACGGTCGTTTTACTTGCTATCGCTCCCGGTTCCATATATATGTCGGACCCTGACACCAGAAAGACGTATTGCAGCGTTATAGTTCATTATTTTAGACGCCTGTATAAAATCGATTAGCAATGTTGAGCTACGTATTATTTGGTTGTAACAAAATAAATAAAGTTGTGTAGAGAGTAACTCCGTCTATTGGCGCATTGTTGAAATAAAGTTGCGTAGAGAGTAACGCCATCTATTGGCGTGTTGTTGAACTGAGATGACAGGTAGAAGGCTTTGGAACGTCGAGAGGTTTCTCTCGAGTGAGCGTAGGCACGAGTTGGCATTTTTGTCGGTATGTTGGTAGACTGGTCGAGCAGGTTTGCCAACTTGACTTTGAGGCGGGAGCAGAGAGGCTCCGCCGCTGGTAGTTCTTCTTGATCGGACCGCGCTAGAGATCGGACGTACTCGTTAGCCAACCTCGTGCCTAATTCGCTACGTTCCTGAAGGTTTATACCTGAAGGATTATTCTGATAGCTTATAGAATCCCGCGTTCTTTAACCATTTAGCTAAGTGTTTTATTTCAAGTGTTATTTTGATTTATTATGTTTCATTAGAAGCTTACTTTTGTGAAATAAAGAAATGATGTGTTATGAGTGGTTTTAACTTGTTTTGAAAAGATTTGTCCCTCTGAGTTTGTTGCCGGTCCCATATAGGGCTAAATCTTCTCAGGTCAGATATGTAGGGTTGAAGCCGGCCTAGTTTGACTTGAATAAAGATTTAAACGGTTTTTTTTTACTTTCATATCGCTCCCTTGAGTTAAAAATAGCAATTAGTTCTTTTAAACATTTAGTACTGAAGTATAGTAGGCACTAGTATGGTTAACGAGTCCTAATGTTTATTTCATGCACTGGTAGCAATGGTAGCATACTGGTTTAGCTGTGAAGTAATACATTATCGTACTACCCCCACGCGCCCACCGCCTTTGAGACCATCGGTATTCGATATCAGCAAGTGGGATGGATGCAGAGTTTCATGTATTGCTTGCACAGCCACCTGGGAGCGTGGTGTATTTCCGTGTGTTTTGGTGACCTACATTCCATAATCTGGACACGTGGTAATGGTAAGCTCACGTGTCTAACCTTCATTGAAAGGTGAGTGCAATTCATTATATTATTTGGTGAGAATTATTGTGAAATTGTGAATTATGATTGAGGCAGTCTAGCATAACGGTTGTGACGTGACGTCATCTCTGGGATCGTTACGTTTCTTTGTAATTAATTTTTGTAATCCATTTAAATCGAAGCGATCTTGAGTTATTTTGATTTGAAATCCATACTGCTAAATAACTATCACGATGTGATATTATTTCATCGCTCATTTGTGAATTTACCCTCAATAATTGATTTTTCATGAAAATACAATTAATTTTTATAATCCATTTAAATCTAAGTGATCTTAAGTTATTTTACCTTAAGTTTATCTTAAGTTAGTTTTTTAATAAACTTTTCATGCCGACAACAAATCTTTCTCTACCTAAGAAGAATGTATATGGAATGGCAATACAAATATTTAATTGTTTTACTGATAGTTTTAAGGAACTGCCATTTAGTTTATTTAAAAAATATATATATACACATTTAATTGAAAATTGCTATTATTCGATCGATGAGTTTTTGAAAACTTGTAATTTGTAAGCATGATAAAGTATTTATTGATTATGAAATTATTTATTTTATATTTATTAGACATTTTACCAAGTAAGACATTAATAGCAGCGTTTTACCTTACAATAAAACGCTTATTAAGCGAAATACCTTATTTGAAGCCTATTTAATATTTGAGAGAGCGATACTGTTGACAGATGACGTAGCGGTTCACAATTGGCTGACACCTACCGACCATGGTCTAATAAAACATGGTCTTCTATTCCCAGAGTGACACGGGCCTACGTCACAATAACATTGCCACTTTATTTCAACATAACAAGGAAACTGTCAACGATGTAACGTTCCAGATTTAAAAATTACACCGTATTTGCCTGTATTTCACCGAAGATTTTTACAGATGAGTATTGTTTTCATAATTTATAAGCCTAGTCTTTAGTTTATTTGTCCAGGAATTTTAATTGTCATTACTTCCTTTTGCTACCTTTATACGTTTTGAGGAGAACTTTGTTTAAAACATAACAGGATTTTAACCTATTTAAATATCTTAATTCATTTTCAATCACCTCAAGAACAATAAAATCATACCCTGCGGTAAGCAGTTAACTTACAAAACAGTGAATTATAAAGTTTATTGTATAAAATCTAAGAAGCATAACACTTATAAATCAAGTCAGTGTATTCATGTTAACATTTTTTAAATCACTTTATTCTGTTAGAAGCATTGAAATTCATTCATCTTTTTTGCTCAGATCTCATACACTATGAATATGTTTACAGCACAAACTACTAAGATGACTACACGCAGGGATGTCCTGGTTGCTAAAATGCAGCAATTACAGAAAGAATTGAAAACAGCCGATGAATTGAACAAAAGACTCCTTCAAGAACAGGAAGAGAGTGCAGAGCAATTTGAGCAAGTTATTAGAACAAACACAACCCTCAAGGCTCAGCTCGCTAACCAGGACGTTGAGTTCGAAGACATGCAGGGTCAGCGGGATGAACTTCAAACTGCCGTTGATCAGTTCAAGAATTGTCAGGAGATACATGAGCAGGCATTACAACGCATCCAGGACTTAGAACAGCAGCTGGAGGAGTCAGAATCAAAACATAGTTGCAAGTATTGTTCCGGCCACTCCGGACAGCCAGATAATAATTTAAGTATTTTTGCTGAAATTAATGGTTTTGATGTAGATTTAGTTGATGATAGCATAGGGTTCTCCCCAATGGTGGAAACAGTAGATTTAAAAAGTTCTGTGCACATTGAAGGCAGTAGTGATATTAAAGTCGCACTGAGAGGATCCAAAAAAATTAAAAAATATTTAAAACTTAGTAGATTCATAAAGAAATCTAAACTTTTGCTAAAACGCCATAATTCAATATTCAAAACAATACAATCCAAATGTAACAGTGTCGCCTTAAGCGATGAACTTCTAAACTGCCAATACCAACTAGACCAGGCAGTAGAAGAATTGAATAATCGCTCCGATGAATTACAAAAATTAGAATTAAAGTTGAAAAACTTAAACAATAGAGACGAACTGTCAAGTAAAGCGTTACAGGAATACATAGCCTTTATGAATAATGTTCTAGAACCGGGGAGCGGCTACACTCTGCGTATGGACTCGCCGCGGCCACCGACCCGCCCCGCCGCGCCGGCGCCGGACTCGCCCGCGCTGCGCGCCGCCCTGGCCGCGCCGGGCTCGCCCGCGCTGCGCGCGCTGTTCGCGTCGCGCGCCGCCCGCGCGCCCGAGCTGCGCGGCGACGCCGCGCCCGCCGCCAGCCTCGGGGACCCGGCGCCCCTGCCGCCATCGTCACCGCCGAGCCTCGTCGAGCAGGTTGCATCGGGGCCGCGCCTCGCTGAGCCGACTCCATCGCTGCCGTGCCGCGTCGAGCCGGCTCCTTCACCGCCGAGCCTAGTCAAGCTGGCTCTATCGCTGCTGACCTATGTCGAGCCTGCGCCGTCCCCGCCTCGCCCTGTCTCGCCAGCGCCATCATCGCCTCGCCTCCCCTCGCCGCCGCGCCCCCCGCGCGCGCCCGGCCGCCGCACCGTGCTGTACTCGGACGAGGTGGGCGCCGGCCTCGGCGTGCTGCTGGCGCAGCGCTTGTCGCAGGGCGTCATCAACGACTGTCACCCAGGGGCCTCTGTCGATCGTCTGATCGAATGTATTTCTGCGGGCGAGTTTGACCGCGACTCGACGCTTGTAGTTTTATTAGGGAATAGTGTAGACTGTACTAAGCGAGATATCTTAAAATTATCCGCTACGCTGTCGGCGATTGACCGGGGAGAGGTTGCTAAAATAATTATCTGTGCGCTCCCTTATAGAATGTCGAGCAAGGTCAATAAGAGGGTATTTCATTACAATTCTTTATTGTATAACCTTTCCTTGTACAGTAGTACGATTTCGTATTTTGATACGAATAAATTTATAGAAGATTTTGTTATGCCCCATAAAAGAACCTACCTACCGAGAAGATGTCTAGTAGAGTGTGCTATAGTGTAAATAACATTATTTGCGGTATTTGACACATTATGACTGACGTATATAGAGATGTAACTAACGCAAATCGATTGTCACAGCAAGCGATTACGATTGGATGGCACGTAGACTGAGGTATCGAATTGTGACGTATAATGAATTTTTATTTGAGATTTAAATAAAGCTAGAATTATATGGTTTTCCCGCAAGCTACCGGTCGGTCGGTGTAATTAATACACCGACCGAGTAGGTCGCACCCATTGTCAAAATTGAAACTAACTGGGGATCTATTTTAAAGTTTATTTATGTTATTTCTGTGTCAAATTTGTTGTCTGTTAAGTGACGATAAATATATCCATATTTACAGTTAATTATCCACCTTTTCCTTATTTTTATTAAAAGAAAAATGAAAAATTCATATCGATTTACTTAGACGACTACCGATTCATAACGGTGGTGTCCGGCCAACCCTAAAATTAAAAAAAAAAGACGTAGAACGTAAACGTTCGCAGTGCAGTTGTTTTCCTTTGTGATTTCGATGTGCAAAACATTTTACGTAGTATTGCTGTTGTGAGTGACAGACGTCAAATACCGCAAATAATGTTATTTACACTATAACCTGTTAGCATATAATATTGAAGACCCCGTCGTGGCTAGCACGGCGTCTAATAGCCTTAAGTCACGTAGTATTATACGCCTTGGTAGCGTAGGGTTTGAAATGGAGCCGCCTGGTGATTTGAATTTAAACTAACCGCTACGACAACGTGTGCACCAGCCGGCTCCGTTCCTATTGATCACTGTGATGCTAGTATGTTTGGTAAAACCAATTTATTGAACTTAGTTCATCAAAATATCCAAGGATTTACCTGTAAGGAACACGAAATTGATTTGTTTATACAGTACTCGAATATTGACATTCTCTGTATAACTGAGCACTGGCTTAAAGGTCATGAATTTATGTTTAATTTCAATAATCATAGTATAGTAAGTTCATTTTTTAGGAGATCTTGCAATCGCGGCGGGTCATTGATAATGGTAAAACATAATTTAAAAAGTAAGGAGCTTAAAGACATTGTTGACATGTCTGTGGAACGCCTTATAGAACTTTCTTGTGTTGAATTGGAACAATTTATAATTATATGCGTGTACAGGCCCCCATCGGCAGACTATAACTTATTCGAAGCAGTCATAGATGAAGTACTTAGTAGTGTTTTTGGAATTCATAAAAATATAATTGTATGTGGTGATTTCAATATTAATTTGCTAGAAAATTCGTCATTATGTGGAAGGTTACTAAATACTTTCAAATCCTTCAATTTAGTCAATTTATTTTGTGAGCCCACTCGAGTCACAGCAACCAGTGCTACATGTATAGATAACATCTTTAGTAATAATGACGCGATTAGTAAATCTGTTATTAATAACCTAAGTTCTGACCACTGTGGACTAAAAGCTTCTTTCAGTGGGAAAACTGAAGAAATTCCTCAAGACACTTTGTGCAGGCCGATTTCCGAAAGTCGCCTAGGTTTATTCAATCGTAATATTACTAAACAATTATGTTGTCTTTCATGTACCCAGGAAAACTCTGACTGTTTGAGTTCCGAGTTGTTTAATTGTATTAAAAAGGAATTTGATGCCTGTTTCATTCAGAAAAAGGTGCAAGGCAAGGCCAAGACTAAATTTAGCGACTGGGCTACACCGGATATTCACGAGAAAAAACGCCGGCTCTACGACTTATATGATTTAAAGGCAACTGATAAAAGACCGGAATTTCTGGAGTACGTCAAGAATTATTCTAAATCTTTTAAGATGTTGTGTGTCGCCGCTAAAGTCGATTATTTGTCGAAAAAGATCCTAAATTCCAGCGATAAAGTCAAAACTGTATGGCAAGTTATCAGCAATGAAACTGGAAAACGTAAACTGAAGGATCCGCACTACAACCTACGAATTGCTGACACTTTAGTAAGTTCCGACCGTGAAGTGGCAGATCATTTTGAGCGGTTTTTCTCGAATATCCCGGTAGAAACAACAAGATCCCTTAATTCATCGCCAGACGTCGCTGAAGAAATTTTGAAGACAAATGTGGCAGAATGTACAGAAATCTTCAAATTTTCGTATGTCTCTCCGAATATAGTTCTTAAGACTTTTAGGTCTTTAAATTTAAAGAAAACAGAAGATCTTTGGGGCCTGTCTGTCAAAGTATTAGATTCCATTATTGAGTCAATTACACCATACTTAGCTGAGATTTTCAACAGATGCATTGATTCTGGAATTTTTCCAGATATTATGAAACATAGCAAAATTATCCCTCTGTTTAAATCAGGAACAAGAACAGATCCCACGAACTTTAGACCGATTTCAATACTACCGGCATTAAGCAAAGTGTTCGAGAAACTTATTCTGAATCAACTATTGTCACATTTCAACAGAAACAAACTGCTTGATAGCAATCAATTTGGTTTCACCAAAGGTCGATCAACTACTGACGCCGGTGCGGTACTTCTAAAACACATCTTTGATGCCTGGGAAAAAGCTCAAGATGCTATTGGAATTTTCTGTGATCTGTCAAAGGCATTTGATTGCGTTGATCACGAAAATTTAAAGAGAAAATTAAGCCGCTATGGGATAAAAGCTAGTGCCCTTGACCTGGTCTCATCGTACCTTTCGGATAGAACTCAGCGAGTAGTTATTAATGGAACTCAATCGGCGGGGTCCCCGGTAGCCCTCGGAGTGCCTCAAGGTTCAATTCTTGGTCCCTTCCTGTTTTTGGTATACATTAATGACTTACCAAAAGTTGTGCAAGATAGACATGATATAGTGTTATTTGCAGATGACACTTCCCTTATATTTAAAGTGGACAGAAAGGAAAATAGCTTCGAGAGCATTAATGACGCGCTATCTACCATAGTAAACTGGTTTACGGCAAACAATTTGCTTTTGAACGCCAAGAAAACCAAATGCATCAAGTTTACGCTACCTAACGTCAAGCAGGTAAATAACAGCAAGATTAAAATAAAAGGTGATACGCTGGAATTTGAGGATCGAACTGTTTTCCTGGGAGTCACTCTAGACTCCAAACTGCAATGGCATGCACATATAGGCACTCTAGCCGGAAAACTTAGTTCAGCAGCCTATGCAGTGAGGAGAATCAAACAGCTAACAAACGTAGAGACGGCCAGGCTGGTATACTTTAGTTACTTCCATAGTGTTATGTCTTATGGAATTCTGTTGTGGGGAAAAGCGGCAGATATTCAGACAATATTTGTGCTGCAAAAACGAGCTGTACGTTCCATCTATGGACTGGGCGCTCGAGTATCCCTAAGAGAGAAATTCAAAGAAGTTAACATTAACACATACTAGAGAATATTATGTATGTTCGGAAAAACATCCACGAATTCAAGGTTAACAGTGATATCCATAACTATAACACTAGAAACAAACATAAGCTTGCTGTGCCCGCCCACCGGCTCCGTAAGGTTAGTACGTCTTTCGTCGGGAACTGTACACGTTTTTATAACAAAGTCCCCACTGATGTAGTGAATTTACCACTTCACAAATTTAAGTCGCACATTAAGCGCTCCTTGTTAAGTAAGGCGTACTGCGTACTACACTGTAAATAATTTTATAAACGATAGAGATGCCTTTAAGCAGGTAGCTTGATTTCATTAGTATAATAAGAGCTAAATAAATATTGTTTTTTTTTTACATTGTGAATTAAATATGCTAGTGTCCAGTAGAATTGACACATGAGACAATGATGTTCCCGCTTGATTAAATTGTTTAATTTAATTTTAGTTTTGGACACTTGGAGACCTTATACATCTCTAAGTATTTATTTATATATTTTATTTTTATTTTTGATTGTACATACCTATATTTTTAATGTTTCTGACACTTAGAGACCTTTACCTCTCTAAGTCAACTTAGGCTAGTAATTATGTGAAGCTATACTGTCTTTTTATGTAACATACGAGCACAAAATGCCGTGTCTTACAGCTACATGTTATTACTATTTTAATATTATTATAGGCCGGTAGCTTGAACATGTCATGCTCGCTTAAAAGTCTTTGCTTACGGTGGCGTCGTTGATCGGGTCGCCACTTTCCCGAATGAAGGTTGAGGGAGGCGATGGCTGAGATACGCGTCATACTCGTGAACGGGTGCTGTTTGTGGAGACTGGTCTGTTTAGGCTAACACAAGCTATTATACTTAGTAACTTTATTTTTATTAATTAATTACAGTGAGACGCCTCATTCTGCTCTCGTATGTTTCTTTTCTCTTAATGAATGTATTAATTATACAGGATATTGACTCTTGGAGACCCTATACATCTCTAAGGATAACTTGATAAACTATATAATCTTATAGTTCTGACACCTAGAGACATTTACAACTCTAAATATTATAGATTTTTTTTTTGTGTTTTGTATCTGTATTTTTTATGTAATTCGACATTAAGAGACCATATACATCTCTTAGTAATTGTGATACGTTAGATTGAATTGTTAGTTTTATTTTATAAAATTGTTGATGTTATTATTTTTCCTTGTATGTAAATTCAATGATGACGTGTAAAAGTGCCCTTGTGGCCTATTTGCTGAATAAATGTTGATGTTTGATGTTTGATGTTTGATGTTACATGGGTACATTATACCTATGGTTAATAAGTTAAAATATTTCTTTATCATTTTATAATTTTCATTTATATGTATTTTATCTTAAATTTTACAATAACACGTCATTTTTAATTATTCGTTAGCAATATCTTCCGATTCACGACAGAAATTTCAGACGTTCGGGTAATTCTGTTTACACTACTGACAACACAGGATAGCTCTGTCACATTTGACAATTCGGATCTAGATAACTTCATGCCCTGACCGTCATCCTTGTCGAACGCGTGTTAATTGTTATTTCCTTCTCGCTCAGTGTCAGCAGTGGCAGTGTTTTCCAAACTTTTCACGCCGTAAGCTTGGTAATTAATGTGTAACTGTGAATTAGTTTTTCAAACGTTTGTCTTGTATAGATAAATAAAGTTTAATTTAATACATTAGATTTGTTTTATTTTACTATGTTTCTACATGAATAACTTAAAATTAATGCCGTTAAAATAATTTTCACCGTTGGTTAAAATTCTCCCACATTTTAAAGTTTGAGAACCTGTAAACAGCATGATGACGTAGGCCCGTGTCAGTTAGGTCATACGCGAATCTCGGAATGGAGTACCAGGCGGAGTATATTATTATACCATGCTACCGACAAACTCCCGCCTTGAACTTCCGTTTCCAGTTATACCCCCTCCATCGACCACCAGGCACCGTGGCCCTCGGTGCCACGGAGGTTGCCTTCATTGGATCTCAAATAATTATAAATAAAACGAAGTTGCAATAATACCACTTACCAAAGGGTTGCATTATAATATTATTATTATTCAATTTTCCAATGTGAAATAAAACCTAGACGTACCAATACATTGGGCTGTATAGACTATAGATGTTACTCATTGCATCCTGCATGGTGGGAGCAAAAACAGCAAGTCAAAAGTACCCTCCACGGCCTTAATAAAAGTGATGTGGTTTATTGCAACTGAGTGTTGTAGCCACAGGCGAATTTAAAAATATAGGCTTCAAATAAGGTATTTCGCTTAATAAGCGTTTTATTGTAAGGTAAAACGCTGCTATTAAGCTTCAGTACCGTTATTTGAAGCCTATTTAATATTTGAGACGTGTCTGTGATCGCCTGGTGGTCAAAAAACGCCAATGTGATCCATTTATAATGATAAATGAAACTGGTGGAAACAACGAGTACAAGTGCACTTAACAATCCGGGTACATGGATGTCATGGATGAATGTGAAATAGACTAATAGTCTAAAGTGTACAGTGACATATTTTACTATACATTATTATTTATAGGTAGGCAAGGAGTGTTGTTAAAAGCAAAAGACATCTGTATAGAAAACTGTGTTTAATTAAAATCATTTTTGCAAACAATCATGTTTTTATTTTCTCCATCCCACAATTATATTCAGATCATAATTTGTGTTTCCATTTATTTCTATGTCCACATTCTATTAAATAATTCTGGTATACGTTACTTATTTTATCTTGCAAAGAGGAAAATAAACTTTGATTTTTGACACTTTTCAGTGTCTTGTACCCAGATATGGTTACCAGATATTAGTATTAATAAGGCAGCATACAATTCAACATATAGGCACACAAAAACGATTTTATACATTTTCTCAGAGCCTCTCTTGTTTCTTCTCAAAAATCTTAGTCTTAAAGGCAATTAATTCATTTGAAAAGTCCACTTATCACAACAATACATGCCATAGTGTCTCTTATACACTATGTCTGTAGAAGTGTTTCGATAGCTATAAGGTTCTGTATTGAATACTCTCAAAAATTAAAGAACTTTGCGTATGATCACAGCGATGGTTTATTTGCAACTGAACTGGCTTACATAGGCATCGATCTATCTAACGGGAGACATGCATGTGTGTCTGTGCGTATATTTGTCTAAACATGCCGCCTACCAAAAAATTCATTTTTTCACTCAGTCATAATCAAAAGACAATTACTTCATTATTTACAGACGAATTCAAATAATCTTACATCTAAGTCGCACTCATAGGCAATTACATACACATGCATGTTCGCTCTTACAAGTTTACTTATAAGAAAATAAAGGGTAAGAACATATCAAAGCCCGTCGGATTACATAATCAACAAGATAAATGAACTAACAATAGTTATACGTAGGTAATTCGTGATATATGTTCAATTCTTATACGAGAAATTACTTAAAATTTCTGTAAAGTAAAGACTCAAGGGCATTTTTGGTACATAACATAACACAAGACAATCATGCAACAAATAATGCAAAATCACAATTACTGTTCGTGTTCGTTAGCATTAACAGGCAGTTCACACAATTTTGACACTGAACGTTTGGTAACGTCCCCGCGACACCGCACACTATAGACACGAGTCACGCCATCCGGACCTGGGTGCTTGTCTAGCACCCGACCAAGTGACCATTTTCCTGGTGGAAGTTGATCGTCCTTTATCAATACAATATCGCCAAGGTCGAAATATCATTATCGCATGAAGATACAAAACGGTACTTATTAGAAAACTCTTCTGACACTCTAGCGTGGGGTCATTATAAAATACCGCAATAATGAAAAAGTTTCAAAGTTGTAATATAATCACACAGAACATTCGAATTCCAAATTATTGTTTGTACATTGTATATTTTTTAAGGTATTACTTGTAAACATGTAAAAAAATGTATGAATTTTATTTTATTGTATCTTTTAAGGTATTTTTGTAAATATGAAACAAAAAAAATAATGTTAAAAGTGTGATCATAAATAATAAAAAAAAATTTACGTAATCATTTTGTTTTGTTTTTTTGTCTACTATATCTGAGTTGTTTAAATAGTAATCATCTTTCTGAATATTACCATTTAAAGTCCATCCGTTAACATATCAACACTCACCCACACACATACACACATACACATAGATTACGATATTTAATAATGATTCACTTTTATCATCCTTTCACCACCATTGTCGCAGGTCCTAGTGGGTGTGGTAAAACACAATTTGTTACAAACTTATTGAATAACTCCAAAGAGATATGTAATGTTGAATTTGATGAAATTATTTGGTGTTATGATGAAATGCAACCTCTCTACAATCTGGAAAATGTAAATTATAGTCAAGGAATACCAGATTTTTCAATTTTTGATGGGAAGAAACCTAAACTTCTTATTATAGATGATTTGATGAGAGAATCAGATGGACGAATCGTTGACATTTTTACGAAAGGTAGTCATCATAGAAACTTAAGTGTTTTTTATATTACACAAAACGTATTTCATCAAGGTAGAGGTCAACGTGATATTTCATTGAATACAAGCTACATTGTATTTTTTAAAAATCCCAGGGATAAAACTCAAATACGCTACCTGTCACGACAAGTTTACCCAGAAAACTCAAAGTTTGTGGACGAAGCCTACAAAGATGCTACAAAGGAGGCTCATGGTTACCTCATGATTGACCTGAAACAAAATACAAATGACATATGCCGTTTTAAAACAAAAATATTTCCGTTTGATGGGCATTGCGCAGTGTATGTACCTAAAAAGGGGTTTAAATATGATAAAAATCACCATATTTTAGTCAGTTCTACATGATGCATGCAAGAGTAAACACATATAAACATTTACTTGAAGCATTGCAGTTGCTTAAACCCAAATATCGTACTGCATTACTTAAATCTTGTGACGATGAAGAGATCAACATTATTTGTGAGTGCATTTATAACGTCCTAAATGGGAAAATTCCATTAGAAAAAAAAGAAAAGACGAAACTAAAAAAATATAAAGATATTTTAAGAAAATTAGTTTCGAAAGGGAAACATAAAATAAGAAAAACTGTTATAGTTCAAAAAGGAGGTGCATTTCTACCTATTATTTTAGGTGCAGTTTTAAGTGCTTTAGTGAACTCTTTATCATAAACAAAATGGAAAACACAAAAAAAATGTTATTAGTTGAATCAGATTTTATTGAATGGCTGAAACGGAATGAGAGTCCACCCGAAAATTCCTCATCTCGGCTAGATGGAGAGATGCAAAAAATCCTTAAAAGTAAAATGAATGATCGCGAAAAGTGGACGTTATATTCTCAAGCATTACAAAGATTTCTACATTTTATTGAAACAGATCGAAAACCGTTTAGAATACCCATCGTGATGGAGGGGGTAGATCAAGTCATCAACGAAAGTAATGATATTATAAAAACAAAAGTGAACAAAAAGGAGGAGATTGAAAATAATGAGTCAGTTACAGATAATGTAACTGAAGCAGCCACACCGTCATCGTTTAATACACCACCTGGCGAAATAAATCAAGAACTAATGCCAATTAGTCCGTCAAAAATTATAAACATATTACCCAAATCTTATGAAAAAAAAGCTCGAACGTTGTTAGATTACATTGTTTCAAGTAAACCGAAAATTTGGTGGAAACAGACTGGTGAAGTTGTTATAAATAACCAAACCATTCAAAATAGTAATATTACTGATTTGGTAAGCGACACCGTTAGATGTCTTAAACGTCCTAAGCCAATTGGATGGGAAGTGTTTGCTTTACTTTTAAAAGATATCGAAGTTCCTAGGTCATGCATAGGTAATCCTACAAATTTAGCATTTATTAATGGTACTCCTTTGATTGAACCCTTTACCCCCTCCACATCTGTGAAGACGAGAGCCTCAACAGATAAAGATAATAACACTTCTACGCCTCTTGCTACACGGGAGAAAAAGCGATCCGGAAAGAAAATAGAGTGGGAAAGATGGACTCCTTATTAGATATTAACAGAATCTATTATGACGTCTCTAATCCAGCTGGCTATAGCAGTTTAAATAATTTATCAAAGGAAATGAAAGGTCAAATGAACAAAGAGGAAGTGAAAAAATGGTTACAATCTCAAGATACGCACACGCTGCATAAACCTATTCATAGACGATTTACTAGAAATAAATACATTCTCTCGAACTTTAATGAACTTTGGCAAGCTGATTTAAGTGATATGAGTACTTATAGTCAATATAATGATGGGTACAAATATATTCTTTGTGTTATTGATGTGTTCAGTAAATATGCTTTTGCAAGAGCCATGAAGAAGAAGGATTCAGCAACTGTTAAACAATGTTTTGAAAGCATATTTACTGAAGCCAACTCTGTTCCCCGTCACATCCAATCTGATAAAGGTACAGAATTTGTTTCAAAGGCGGTTAGAGATTACTTTAAGAGCAAAAATATTAATTATTATACCACTAATAACCCCGACATTAAAGCAAGTATAGTAGAAAGGTTTCAAAGAACACTTAAAATGAAAATGTGGCGTTACTTCACTCATAAGAATACATATAACTACACAAATATATTACAAGATCTTCTACATTCTTACAACCATAGCTATCATTCTAGCATTAAAATGCGCCCAGTTGATGTTAGCTCTAATAATATTATGACTGTTTGGTGTAATTTATATGATCGCAAAAAAGATAGGCAAATTTAATTAGAAACTAAAAAACTAAATGTAGGTGATCATGTTAGAATCACTAAATATAAGCGTGTGTTTCAAAAAGGTTATGAAAGTAATTGGAGTGATGAAATATTTATTATTGATTCGATTATTAACAGATCGCCACGAGTTGTTTATACAATAAAGGATTTAGAAGGTGAACCCATCATTGGTACATTTTATTCTAAAGAATTACAAAAGGTAATTTGGTAATTATTTTTTAATAAGTGGGTATGCCTAGAATCCACCTCCTGACCGCCAGCGCTCCGTCCCTTCATACGCTTTCTAGTGCTCGACCACTCAAGTCACTTCTTAAATTAAATAAGTTTCTTGTTCGTGGAGTCTCGCAAAATGCCGAAACGTAAACGTGTTAAGAAATACGAAGACGACATTGATCATCTACTGCGTAAAGTTCGAAAATTAAAACGTAAAATACGACATAGTGAAAGTGATTCGTCACACAGTGGTTCCAATGAGGAATTTATACCACAAGAAACAGGTAAGTCTTTTTAATTTTCGCTTGTGCAAGGTTATTAAACCTAGGTATATGTGCACTCAGATTTATCCATTGGGGATAAATCAAAGTACAAATTGCATCGGTTGGCGTTCAGTTCATTGGGGACTGATACCTAACTAAATATATGATCTATTAAAAAATTAAGATATTGACTGTATAAAACCACAATACGAGTTCATACTTGTACATACATCAATGCACTCCGATTAGCCGTTGGGGCTAAGTCGACGCATGGTATGACGGTTGGCGTACAATTCATTGGGAATTGTTACCAAATCAACTCGCAGTTTCAAAGCAGTGCTCCCGTTTTTTCTATTTCATGACCTAGCAATTTCATTCTGTCAAGTGTCAATGTAATAATATCATGCCCTTCATGTACCATGTTTGAATTTGTGTAACGTTGTAAGTAACCACCGGTTGTGCTGCAAGTGAATACAATGGCTGCCAGATTACTGCTTCTGCAAGAGGCCTTGGCGGAAGAGAAGTGTCGAGAAGCTGCTCGAAGGCGGCTAATGCGAGAGAGGTTTCGACAGATGAACGTTCCCGACGCAGAGTTCGTCAACACCTTCCGGGTAACCCGGGAGGTGTTCGAAACTCTGTTTACGGAGGTCGGACCTCTCTTGCCGTCCCATCGTAATAGCCGAGGAATAGACCCTGTCGATAAGGTATGCATTTTAGATTATTTTGTACGTCACTAATAAATAGTCAAAAACAATCATATTCACAATAAAACACGTAGTATACAATAGCTTATTAAGCCATTAAATTTCATCGTCTTGGGGGTTGACTTCCAATAAATACTTTCTTAGTGGAGGTCTATAATGTTTCAAATTACTAGATCCTAAATTCATGGGTTTTACCCTATAAGGCACACTGAGATATTATAAGGCAACAATTGCCACCCTGTAACATCAGCATTTTTTGTAATTTTTTCTTATGCAGAATTTTTAATACTTTATAAAGCTGATGAGGCTTGAATTATGTATCCTTTTAAATCTGTAGCAAAGACTTTGAAGACTCTCCTCATGTAATGTCCATTGTCCACAAGTATTTAAATAAAATAACAAATTTTGATATAATATCATCACCTTCTTCGCATTACCCCGGCATTTTGTCACGGTTCCGCTTGACTAGAATTGACATAGGTATTAGTTTTTACAAAAGCAACTGCCATCTGATCTTCCAATCCAGAGGGTCAACTAGGCTGATTAGCCCGGTTTCCTGACAATGTTTTCCTTCACCTGGAAACAACTGGTAAATATCAAATGTTCTTTCGTACACAAGTTCCAAAAAACTCATTGGTACAAGCCGGGGTTTTCACCCGTGACCTCCGGATTTAAAGTCACACAGTCGTACAGCTAGGCCACCAGCACTTATTGAAATTTTGATATAATATACAAATTTAAATCAGGTTTTGTCATGAGACAGTTTTACCTGAATTATAATCACTTTTAACTACATAGGTACATCCCTTTTTGTTAATGAAAAGTTGTTTAAATTACCTGCTGTGACCATTAACTACCTTCTTCTTTGTTCTTTCCAGATTTTAATAGCTTTAAAGTTTTTTGGTAGGAGTGATTACCAAGGTGGTGTAAGCCGAGACCAATGGGTGCCTATGTCCCAGCAAGCAGTTTCAGACTGCTTAAGGGATGTTACAACGGCCCTCAATGACCCCGGGCTAATCCACCGCCTTATGGTATTCCCAAAGACACAGGCAGCACGGGCTGTCATTAAAAATGGGTAAGTGGACTATCTACACATTTTTCATCATGATTTTATCACCATCTAGAATAATGCTTAAGTAAGTAGGTAAGTAAACACTTTATTGTCCGAAAAAAAAGGAATATTGGTTACATCCGATAACAGTGTTTAATGTTCACACACACTACTTAACATACCTATAGTATGAATATATAAAAGTTACTTGCCCTTTAAATAAAAAAGATCATGTAACTGTCTGCCAGGAAAGGTGCTCAAGAACTTCTGTCAATTTTCTATTATTTATTAGGTCTCATCCATTGTCTGCACTTTTCATGCTCGCTGTAATTTTAAATTTATAAATAAATAGATAAATATAAAAGGACATCCTTACTCAAATTGACTAAGCCCCACAGTAAGCTCAAGAAGGCTTGTGTTGTGGGTACTCATGTGTGTGACTAGATAGATCTGTGTAAAATTGTCCTATATAAATAAAAAAAATAAAAAAACTGTTCTTACCTAGTATTCAATATGTGCATACAATCACATTTGACAAGATATCTTTTTAAGTGGTAATATTTATTTTTTGACTTGTATGTTTTCATATTTTTCTACACATGTATATCATTTCTTCATGACACGCACTGAATTATTTGTAAAGGAAGGTGCCACATGCACTTGCTATTGTCACAATACAATTCATTAATTTTTACAAGCTTTTATTTATCTTGCAATGTATTATATGTATGTATCTATCATGTATATATTTGTGAATATTATCAATATTATCATGATCATAATTTATAGAAAAAAAAAACCATTTTCCAGGGTATAAAATAAACAATTGTGCAAAAACGAGTTTAAAATACATAACTGATGTTGAACGATGATTATCAATAGTGAAAAACAAAAACTATTCTTAAACTAGTACAACTTTATTACTTATGTACAGATAATATATGTGAACGTATGAGTTTACTTGTGTGCATTTGGGTGTATTTAGTCTAGTATACTCATACTGGGTTTAGCTTCCTCTCAAATCTCTGTATAAGTTGTTAGTAGATTCTTTTTGGTAATTGTAAATTGGGTTATTATTATACCTACAGTAATATTTTACCACATGTTTCATGTTGACAATGTTTTTTTTTGCAGTTTCTACGAGAAATTCGGTATTCCGGGGGTGTGCGGTGCAATAGACTGCATACACGTGGCCCTGCACAGGCCACATGAATATGAAGAGCGCTTTTTCAACCGGAAGCATTTTCATTAATTAAATGTGCAGATGGTAAATTGTTACATTACCTATTATTATTAGTCTTATGAAGGCAGTCAAGGAAGAGTCATGTATTTATATTTAATTTTATTAATTGCATGTTCTATTTCCAAAATAGTTTTTTCACACATCACCTATTCGAAAAAGGGCTTATTATTCCCCGCTAGGAGGGATCCTAATGGCATTTTTCTTCCCTGATAAGAGGGATCAAAGTGGCACTTTTCTGTTCTAGGTGAAACCTCCACAGGGATAAACACAAAAACAACTTCATAATATAGCACTTGACTTTATTCTCACTTCGAATAATACGATTTATTCTAACTTCAACTTCACTTTAAGTGTTTACAGTTTCAATCGATGGCGACGACTGACTGCTCCGGGTAGGAGGGCCGCGTTTTATACCTGATTCTGGCAATGTTGCATTACCCGCAAAATTTAATAAAAATGAAATAAATCAGAAATAATTACTTAAGATGTGGGTAGTCTGCCGTGGTTGTTACAGTCGGCCGTCCTTTCCGAAACGAGTCCCTTCGTTTTCGTATTTATTAACAATATAAATTAGCATTAATCTCATTACGTAGGTATTTAATCTCTTGACTTAATATTTTACAACATAATATGTACTAAATATATGAGTCGTCATCTCGAATGGTTGGAAACGTTACATTAATAGTCATCACTAATGTACAAGATATTATTCAACTTGAACACAAATAGTCATCACCAGCTACAATTTAATCATTAAGGTGACAGTCCATTTCCAACGACAGCAGCACTAGGTACCATGCCGCCATAGAGAGTCAGCGCGCCGCCGCCGCCGCCGGTAGTCTAAAATTCGCGCCGAATATTTTTTTATAAGACAGTATTCTGCAGCGTTAAAATATGTAATAGGTTATAGACCGATAAGAAATAGTTGAAAATTATTGCGGGCGCCACTTCCTACGTAACTCTCACATTTTTGATGAAAATACTTACTTACTTGGCAATAATTTAGTACGGATTTTTTTGGTTATTGTATAATTTATTTTCTACAATTTTATGTCGCACCAACACAATACTAACTATTTCTTATGTGGCAGTATGATTTACATAAAAATGTGTTGTATGTATGGGTAAAACACATTTAAGTACAAAGTATAATGTCCAGTGTTTTAACCGTTCTCGATAACACGGCACTTTTGTATGTTGGACATTGCCAAGTATGCGAAGAGTAAAATTATCAAATTTTCTGGTAGTTTTTATGGTAAATAAATTAAACAGAGGTATGTTAGGTGTTTCAAAACGTTTTAAAAATTCATTACTTGTCGGTTTACAACGTAATGAACGAATGAACCAAATAGATAAAAAAATATTTTTACGGATTTTTTTTCCTGTGCGTTCATCAAGACATCAAGAGACATACCCGATTTCATTTGAGAAATTTCTTACGAAAATATTGATAAAATTGCATGCATTATTGTAAAAACCATTGCTCAGACTGCCTCCTAGTCCTCCTACGATACCCCGCTAAGTTTGATAAATGACAGTAAAATTTTACCACCTACGAGCTATAAAGTTTTTGGAAAAATATAAAAATAATAGGTTTGACTTTAATTCATAACATAAGTTGACATTATCAGTAAGTGTATTTGTAATTAAAAAATGCAATTATTCTATATTTATTAAAAACATGAATTTGACAAAAAAAACATTATGCACATAAAGTACTGTATGTATCCAAAATACTGGACGTCTTTTCATTATGCGGCGTATCTTTTTATTTACACCGAACCTGGCAACATCCAACATATTTAACATACGTATGTTTTTTTCGGAACTATTATAAATATATTTTTTTCATGATTTTTCTACAATAAACAACCACATAATAAGATAATAACACCAAAAAAATTATACTAACACAGTTTTTTGAGATTTTTTCCCTTGTCGAGGGGCTACCCGAGGTTTTCATCGATTTTTGACAAGTTTTGAATCGTATCTCCTTTTTTTGCACTACAGATAGAATTATAAGACAAACGGTTATCGGTTTTTCAATCTTTTATCTCCAGTTTTGTCCACCGGATTTTGAAAAAAATGAATAAGTAGGTACTTATTTTTTTATGAATTTTTTAAACATTGTCTAAAAAACACTTTTTTCGTATCTAGTTTGCGGTGATCTTACATGTACGAAATCTACATATTTGGGTTCGTCTTTGATGTCTCGAAAAAGATGTCCCGGGTTTTAATTTTAAACTAATTAACACAAAAGTTATGGCTATGGCTGGTATATGTTCAACTTAGATGCCAAATATCTCGAAGACAATGAACTTTGAAGTAAATATGGGATACTATATTGCTTAAAGCCTTGCTGTTAATATAATAAGGTACAAAAAACATTAGAAACTAAGGGATACAGATCGAAGGTCATTGGCGTGGGGTAGCCCCTTAAGGGTTAAGCGTAACTTTTCATTATACGTCTTAATGTTGAAAAGTTGAAAAATCCCACGCCGCCGGCGTTACGCCGCCGCCGTGGATTTTTTCGTGGCGCGCCGCCGCCTGATTTTTTTCGACCGGCGCGCACGTCTACGTAGGTACCATTCATTTTACTGTGGAAATTGACAACAACGCCGACACGGTGACCGGCCGACCGCACCGGCGTTCGCACTAGTAGTGGCAGCTGCGGTCAGAAATGGAATGTTACCCTTAGTAGTCATCTGTAATTGTGTAGTGTGGAGTATGTTCCCCTCTCACTGTTCGTTACGTTACTATATAAGCATGTACCCAACGTAATTAGGCAGTCTTATAATAAACCTCGTACAAACAATAACTTGTGTTTCGCTTACACATCTCCCACATCACATGGCGATCCTGCCAGTCGTGATTGTGGTGAGCGCGAGTGAATGCAATCAAGGACATGAAATATGTGATTCGTGAACTTTACAACAAAAATGTGCAAAATAGACACTAAAATGTTGGAAATTCCTGACGACGTTAAGTTATTCCGATTTCTTTTATCTTCTGAGTGCTAAGTAATTAAGACTTTAGAATGGGTTCCAGTACATCAAAAGATGAAGTGGTTATCGCCCAAACCGCTAGTGGCGGCATCAACACAGCCGGAGTTGAACAAGTCAAGGCTCACCTATCTACGACTAATAATATACTTCTTGGCGTGATCATAGTATTCCTTGTAATTGCAAGCTGTTTCGGCCTTGTGCGTGTTTACAAGAAAATGCACACAACCTGGATTCGTCGCGAGTTGTCTTCAGCCCAGTTTCGTCGATCTGGTCGACGGGTTCCAGCTGCCAATCCGCGAAGTGAAGAATGTGCGTAAGTGAATCGGTAGTGGAAAAAAAAAGAGTGCGTGTAAAACATAAATGATTAACTGCGTAGAAATATACGCGCGCACGTCTAGCACCGCCCAATAGGCATTTAGCCGGCGGCGGTTCGCCGGTCAAAATTGGTTGGCGGTGGCGGCGAATCGGCGGCGTAGCCTTGAAAACTTGGTTTATGCGAAGAGAATTCAAACCTTAATTCATTTAATTTATTGAATTATGGTAGGAAAAAAGTTTTTCATGGCATTAACTGTAGATAAGCAGCATAATGAACATCTCTTTATATTGTGAGGTTACTGTTAATTGAATCTATCACTAATTCACTACACTTTATAAAACAAAGTCCCCCGCCGCGTCTGTCTGTAACTATATGAATGTATGTTCACGATGAACTCAAATCAAAACCTACTCAACTGATTTTCATGCGGATTTCAGCTATCAATAGAAAGATTTTTGTGGAAGCTTTAGTTTAGGTGTACAATTTGTTAAGGTTTTGTGTAATCCGTGCGAAGTCAGTGCGGGTAGCTATAGTCAAATATAATAGTTATTATATGTACGTATCGCCAGGAGAGGTGAATGATAACACACACTGCTCGCACAGACCACCTACTAATCGCAAAAATAGTATGAATGAATCAATGAGTGAATGTGACTTAAATGGACGATATTAAAAGCCTATAAAAACCCCTTCAAGAAACTTTTTTGCAGTTGATATCAACTTGATATTGGTACGAAATACGGAACCCTAAAAAGAATATTAATTTCAAAAATGTCTCAAAAATTGTATTGAACAACTATTTACAACTAATATTGCTCGAAGGTTAACTGGAAGAGATCCCTTAAAGGCATAAGTTCGCCTTTATACTAATGACGAATGTTATTTTTCCTGTTTTGTTTTGATTTTTGTACAATAAAGTGTTTTACTACTACTACTACTATATTAAAGCAGAAGGAGTTGAAAGTTCCAGTTAATCCTTGTTTAATATTCGCTGAAAGTTGTTGAGCATTAGACTTTTCTGAGTGAGCACTCTATGTATTTTTTTCTTTATGTGGTTAAATGCACGTAATGATTATTTTTAGATATAATTTTAATTTATATTTTTGTTCGGTAAATAAAAAAAAATATGATATGAAAAGTTTTCTTGATTTCTATTTAAAGTTAATTGTTTTTATATAAAGTACCATCTCTTAAAATATCGGTACCTAATTTGTTAGCACGTTATATAAAAGCAATAAATTCCCGATCAAACTAATCTGCATAGCATTTGCAACGACAACGTGTGTAAATATCATCGTTAATGTCAAAGTTCTATGAAAATATGACGTTTATATTATAATAACACTCCCTCACTTTGTTCTGTTCAAATCGGTGCAAAGTTAGCTTAGACAGACTCTAGTATCTAACAAGGTCACGCCGATGCCACACCGATAGCGCAGAATTTTGGCGGCGGCGGCGGCGCGAAAATTTTGGCGGCGCGGCGCTCATATTTCATATGGAAATGTTTTCTGGGATTAATTATTTTCATTAATTCATTCATTAACCTCGTGCCTTGAAACCGTCGCAACGCTCAATTTTACAGATTTCGAACCACTTGCTACGCTCGTGGTTAAATCATGAAATCTTTCGCTTGTACAGCGATCAATATAAGCATGAGCAAAAAGAATAGATAGTAAGTTACATATGTCTTTGGCATGAGGACTTAACAACAACTTTAACCTCTTGTCGCAAAGTTTTTGGTTACTCTTTGATCAAGTGCAATGAATACCGGTATTAAATACGAAAACCATTACCGGTATACTGAATACCTGTTATTATTGAGGTATTAATGAATACCGGTATTTCATTATGTCAATTAGTATACAAATAGCGATAAAGACAAAAACGGAATGACAGCAATACCTCTAATGCGAATATAGGTATAACATTTTAACCGGTATTCGTTTGACAGTTTTTATACAGGTATTTAATAAAACCGGTTATACGGTCCCTGCCACCAAGATGAAATGGTGGTAACTAGTGGGATTTTTTTTCCCAGTAGTTACCAGTGGTAAAAGGTGGGAAAAAAATTCCCAGTAGTTACCACTGGTAAGAACTTGGTGGTAACTAGTGAGAATAACCCAAAGTTTGGTGCTAGAATCATATCGGCCTTATTTTTTTGTAATAAAGTTGATTTTAGTATAGGGATGATGACACATGTTGAAGTTTATAACATAACCTAGTAAAATAGATAGAAAATGAGCAATTTATCACAATAATGTGGATTAAAAAATAATATATGGAAATAATACAAAAATACAGGACCTGAAAGTTCCAAAATTAAAGTTTTTTTTACTTCCAAGAAGGAAATAAGTAAGGATACCATTCGATTCCTTAAATTTTATCCAAAAAAAGATTGTATATCAACTATGTACATAAACGCATCATTTCACCGACAAAAACGCAATTATCTTGTTTTTTCTATACAGTCCATACTTCAAGACTCTCAGTGACCTTGACGTCACGGTCACTTATCGTTTTGTTAGGGGCGTTTCGCGAGTGAAGTACGATTGTCAGACATTGACTATCATTTCTGACTTTTGTATTGCTTTATTGCAATGGGTCCCATATAGACATTTGATCCTAAAAACAAACCTGATCGATTGATATCGTAAATGAAAATTTTTCATCTAGCCTATTGTGTGCATATTGAGATATATTATTTTGATTGACCGAAGCGTAGCGAAGGTCTATGTTTTAACGGGTTATTCCCAGTAGTTACCAGTCTAGTGATGTGCCGAGAGTAAAATACCATTACCGGTATTTTCCCATTTGGGAATATTACCAGTAAATCACCATTCTTCCCGGTAATATTCCCAAAAGCGGGTAATATACTCGTACTTGAACGCTTACGTTATAATTGAATTAATTTAATTTATACTGGGTCAAGCAGATCTTGTCAGTAGAAAAAGGCGGCAAATTTGAAAA
Organism: Cydia splendana; assembly: GCF_910591565.1. Lineage (NCBI taxonomy): Eukaryota > Metazoa > Arthropoda > Insecta > Lepidoptera > Tortricidae > Cydia > Cydia splendana. The sequence continues at coordinate 994,099 of NW_026946895.1, forward strand.
ATGTAGGCGCGAAAGGATATCGTCCCATAGAAAATTTTAATTTCGCGCCTTTTTCTACTAACAAGATTTGCTTGACCATCTATAAAACATGTAGAAATGGCTTAATTATCTTTACGTCTCTTCCACTCGTAGCATCAGCTATCTCTTTCACTTAATCTTAGCGGAGTTGCGAAGCAATATAGTATTACGCTGTATCCCGTACTTGGCTATCACCGCAAAAATCGAAGTTCCTCAATTGCGGGCCTTTTTCTGTCACTAATAAAATAAATAAAACAAATAAAACAGAAACCAAATAAAACAAATAACACAAATAAAATCAATAAAATCAATAAAATTAATAAAATTAACAAAATTAATAAATAGAAACTAGAAAAAAATAAGAAAATATTTAAGAATATTATTATATCTTTGTTATTAAGCTATAAAAAAATGACCACTTAACATTGGGAATATTCCGAGTAGTATTGGGAATTTACTAGAAAAGTAAACCTATGTTGATTTTTTGCACTTCGTATGATGCATTTGTTGACAAGGAATGATTTAATGTAAAACAACTTATGTTGACAGTTACTTAATTTGAATATTACCGTAAATTACTGATTCTTGGGAATCTTACCGGTAACGTCACTGGAAATTTTCCCACCTTGGGTATTTTACCGGTAACGGCACATCACTAGTTACCACCAAGTTGTTACCAGTGGTAACTACTGGGAATTTTTTCCCACCTTTTACCACTGGTAACTACTGGGAAAAAAATTCCCAGTAGTTACCACCAAACCGAGTTAGTGGTAACTACTGGGAATTATTTTTCCCTGTAGTTATCACTGGTAAAAGGTGGGAATTTTTTGATTCCCAGTAGTTACCACCAAAATTTTGTTAGAGTTGAATACTAATAAGAATACTCGACGATCATTGTTCCGATAGTTGTGTCAGCGAACGGTCTCATAGCGAAGAGTCTCGACCAACACCTAGAGAGACTCTCGCTGGGTGGTTGGATCAAGGGTCAGATGCAGAAGGCGGTAATATTGGACACGGCGCGTATAGTACGTCGGTTCCTCACTCTGCGGCCCTGACCACCGGCAGCTTCGGCCAAGCCCCGCTGCCGGCGGCAACCTAGGTTAGGTTTTTTATAATGTGTTTATATGTATTTTTTATTGTTTTGTAAGTGTTTTTATATTTTACTTTTATATTCATATTATAAATAACCTAACTTAAGAGGAGAAATAAATAAGGATAACTATAAATACAAGAAGTTTTTTATAACCACCTGTAGGCCTAGCACATGATTGGCGCGACAGTATCTCGCGGCGAGATAGACTACTCGTCTTTTACTATGTTAACAAAAGAGGGACGCGAGATACTGTCGCGCCAATCATGTGCTAGCCCGGCTGAAATAATTCACGGGGTGGATATGTAGGCCATACTGTACAAGTTTTACCATGGAACCAATACCGAAATCGCGAAAAAAAAGTTGACTCTTCCATACAAATATTTTTAATAATTTATTAATGCAAAATGTATTAAAAAGAAATTGGCTGTGTCATAAAATTTGACTGGTCTGATGTTGATATTTGTATGGGAGAGTCAATTTTTTTCGCGATTTCGGTATTGGTTCCACAATAAAACTTGTTTAGTATGACCTACATATTCACCTCGTAAATTATTGCAGGTGATTATAAAAAACAACCTGTACATATTTATACTGTTTTTATTAGTATTGAACTGTAACAATATTTTGGTGGTAAATACTGGGAAAAAAATCCCACCTTTTACCAGTGGTAACTACTGGGATTTTTTTTCCCAGTAGTTACCAGTGGTAAATGGTGGGAAAAAAATTCCCAGTAGTTACCACTGGTAAGAACTTGGTGGTAACTAGTGGGAATAACCCACCAGATTCTATGATTAAATAGATTTTTTTGTCGATCCGGTTATTATAATTTTTTCAAGATGGTGGAGCAGTAATTAGATATTTAGGGCGGGTAAGGCGGGTTGCACCAAACCACCCGCTAACTTAAGCACAGTTCGCTAAATTTAACGCTGACGTGGGGGTCTTATCCATTGCTAAATAAAATTCGTTGCACCAACTATAAAATAACAAATAACTATTATAGATGCATGGTCAAGCAAATCTTTTTAGTAGAAAAAGGCGCGAAATTCAAATTTTCTATGAGACGATATCCCTTCGCGCCTACATTTTTCAAATTTGCCGCCTTTTTCTACTGACAAGATGTGCTTGACCAACTATATAATATAACATGTTGCCGTATTATGGCTCCTCTACACGATGCGCCAATGTCGGCCAATCCAAGGGACGCAGCTATGCGGTAGAATGAGATAGCAATATCACTTGCTCCCTCTAACGCATAAATGCGTCCCTTGGATTGGCCAACGTTGGCCCATCGTGTAGAGGAGCCATTATGAACGCAATCCTTCCAATTTTTTTTGAGGGAATTATTTATTTATATAGCAACCCAGTCATAAATGCCAAAGTAAGTTGTCAACTTGTCGAAATTCTCAACAACCGACAACGAGATAAGTTTGTAGGCGCGAACTAAACTTTCTGTGCAGATTTTAAATCAACAATTTAAGCAATTCCTGAATGTTTATCTTAAAAACAATGTCAATCATCTGTAAAGATGCACAAGGGCTAATGTTGATGATGATCACGGGCTTCACGCTTCGAACAACACCGGCTTCTGACAAGGCTTCACGGCACTTTAAAGCGAAATTTCTGACGATTATTTAAAGTCCAAGTACTTTCCAAGCTATAGCCACACTGAAGGAGGCAGTTGGCAAACTGAAGACCAAGAAGCTGGGTTGGTTAGAGTAGGGTTACCTCGGTTCACGCAAATTAGGCACCGTAGATGTCGATTTGCGGAAAATGTCCAGCAAAACTAACTAAGCTATAGCCGGAATCAGACAACGAGCTACATGGCTGGTAAGTTATCTTGTTTGTTTAATACTTATCACTTACTACTTCGCCATGCCTTTAGCTTTATTTACCTTTGAGCTGTGAACTGGCTCTGAAGCAAAATTCATAACCTTTCTGTTTCTGCAGCATTTTTTCTTTCTCACCCAGGCAGTTCAGGCTCAATTTGCAATAACATTTCTGACATAATTGTGCATACCTAACTAGTAGTATAACATTCAGGTTACTTTTGTACATTAATTTAAAGCTGCTTGTTCTAAGCATTTTCTACCTAGGCGAAGAGAAACACAAAATATTTTTACATAATAATAACATGATGTTGCTTTCTTTTCAGGATTGATTTTAATACAAGATGAAAGGAATGTACAAGTGAATCAACTCAAGAATATGAATGTCAAATGCATATAGGCAGAATGAAATTTTAGTCGTTTAAAGTAAATGGAAGAAACTTATTGTATAATTAAAAATAAAGTATTATAAATATTATCTTATTTTCATTTTTGATAATAAATAGTTATTTGTTTTACAAGGGGGCAAAGTTGTTGTTTAACCGCTCATGCTAATATTGATACCCGAGCAAGCGAAAGATTCCAAAATTGAACCACGAGCGTAGCGAGTGGTTAGAATAATGGAATCTTGAGCGTTGCTAGGGTTTCAAAGCACGAGGGTTAAACAAAATTTGCCCCCGAGTGAAACACAAACATTTTCACCACACCAACCCGAAACAAATATTAAATGTAAAATATCAAACAAAATCAAATCCAAATGAATGTTATTAAATATTTATCATCCAAAATCATCATTTAAAAGTCAATTCTACCAGCAAACATAAGAAAACAACTCAAAATTTGCATTTGATTACTTTGCCTCACATGTGAATAAAATGCAACTTTGCTATCAGTTTTTGAAGTGCAAAGTAAGCCTTTCCGAGCTGGTGTGGTGAAAATATGTTTCTAAGTACCTTATCTAACTTTATTTATCTCACACTGGTATAAGTATTCTCTTTGGACCGCAAATTGACTAATGAAGGTAAGAGATTATCCGGAGAGCTTATGTAAGTATTTATATTTTGTATCATAACATATATTTAATGTAATTATTTCCTTTCTTTCTTGGGTGGAGACAAATAATCTATATAAACATTGGTTATTGTGAAGTTTCATAGCATAGTAAGTATAGGTCTACCACTTATGTCATATTGTTGGTTAGGAAGTTGCATGGTGATTTTCTAACAGAAGACAGTTTTGAGACTGAAACTAGTATAAGCTACTTTATTTATCTTAAGTTAGGGTTATATAATATGAATATAAAAGTAAAATACAAAAAACACTTACAAAACAAAAAATACATATAAAAACCCTAACCTAGGGTGCCGCCGGCAGCGGGGCAAGGCCCAAGCTGCCGGTGGTCAGGGCTGCAAAGAGAGGAACTGGACTGTTTTGGGGTGAAGATAAATTATCTTCGTAAACATGCATGGCCTATTGCTATTGCAAAGTAATGACATGAGGATGGTAAACTAAATAAAATAAATATAACATAAAGGGGTTTTTCTTGTGACTGTACTCATTGAGGTAGGTTAGGTTTTTTAGTGTTTAGGGAATTGTATAGACAAGTGAAAAATATGGGTGCATACATCTTACTCAAAAATATGTCCCTAAAGCTCTTTTATTAGCATATTAAGAACTTTGGAATATTCCTGAGTAAGATGTACACATACACACCCATATTTTTACACTATAGTACAGTCAATGTCAAAGATATGTTTACACTTTTGCACCTTGCTCTTTTGTAATACTTAAGGCAAAAAATGTAAACATATCTTTGACGTCGACTGTACATATATCTACATGGCCTGGGTTACATAGGTACATAATTATGTTACAGTGTATTTTATTCATTTGATTTATATGTAACTAGCTGACCCGGTGAACTTCGTATCACCTTTGGTATCACCTATCTATATTATGTCTCCTTTTGGCACGTCACGGATTAGCCTGGCCGCACACGCTCAGAATTTTATGTAGGTACTGATTGACATGATGTGTAAGCGAGACAGCACCATGCATTTGTAGAGCGACGTCCCGATCCCACCTGTCATTCCGTACGGAAACATAATGAACATTCCGAACGCCTGCAGCCAGGCCTGAAAAAAATTGTTATCGATTAGTCCCTCTACTATACAGGGTGACTTTAAATTGGTAATACAAAATGAATGTTTTACATATATCTTCCCTTCATTAAGCCCCTCAATTAAGACTCAACTTTTAAAATAATTAAAAGTATTTTTTCACACCACCTATTCGGAAAAGAGCTTTTTCTTCCCTGCTAGGAGGGATCAAAGTGGCACTTTTCTTCCTTGCTAGGAGGGATCAAAGTAACACTTTTCTGTTCTAGCACACTATTTTTACATTTTTTTGCACATTATTTTTTTAGCTTAAATAATCTGTTTAAGCATCAGATTGTGTCAATACTAAGATTTTTTAATTTTCCTCATAGTTGATGTGAAAAGCAGTATGTGTCACACGGTATCAAAATTATTTTGTCTTAGGCGTTAACACTTGAATCCCTCATTACTCTCAGAATTCTACTTTAGAATCCATCGCTTCATTCAGGATTCAATGTACGCCCTTGACGGAAATATATCATTTTGATCCCTTGTAACACAAACTACTATTTTTTTATTCATCCAATTTTTTTAGGCTTCACATTATCCTGACATAATAATTAACAAAGAAGGTTAAATAATTTCAAATGAACACTTTCCTTTTTGGTTATCAATCACCTGTCAGAGTATTTAATATGAAGTAAATGTGTTTTGATTAGTAATTGTCACTTGTCAATTGAAAATTAGATTTTCTGCTAATTTTGATTTTACAATAAATTTTTAAATAAAACAATACCTGAGAAACGTGTTTGCTACAAAAGGTGCAGGAGCAAAATTTGGAGAACCTCCATTTCCAGCAAGATTGTGCGCCAGCACAGTTAACTCTAATTACTTAGTGTGCGATATCATTTAGACCAAGAGTTCCCTGGCAGATGGATTGGACGCAACGGCCCAGTCGCATAGCCGCCTCGAAGTCCCGATCTTCGCACAGGAATTAAATACCCTCGATGAAGTTCGCCAAAAGATAATTGAGGTGTTCAATTCTGTGAAACCAATGAATTTATTCTTGGCAGACTAAATAATCTCAAGAGCTCATTTTCAATACATCTTAAAATACGTTTAGTTAAAGTAGGTGCACACTTATCTACTAATTGAAAGTGTTGAAACGTAGGTCTTGTTGTGTGTTACATTCGGTAGCTAGATTACGTATATTAATAAATGATCGCTTATTATTTACCATAGATTGGATCAGGGTACTTAAAACTAAACCGCTTAACTTAATGCCAGTCCAGACGGGAACAGTCTTGCTCCAATCTGATTAAATTGTTTGATCAAATCGGTGGTGTGGTGTGGTTGCAAACTCCATTTTGCTTGCCGATTCCCTTTTATTCGATTGTAAAGGCCCCAGTACACAATGGGCCATCGCCGGCCACTCCAAGGGACGCAGCCATGCGGTAGAATGAGATAGCAATATGACTTGCTCCCTCTAACGCATAAATGCGTCCCTTGGAGTGGCCGGCGATAGCCCATTGTCTACTGGGGCCTTAAGATTATGACCGATAAAATAGAGGTGCTAACTTCAAAATCTGTTCTTATTTCTTGTACACATTACAAATGTAACCTGTAATGGTGTGCAGGCCCCAATTTCACCACGGTGACAGGTGCGACAATTGTAAAATCACTGTTGCTGACGTCAAAGGCATCTATGGGCTACGGTTACCACTTACCATCGGGCGGGCCGTATTCCTGTTTGCCACCATCATTGTATTATTTAAAAAATCTTTATTATATCGGAAAAAAACAGATATTTCTTTTGCGAGGTTTCTGACAATTGTCAAGATTTAGAAGAATTGTAGGTAATTCTTGACAGGTAATGAGTTATATGTCGGAATTTCGTGACAATTGTAGTGTTTCTTGTGACAATTGTCATAAACTTAGCAAGAGAAATATCTGTTTTTTTTCCGATATTATAAAGTTTTTTTTTAATAAAACAATGATGGTGGCAAACAGGAATACGGCCCGCCCGATGGTAAGCGGTAACCGTAGCCCATGGATGCCTGTGACGTCAGCAACAGTGATGTTTTACAATTGTCGCACCTGTCACCGTGGTGAAATTGGAGCCAGATGTCAACTTTCTAACATTAATTGTAGTTTCGGTTCTGCGTGATGATGATGAGTCAGTCAGTCAGTCAGGGTTCCGTACCCGAAGGGTAAAAACGGGACCCTATTACTAAGACTTCGCTGTCCGTCTGTCTGTCTGTCACCTGGCTGTATCTCATGAACCGTGATAGCTAGACAGCTGAAATTTTCACAGATGATGTATTTCTGTTGCCACTATGACAACAAACAGAACAACATAAATATGTAAGTAAGGTCCTATACAACAAACGTGATTTTTTGATGATTTTTGCGTAATGGAACGGAACCCCTCGTGCGCGAGTCCGACTCGCACTTTTTTTTAAATCCTGTTGGCACCTCAGACAGTGGCGAGACACTCCTGACTTCGGGCAGGGGTGCGAAACTCCTGACTTCGGGCAAACTCGGCTCCGTTCGGCTCAGCATTGCTGCGAGCAGTTATTAGGGTTGCTACCATTTGACGTCCTTTTGCATGCACGACCACAGATAAGATAATGACTTGAATTTTGACAACCCTAAATAGCCGAAAGGGATAGTACCATACATTAAAAAGGGATAGCAAGATTCATCCCTGAATCGCTGTCAAACTTCGGTTTTGTAGGAAGTGTCCATTATGTACTTACGGTAGTACCAAAGAGTAAAGGCCCCAGTACACAATGGGCCATCGCCGGCCACTCCAAGGCACGCATTTATGCGTTAGAGGGAGCAAGTGATATTGCTATCTCATTCTACTGCATGGCTGCGTCCCTTAGAGTGGCCGGCGATGGCCCATTGTGTACTGGGGCCTTAAGGTAGTACTATTATTTAGTACGTATGTATTTGTTGGTTGTCATTTTGTTTATGGCTGCGTTCGAAACTGTTTAACAGGGAGTTTATAATCGCTCAATTTGACAAACGATAAGCCTCATCACTATAATGCATGCATAAATAAAAATATGTCAATCCTTTGTCATTACTGTCACTATTTTACAATTTCAAAATCTCAAATACGGGGTATATCTTGTCGATATATCTATATTGTGGATATATCTTGTCGATTCGAAACCCTTTTTAAAATACGTTATTTAAAGAAGAGAGAGAGTTTACCTTATCGACGGGATGAAGATCAAATGTTTGACAGGTAAGATACCTAGGAACATTTTGTATGGGAATGATCATTCTTTCATTATTTTGTTTTCGTAAATTTTTTCAATGTTTTTAATGGTTATTCTGCTATTCTAGGCCGAGACTAATCCAACAAATCAAAAACCATGAAAATCGGTCCAGCCGTTCTCGAGTTATGGATGCTGGAACAAACACGACTTTGTTTTATATATATAGACTTACAAGTCATATTCTATTTAATTTGTAAGTAAGTAAGTAGACATGCTTGTAGTGTGTAGATAGGGAAATTGTTTGCCTAGGTCAAACCTACCAACCTACTCAACTTATCTCATGTATATTCCATATTTCTAGAATAATTTAAGATATGAATAAGATTGATACCTGCCTCCGCACTTCCGCAGTCAAACTATGTAGTTTTGTGGGCTTAATTGCTACATCTAACGGTTTATTGTTATTCTTATAAATAAATAAAATAATAAGATCATGACTATAAGTAAGTAGCTATTGTAAGATCTTAACCCTCTGGTATATTTTGCAATAGACTACAACCATTGTACACTGTAGATGTCTTTCATTTAGAAGCAGCACATGATTAAAACCCCACTACTTTTGTAATGAAATGATTTAGGTATTAGTAATATTGGGTAAAGTCTTAGTATGAAACAAGTTGTTTTAAAATTTTTGTTTCATGTATTCAGATGTACTTGCAGAGAGTATAGTTATTGTTTCATAGGCTTATGAATAACATATGTTGTAAAAGCAAATAAAACAAAAATAAGTAGGTATGAACTGAAACATTATACTTAATCATTTTTGCATCACACATTTTTCTAACCTATTTGGCCGCACTAAGTCTGTAGTTGTCCCAATCAATACTCTTCACACTGAAATACTTGATTTAATATTTCGCACCTTGTTTTATGTACGTTTACTGTTCTGAATTAGGTAGTTCACTTTTGTTGCGGGTTCCGATCTTGAGAGGTCAACTTTGGGACCATCGTTCACGATTGCCCCAATATAGTTGTCATCTTGCTGTTTTCGATTAGTTCACCAGTGTTTCCAAAGGATATATCATTTGTATCTTGATTCCAATAAACAGAGAGCCAATTTTAATGACCATTCTGCAGACAAGTAAGTATTGTTCATTACATGCCCTTGGGTTACAATATCTTATGGGACGTATTTGTTAAGCTGCGATAGCATCAATCTGGTCTTATCTTCAACTGAAACTGACGTGTATGCATGTGATGTCCCCGCGCCTCAACCCGCGCGACCGCTGTATCCTGGCCTGCGCGCCAGTAATAAACGAGCTTCCATCGTACGCACTTGTTTCATTGCTAAGTACATACTTATTAGTGGCTAACGAGGCTGGTGCGTCAATTACGATCCCATATTCATTCCTGTTGTTCTTAATAATGACGTAAAATTTAACATGGAACTAGATTCGGGGTCAGGTTCAAATGTAATTAGTTATGAACTATATAAAAAACATTTCATCCGAATTCCGTTAGAAAAGGTCAATGTTAGAATGTGTTTCTATAACGGTCATAAAATTACTCCCGCGGGTAGATTTGCGGCCGATGTTACCTTTCGTAACGTGACAAGGCAAATTTCGTTTTATGTTGTGGAAAACGGTGCAAATCCGCTCTTGGGTCGTGAATTCATGGTCAAATTTAATATACTGCAGGTAAGGATAATACAGTTGCTGATTATTTTTCGCGCTCATGCCCGACGTCGTCGTCAGATAACGCGGCGGGAAAAAAACTTGTAAACCAGGGCAGTGTACTGAACGTTAACGCGTTGCAATTAGATAATTTAGCACCCTTAACCTATAAAGACATTCAGATTGCCACGGCGTCGGATAAAACGTTAGCGACGGTAACAAAATATATCAAGCAAGGTTGGCCGCGCAAAATACGCTGTTCTAAAATTGAACCTTATTTCCGTTGCAGGAATGATTTAGAATTAGAAAAAGGCTGTGTAATGAGAGGACATCGTGTTGTAATTCCAAAAATATTAAGTTACAAATTATTGCAAGAGCTACATAAGACACATTTAGGCATAGTTAAAACTAAAAGCAACGCTCGATCACGTATGTGGTGGCCCGGTATAGACCGCGACATCGAACAGCTGATCGGCGCGTGCGCAGTGTGCAGCGCACTGCGCACCGCACCCCCTCGCGCGCCGCCCGCCAGCTGGAGCCAGCCGCCGGGGCCATGGCACCGCATTCACATCGACTACATGCTTGTAGCTCAAAGAACGTATTTGATTGTGGTAGACGCTTTTAGCAAATGGGTGGAATGTATAGACATGACTTGCGGTACTACTACGAAACATTTAATTAAAGAGCTATCATTATTGTTTACGAGGTTTGGCCTGCCTGATACGATTGTGTCAGATAATGATACTAAAATTGCATCACAAGAATTTAATCAGTTTTGTAAAATGGTGGGTGTTAATTATGTAACTTCACCTATATATCACCCAATTAGCAACGGTTTAGCCGAATGTGCAGTACGAAATTGTAAAAAAATGATAAAATCAATTATAGAACAAGAATCACAATGTATAAGTCAATTAAATTCTAGATTACAGAGTTATTTGTTCGAATATCGTACTACAGTGCACTGTACAACGAAAGAAACTCCAGCCAAGCTAATGTTTGGCCGTGAGTTACGTTCGAGATTAGACCTCATAGTACCGCCGCGAGGCAAAACTGCTGATGCGGTGCATTCTTCGCAGCGGGTGCAGCCTGGTAAACAAGTGCGTTCATTTAACGTCAACGAAGACGTTTGGGTTAAATGTTTTGAAAATCGAAAACCATATTGGACAAGAGGTAAAATAATTAACATAATCGGTCGTAGAATGTACCTCGTCTACATAATAGACCAAAACATAAATTGTAGACGCCACGTTGACCAAATATTGCGATATACGAGCAATAACACTAGCTATAATGATGTAGGGCACACCTTAGATTCAACAATAACACCCTCTTCTACCTTGTCAGATGTGATTTCGGATTCTATCACCTCGCCAGCGGTCTCACAAGACCAGTCAACGGATCTAAACACTGATGCCGTGAATGATCCGGCTACTATTACCCCGGACTTACCGAATGAACCCGTTCATGAGGAGAGGTGGGAGGATGCCGAAGCAGAGGGGGAGGACATGGGGACTGAGCGACAGTTAATACTTAATGATTCACCAGAAACTAGTAACGAAGTTCAGGTTATCCCTTCGACCGATAACTGGTCACCCGATCCCCAACGTCGTCATCAATTGCGACCTAGATCTAAGGCAATTAATTATAAGGTTTAAAATAAGTTGTTATAATAGTAGGTATTTCTTGATCTCAGGTTCCCTTAATTAAATCGGGAGGAGATGACGTGTATGCATGTGATGTCCCCGCGCCTCAACCCGCGCGACCGCTGTATCCTGGCCTGCGCGCCAGTAATAAACGAGCTTCCATCGTACGCACTTGTTTCATTGCTAAGTACATACTTATTAGAAACTCATTCTGTTCGCGATTTAGACTTAAAAAAAGCACGTTTCTTTTAATATCTGAATAAATTAATGTATTCATGAAACACAAGTCACACATTTTTGCGTTTAGAAACTTCCACATTATTATAAAGCCGGTAATTCTATATACGCCACGCCTCTAGCCGCGTCATATTCGCGTCTAAAAATCAAATGGATTGATCGCGCCCGTTCCGCGCCGCGCCGCGCCGCCGCCGCGCCGCTTCGCCATCGCGTCAAATTCGCTCACCTAGGACACTGTATACTGTATTGGTGACATTATTTTGATCGCTTTGCGGATCAGAATGTATAATGTTTACATTTTGGCGATTTTGGGATTGGGGATTAAAGGAGTTTCCTCGAAACCTACCTCGTGTGAATGCTCCACGTCTTGAGTTATTTGTCCTCGCATTGTACGAACGTTCTTGCTCGTCTTGCTGACGGTTTGGCATCTGGAAGGGTCTATTAGAGTACTGCTGGCCAGCATATCCTCGTCTAGAGTATGCACCACGCTGACCGCCGCCGCGTGCAGTATAAAATCTGTCAAACATATAGGTACCTTGTCGTTTGTTTCCAACCAGAATAGACCCATTCTCACCTCTCGTTGAGGACAGCTCCTCGTCCTTGGCGGCCGCAATAACATCCTTTAATGTTGTATAGCCACGGGCTGATAATATTGTGCGCATATCACGGTTTCTCAAGCCGTCGATGAACCGGTGGACTGCCAATTTCTCATTTAAAGGCTTCAACGTATCGTAGGCTGCGGTGTTACCGTCGGCTTGAGAAACGGTTAATTCTGTAAATAGCGTTTCAACTTCAGAGCCGTATTCGTCTAGAGTCTTACCTTTTTGATGAGCGGCCAACAGCTGTGAATGTAAGGCAATATAAGACTTTTTAGTTATTAAATTTTTGCGCATATCGCTAACAAGCGACGCGACAGAGTCATAGGATCCAGACATACGTAGTTTTGCGGATTCTGAGAGACGAGTTTTAAGCACAAATTTCACGAGAGTAACAGCACCTGCACTGTCTAACAAAGACTCGTACATCTCGATCCCATCTATGAGCTGCTTAGTAACCACTTCTGACCCATCCATTACTGGCATTAGCGACACCGCGGTTTTAGGGCAAAATGCCGCCATCGTGTGCAATGCTTCTTTAACTTTATGCTGAGAACTGGAACTATCTGTGTCCTTGGTAGAGGCTTGTAGGCATAAGTTACATATGTTATTAAACAACTCTTGAACAGAATTATACAATATAGTCAAGGCTTCTAAGTCACTACTTTTATATTCTTTACTCTTAATATCGTCAATAATAAGGTTAAATTGAGTAAATAAATCTATCGCCTCCTTTTCTTTTTTTTCAGATATTTTATAACGCTCTTTACCCTTTTTAATTAATTGCGTTCGTATCGCTAACAACTGCTCATGTATATTTTCTAATTGATCTGCCATTAAGCTTTACACGGCAAGTACTTAGGTACCGAAGTATAAGTTATATCTAGACTACCTAACACTACATATGTAGTATATATATTACATTAAGCTCGCAATCTGCCCCGCTACACAGAGTGTAAACAATGAGCATGTCCTTATTATTGAATATGACGCAATATGTTCCAATATCATATATTAACTCATTTACGCTAGCGTATTTCTACGCAGTTAATCATTTATGTTTTACACGCACTCTTTTTTTTTCCACTACCGATTCACTTACGCACATTCTTCACTTCGCGGATTGGCAGCTGGAACCCGTCGACCAGATCGACGAAACTGGGCTGAAGACAACTCGCGACGAATCCAGGTTGTGTGCATTTTCTTGTAAACACGCACAAGGCCGAAACAGCTTGCAATTACAAGGAATACTATGATCACGCCAAGAAGTATATTATTAGTCGTAGATAGGTGAGCCTTGACTTGTTCAACTCCGGCTGTGTTGATGCCGCCACTAGCGGTTTGGGCGATAACCACTTCATCTTTTGATGTACTGGAACCCATTCTAAAGTCTTAATTACTTAGCACTCAGAAGATAAAAGAAATCGGAATAACTTAACGTCGTCAGGAATTTCCAACATTTTAGTGTCTATTTTGCACATTTTTGTTGTAAAGTTCACGAATCACATATTTCATGTCCTTGATTGCATTCACTCGCGCTCACCACAATCACGACTGGCAGGATCGCCATGTGATGTGGGAGATGTGTAAGCGAAACACAAGTTATTGTTTGTACGAGGTTTATTATAAGACTGCCTAATTACGTTGGGTACATGCTTATATAGTAACGTAACGAACAGTGAGAGGGGAACATACTCCACACTACACAATTACAGATGACTACTAAGGGTAACATTCCATTTCTGACCGCAGCTGCCACTACTAGTGCGAACGCCGGTGCGGTCGGCCGGTCACCGTGTCGGCGTTGTTGTCAATTTCCACAGTAAAATGAATGGTACCTACGTAGACGTGCGCGCCGGTCGAAAAAAATCAGGCGGCGGCGCGCCACGAAAAAATCCACGGCGGCGGCGTAACGCCGGCGGCGTGGGATTTTTCAACTTTTCAACATTAAGACGTATAATGAAAAGTTACGCTTAACCCTTAAGGGGCTACCCCACGCCAATGACCTTCGATCTGTATCCCTTAGTTTCTAATGTTTTTTGTACCTTATTATATTAACAGCAAGGCTTTAAGCAATATAGTATCCCATATTTACTTCAAAGTTCATTGTCTTCGAGATATTTGGCATCTAAGTTGAACATATACCAGCCATAGCCATAACTTTTGTGTTAATTAGTTTAAAATTAAAACCCGGGACATCTTTTTCGAGACATCAAAGACGAACCCAAATATGTAGATTTCGTACATGTAAGATCACCGCAAACTAGATACGAAAAAAGTGTTTTTTAGACAATGTTTAAAAAATTCATAAAAAAATAAGTACCTACTTATTCATTTTTTTCAAAATCCGGTGGACAAAACTGGAGATAAAAGATTGAAAAACCGATAACCGTTTGTCTTATAATTCTATCTGTAGTGCAAAAAAAGGAGATACGATTCAAAACTTGTCAAAAATCGATGAAAACCTCGGGTAGCCCCTCGACAAGGGAAAAAATCTCAAAAAACTGTGTTAGTATAATTTTTTTGGTGTTATTATCTTATTATGTGGTTGTTTATTGTAGAAAAATCATGAAAAAAATATATTTATAATAGTTCCGAAAAAAACATACGTATGTTAAATATGTTGGATGTTGCCAGGTTCGGTGTAAATAAAAAGATACGCCGCATAATGAAAAGACGTCCAGTATTTTGGATACATACAGTACTTTATGTGCATAATGTTTTTTTTGTCAAATTCATGTTTTTAATAAATATAGAATAATTGCATTTTTTAATTACAAATACACTTACTGATAATGTCAACTTATGTTATGAATTAAAGTCAAACCTATTATTTTTATATTTTTCCAAAAACTTTATAGCTCGTAGGTGGTAAAATTTTACTGTCATTTATCAAACTTAGCGGGGTATCGTAGGAGGACTAGGAGGCAGTCTGAGCAATGGTTTTTACAATAATGCATGCAATTTTATCAATATTTTCGTAAGAAATTTCTCAAATGAAATCGGGTATGTCTCTTGATGTCTTGATGAACGCACAGGAAAAAAAATCCGTAAAAATATTTTTTTATCTATTTGGTTCATTCGTTCATTACGTTGTAAACCGACAAGTAATGAATTTTTAAAACGTTTTGAAACACCTAACATACCTCTGTTTAATTTATTTACCATAAAAACTACCAGAAAATTTGATAATTTTACTCTTCGCATACTTGGCAATGTCCAACATACAAAAGTGCCGTGTTATCGAGAACGGTTAAAACACTGGACATTATACTTTGTACTTAAATGTGTTTTACCCATACATACAACACATTTTTATGTAAATCATACTGCCACATAAGAAATAGTTAGTATTGTGTTGGTGCGACATAAAATTGTAGAAAATAAATTATACAATAACCAAAAAAATCCGTACTAAATTATTGCCAAGTAAGTAAGTATTTTCATCAAAAATGTGAGAGTTACGTAGGAAGTGGCGCCCGCAATAATTTTCAACTATTTCTTATCGGTCTATAACCTATTACATATTTTAACGCTGCAGAATACTGTCTTATAAAAAAATATTCGGCGCGAATTTTAGACTACCGGCGGCGGCGGCGGCGCGCTGACTCTCTATGGCGGCATGGTACCTAGTGCTGCTGTCGTTGGAAATGGACTGTCACCTTAATGATTAAATTGTAGCTGGTGATGACTATTTGTGTTCAAGTTGAATAATATCTTGTACATTAGTGATGACTATTAATGTAACGTTTCCAACCATTCGAGATGACGACTCATATATTTAGTACATATTATGTTGTAAAATATTAAGTCAAGAGATTAAATACCTACGTAATGAGATTAATGCTAATTTATATTGTTAATAAATACGAAAACGAAGGGACTCGTTTCGGAAAGGACGGCCGACTGTAACAACCACGGCAGACTACCCACATCTTAAGTAATTATTTCTGATTTATTTCATTTTTATTAAATTTTGCGGGTAATGCAACATTGCCAGCATCAGGTATAAAACGCGGCCCTCCTACCCGGAGCAGTCAGTCGTCGCCATCGATTGAAACTGTAAACACTTAAAGTGAAGTTGAAGTTAGAATAAATCGTATTATTCGAAGTGAGAATAAAGTCAAGTGCTATATTATGAAGTTGTTTTTGTGTTTATCCCTGTGGAGGTTTCACCTAGAACAGAAAAGTGCCACTTTGATCCCTCTTATCAGGGAAGAAAAATGCCATTAGGATCCCTCCTAGCGGGGAATAATAAGCCCTTTTTCGAATAGGTGATGTGTGAAAAAACTATTTTGGAAATAGAACATGCAATTAATAAAATTAAATATAAATACATGACTCTTCCTTGACTGCCTTCATAAGACTAATAATAATAGGTAATGTAACAATTTACCATCTGCACATTTAATTAATGAAAATGCTTCCGGTTGAAAAAGCGCTCTTCATATTCATGTGGCCTGTGCAGGGCCACGTGTATGCAGTCTATTGCACCGCACACCCCCGGAATACCGAATTTCTCGTAGAAACTGCAAAAAAAAACATTGTCAACATGAAACATGTGGTAAAATATTACTGTAGGTATAATAATAACCCAATTTACAATTACCAAAAAGAATCTACTAACAACTTATACAGAGATTTGAGAGGAAGCTAAACCCAGTATGAGTATACTAGACTAAATACACCCAAATGCACACAAGTAAACTCATACGTTCACATATATTATCTGTACATAAGTAATAAAGTTGTACTAGTTTAAGAATAGTTTTTGTTTTTCACTATTGATAATCATCGTTCAACATCAGTTATGTATTTTAAACTCGTTTTTGCACAATTGTTTATTTTATACCCTGGAAAATGGTTTTTTTTTTCTATAAATTATGATCATGATAATATTGATAATATTCACAAATATATACATGATAGATACATACATATAATACATTGCAAGATAAATAAAAGCTTGTAAAAATTAATGAATTGTATTGTGACAATAGCAAGTGCATGTGGCACCTTCCTTTACAAATAATTCAGTGCGTGTCATGAAGAAATGATATACATGTGTAGAAAAATATGAAAACATACAAGTCAAAAAATAAATATTACCACTTAAAAAGATATCTTGTCAAATGTGATTGTATGCACATATTGAATACTAGGTAAGAACAGTTTTTTTATTTTTTTTATTTATATAGGACAATTTTACACAGATCTATCTAGTCACACACATGAGTACCCACAACACAAGCCTTCTTGAGCTTACTGTGGGGCTTAGTCAATTTGAGTAAGGATGTCCTTTTATATTTATCTATTTATTTATAAATTTAAAATTACAGCGAGCATGAAAAGTGCAGACAATGGATGAGACCTAATAAATAATAGAAAATTGACAGAAGTTCTTGAGCACCTTTCCTGGCAGACAGTTACATGATCTTTTTTATTTAAAGGGCAAGTAACTTTTATATATTCATACTATAGGTATGTTAAGTAGTGTGTGTGAACATTAAACACTGTTATCGGATGTAACCAATATTCCTTTTTTTTCGGACAATAAAGTGTTTACTTACCTACTTACTTAAGCATTATTCTAGATGGTGATAAAATCATGATGAAAAATGTGTAGATAGTCCACTTACCCATTTTTAATGACAGCCCGTGCTGCCTGTGTCTTTGGGAATACCATAAGGCGGTGGATTAGCCCGGGGTCATTGAGGGCCGTTGTAACATCCCTTAAGCAGTCTGAAACTGCTTGCTGGGACATAGGCACCCATTGGTCTCGGCTTACACCACCTTGGTAATCACTCCTACCAAAAAACTTTAAAGCTATTAAAATCTGGAAAGAACAAAGAAGAAGGTAGTTAATGGTCACAGCAGGTAATTTAAACAACTTTTCATTAACAAAAAGGGATGTACCTATGTAGTTAAAAGTGATTATAATTCAGGTAAAACTGTCTCATGACAAAACCTGATTTAAATTTGTATATTATATCAAAATTTCAATAAGTGCTGGTGGCCTAGCTGTACGACTGTGTGACTTTAAATCCGGAGGTCACGGGTGAAAACCCCGGCTTGTACCAATGAGTTTTTTGGAACTTGTGTACGAAAGAACATTTGATATTTACCAGTTGTTTCCAGGTGAAGGAAAACATTGTCAGGAAACCGGGCTAATCAGCCTAGTTGACCCTCTGGATTGGAAGATCAGATGGCAGTTGCTTTTGTAAAAACTAATACCTATGTCAATTCTAGTCAAGCGGAACCGTGACAAAATGCCGGGGTAATGCGAAGAAGGTGATGATATTATATCAAAATTTGTTATTTTATTTAAATACTTGTGGACAATGGACATTACATGAGGAGAGTCTTCAAAGTCTTTGCTACAGATTTAAAAGGATACATAATTCAAGCCTCATCAGCTTTATAAAGTATTAAAAATTCTGCATAAGAAAAAAATACAAAAAATGCTGATGTTACAGGGTGGCAATTGTTGCCTTATGTAACCAACCTATATCAGTACACCATTCAGGTAAAACCAAACACAAATCCAGTTTATGTTAAACCATATCGCTTACCACAATCTCAAAAACAAGAAGTCGATAAGCAAATACAACAAATGTTAGCCGATAATATAATTGAAGAGACCTGTAGCGAGTGGTCGAGCCCACTCCTACTCGTTCCAAAAAAAACCGACTCCTCTAATCAAAAGAAATGGCGCGTAGTAATAGATTACCGAAAATTAAATGAAAACCTACAAGATGATAAGTTCCCCTTACCTAACATCACTACCATACTGGATTCATTATCAGGTGCAGTTTACTTTTCACATTTAGATTTGTACCAAGGGTTTTACCAATTAGAGCTTAGTCCCGAAAGTAGGAAATTAACTTCGTTCACAACAAATACTAATCAGTATTCCATGACACGCTTGCCTATGGGGATGAAATCATCACCTAACGCATTTTCCAGAATGATGACGATAGCTATGTCCGGTTTAAACTATGAACAGTGTTTCGTATATCAAGACGACTTAGTAATATTTGGAAGAAATTTGGAATCACACAATAAAAATCTTATGGATGTTTTCAATAGATTAAGAAAAGTCAATTTGAAGTTGAACCCTGCTAAATGCAGATTTTTGCAAAAGGAAATTCTTTACTTAGGTCACATTGTATCTGAAAAAGGAATATTGCCCGACCCTGAAAAATTTAAAGTATTAAACACTTACCCTAAACCACAAAACAGTAGTGATCTGAAACGCTTCGTTGCTTTTGCCAATTATTATAGGAAATTTATTAAAAACTTTGCTGAAATAGTTTCTCCCCTGAATATGCTATTGCGTAAAAATGTTAAATTTTGTTGGAGTACGGATTGCGAAAATTCATTTCAGATCTTAAAAACAGCATTAGTTCATCCACCGGTATTGCAATATCCAAACTTTTCACCTGAAAACGAATTTATTTTGCAAACAGACGCTTCCGGTCTAGCCATAGGTTCGGTTCTTTGTAATAGTGACGGGCGCCCAATCGCTTACGCAAGTAGAGGATTAAATAAGGCGGAATTAAATTACCCAACGATCGAAAAAGAACTTTTAGCGGTCGTGTGGAGTATACGGTACTTTAGGCCCTATTTATATGGTAGAAGATTCAAAATACAAACAGATCACCGTCCATTAGTATATTTATTTAATATCCGTGATCCCTCAAGTAGGTTACTTAAATTTAGACTTCAATTAGAAGAATATGATTACACCATTGAATATATAAAGGGTCAGCACAATTGCGCAGCCGACGCGCTGTCTCGTATCGTAGTTACGTCAGAGCAGCTGACCGATATGACTAATAAAGTCAATATGAATGTTATGACACGGGCACAAGCCCGACGGCAACAGGCTAATATAAACACTGACACTACCTCTCAGCCAAGTTCTTCGGTTGATAAGGTATCCACTCACTCAAGGCCTGATCACCCAAGGGTTGTGGAGATTCTTAAAAAACCGAAAAACTTAATTGAATTAAGTGTTGCAAATACCAAAACATTACAGGACATATCCAATCGAGGAGTAATCGCAGAAGGGTCCAATTCATTTTTGTATGTACCAACAAAAGGGGTAATATACGTGAACCCAAAATCTCGATCATTATCTACGCGAGCCGTGTTAGTGAGAGACTTGGGATCATTTTGTAAATGATTAAAAATAGAGGAATTGTGTATTATTAAAAATAATACTAATAAAAAAATGATAGAGGAAGTAACGCGCGAAATAAAGCAAATATATAGGAAGCGGTCCGGACCGGCAATTCCCTATATACCCCGATTATATATACTTAAAGGTGTTCAAAGGATAACTGAAGCAGACGATATTCGAGTAATACTAAACGACTTTCACCTCTTGCCAACTAGTGGCCACGCTGGCATTAGGAGAATGACTTTGACTAATAACATCAAAAAGTATTACTTTTGGTCTTCCATGGACAAAGACATCAAAGACTTTGTTTCTAAATGTACTAAATGTCAAACTCAAAAGTACTCATTACACACAAAACAACCAATGGTAATTACCTCAACGGCTGGATCAGCCTTCGAAAAAATATATCTCGACATTGTAGGTCCAATAAATAAAGATAACGACAACTTTACGTACATATTGACTCTTCAGTGTGACCTTACCAAATACACAGAGGCGTACCCCTTACGGTCCAAGGACGCAGTCACGGTCTCGAAGGCGTTCGTCGAAAACTTTGTGCTAAGGTATGGTATTCCCCGGGAGATAGCGACGGACCGCGGCAGCGAGTTCATTGCGAGCACCATGACGGAAGTATGTAAATTGTTACAAATTAATCACATAACATCCACTGCCTACCACCACGAGAGCATCGGAGCGCTTGAAAATTCACACAAAACTATGGGTGCGTATCTTAGAATACATACCGAAAATCATACATCCTCATGGAGCACGTGGTTACCATACTGGTGCTTTGCTTACAATGCAGTGTACACTCAGAAACTAAGTACACACCGCACGAGCTGGTATTTGGTAAGCTGTGTAACATACCTACAAATCTTACAACCACTGTTGATCCATTGTACAATTACGATAGCTACCCATTAGAGTTGAGGTATCGCTTACAACTAAGTCAGCGAGAAGCTAAAGATAATCTAGATAAAAGTAAGATAATTAGGAAACAATATTATGATAGGCAAATTAACCCTGTGTCTTATTGCGCGGGTGATTTAGTTTTGTTAAGAAATCCTTTAAACGATAAGACACAAAGTGTATATCTAGGTCCATATACTGTTATAAGCGATCTGGGCACAAATGTAAAGATAATAAAAATAAATAATAAGGATGAAATTGTTCACAAAAACCGAACAAAATTGTTTAAAACCTAAATTAGATTTCCATGTATTGCTCGTAAATGCATAAGTATAATTGTATTAACTATAAGGCTTAGTCATAAGATTAACTTACCTGTTTGTTTACATTGTGTCACGAGCATTCATTGCCAAACTGATGACTTGACTTGTGTGTTTAATTACTTATTTGTATTAGTTATATACTTAGGTAATAATTAGTACCTAGGATATGAATTTTATTTCCAAACAAAAAAAAAAAGTATTATGTAAATTCTTTTTTTTTTCTATTAATTGGGGAGATGTAGTGTGGAGTATGTTCCCCTCTCACTGTTCGTTACGTTACTATATAAGCATGTACCCAACGTAATTAGGCAGTCTTATAATAAACCTCGTACAAACAATAACTTGTGTTTCGCTTACACATCTCCCACATCACAATTGCTAATCATATTTAAATATCAACAGTCATCTCTAATGCCACTGATATTATTTAATTTAGTCATCTCTAATGCTAAATCATATTCAGATATCAATAGTCATCTCTAATGCTACTGATATTCTTCAATTTAGTCATCTCTAATGCTACTGATATTAGACATCAATCTCTGCTGCTAATGAAATCCTATCGTACATACACGCATAATTTGGTTGACTCAGCATCATTCTTCTTGATCTTTTGTACCAGTCACCATTCCTCTAGCAGTTGTCCTACGGCATTCTGATTCCAATTGGCCCATCAATTCTCCTCGATCTCCGTTTAATTGTGGTGATCCTGTTCTAGTAGTTTACAACCAATCCAGTTCTCGTAACTCGTAAGTACAAACACGTTCAACCCTGCCGTCAATTCGATATAGAGTGCTCGTAAAATGTCAATCTGAAACTAAAACAGCAATCTTCATTATCTCTTATATCAAAGTCATCATATTAAAATCATTTAATTGTAATGCTGCTACATTAACTCAATAATAAACTCTATGATTCAACAATTCAATAAGTCAATGATTCAAATAATGCAATAATTCAATGACTCAACAATTCGAACACTCAATAATTCGATAACTCAATAACTCAATAACTCGATAATTCAATAACTCGATAACTCGATAATCGATAAATCAATAAGGGAATAACTCAACAAGTGAATAACTCAACAAGTGAATAACTCAATAAGTGAATAAATCACCAATTGAATAAATCAACCATCCAACAATCCGATAATTCAACGGCCCGATAGCTCGATAATTCAAAACTAGTAAATTCAATACCTGGATACTGCAACAGCTCGATAGTTCAATAGCTCGATACTCGATATTCGATACTTCAATCAATAAATAAATACATAAATCTTTAAATCAACAAATCAATTAATTCACAGGAAATGTATCGTTAATGAGCTAAGTATTGGATACTTTCCCACTAGTCAAATCAGCTTCTTTTTTTAGAACTGTCAAAACGATTTGCTAATATGGAATCTATATGAACACGTGTGTAGTGACGTCACAGTCAACACAAAAACGCTTTTATTCTTTATTGTGGTAACCAGATCACAATTTTATAGTTACACCACCTAAAACGGTAACACCTTGATTTGAAGTCCATCTTGTCAACAGTATGGTTGTCCTTTTTTGACAAACGGCATTTTTAAAAGAGCGAGGAGAGAGAAATGATACTAGTTGCTGCGCCGTCAAAGAGAACAGACAACGTTGGGGCCTTGAATGTAACAAAACAGTTCCACAGATAAGATATAAATGACACGCGATTTTCGAACAATTCAAATGTAGTGTTGCTAACCCGCGATTTTTCAAATTTACCGCCCCTTTTTTTTTACTGGTAATATTTGCTTGACCAACTATAGGTAATAGTTTTCTATCAGTTCAACAAATTTACTTTTTCTCTTCAACTTATCTTCAACTTCTGGCAAAATATTCTTATACTTATGGTATATGTGCTAGATGTCGATGATTGAGATGAAGTCTCAGTTTTAAAGCAATTTACGGCAACCATCACCTATTACCATATCAAATCATTCATCACTTTTTTTTTTTCATAAAGTAAAAATAGGTATACATGACCTGATGTCCAGTGGTGCGTGACCATTACAACAGGACTCTGCTTCGCTCTAGATTCCTTTCACTGCCGCGGCAATTCCAGCTACATTCCCTTTCGCGAAGGCGGAGACTTCTGGTGTTCGCAAGCGCCATTGATCATCATGAGATATCGTCAGCCATATTTTCCAACAACTCGGCATGAAACGTAAAAGTATTGGTGTTACATATACTATATAATATACCTTATAGGTTCAAAAAGGAATTATATAAGTACCTAATTATGTTTAATAGTAGTTCAAATTATAAACATTCATTTATCTCAAAAACGGTGCGTCGTAGCGAAAATCGAATGAAAATCTAAGCCCCCTTTAATACCTTGTGTTCCACAATTTTGACAATACGATCAAAATTAAAACTCAAAATCATCAAATCATTTCCGATACCTAGTTACAAAATGTAAATATCCATTTATCTCGGTAGCTATGCGCCGTGGTGAAAAAATTATGAAAAGTTTTAGGCCCCCCTTAATACTCCATAAACAACTCATTTATCAAGACCCGCGTGTTGACATATTCTGCATAATTTCCACATAACGTTACCAGTACCAGATTTCTTTCGTATTTCATTAGTGTTTTGTATATTTAATTATCTCATATTACAAAATTAGGGTCATGTTGTTTATCAGTTATCTCACTAAATCAATAAGTAATAGCAGTGGACGTGTACTTACGTATCATCCCGCTTCTGAAGATGAAACCTCCACAGGGATAAACACAAAAACAACTTCATAATATAGCACTTGACTTTATTCTCACTTCGAATAATACGATTTATTCTAACTTCAACTTCACTTTAAGTGTTTACAGTTTCAATCGACGGTGACGACTGACTGCTCCGGGTAGGAGGGCCGCGTTTTATACCTGATTCTGGCAATGTTGCAGTACCCGCAAAATTTAATAAAAATGAAATAAATCAGAAATAATTACTTAAGATGTGTGTAGTCTGCCGTGGTTGTTACATAGGACACGATTATTTTCCATTTTTTGTTTTTTTGTAAATAATATTTTGGAACAATAATTTCCTCGTAGGTAATGTGAAAAGCAGTGTCACATGGTAGCAAAATTATTACCACCTAGGGCAGTAACACTTGAATCACTCAAGATTCAACGTACGGCCTCGGGCCTCGCCGTAAATATGTAATTTTGCTCCCTTGTAACACAATCTATCATTGAATAAATACTAGCCTTTGCAAATATCTGTATTTACTATGCTTAAATAACTTATTACCAGAGTTTGTGGAAGAGGCGTTAATTCTAAAAATGATTTGTGCTTCGGACCAAAGAAGCCACGGAGCGTAATCTTTTTTCCGTAGGTAACATAATATAGTGAAATAGGAACTAATAGTAGAAACTATTCCCCGATTCTGGCCCCACCTCTCAGCGGTCGCCGATCCTGACCCCAGGGCCGATCCACCGCCCCCGCTGAATCTAAAAAAAAAAAAAAAAAAAAAAAAAAAAAAAAAAAAAAAAAAGCCCCCCATTTGAATTGATTGCGCTAGGTCTCAGCAGTGCCCGGCGCCTCCTTCAGGTACTTACGAAATACGCTAATTAAACAATACACCTTGCTCACCACGGTAACAATAGGCTTATCGACCCTTTTCTATTGTTCGATCTCGACTCGGGCGCGTTATTGTGTTACCGAGCATACTACCTGGATGGACCCTTCACCCACCGACGTCTTCATTCATGCCTTCTTTATGTGTGTATTATACTGTAGGTGTTTGTGATAGGTATTAGCGATAGGTATTTGCAATAGGTATTAGCGATAGGTATTTGCAATAGGTATTACCGATAGGTATTTGCAAAAGGTACTTATTTGCGATTCATTATCTTATTATCTTACAACCTCTTGGAGCTATTTCGATTTATAAGGAATACAGTTCTAACCTAACCTAACCTAATTAGAATTTACACAAGTAATCCGTCGGTAGCCTAAACTAACCTAAACCTTCTTTTACCAAACCTAACTTGACCAAACCTAACTAAAATCAACCTAACTTCTCATTTCAAACTAACCTGCTTTCACCTAGTCTTCGTTCAAGTTATGTTTTAACCTAAATACCTAAACTTCTTACCTATCCAAACTAAAGCATCCTACATATCGTATACATACTTACCTATATTGTGCATATTGTATTGTGTTATTTTATTTAGTTTTACCTATTTCTAACTCATTATTTTTGGCTGCGATAAATGCAATTCAACCTAATGTAGCCTTTTTTATTCTTAAACTATTCTATCTTCTTAAACTTAGTATGTAAGTATGTCTCATTATCTAATACTATATAGTTTATTTTCACATACATTTTTATGTTCTTTGTAACACGATAGAAAGTAAACTCGTAGCTACTTGTTTCTTTGTATTATTAAAATAATAACTAGGCGTGTGAGGCATTTCTTGTGCACTTGTTTTCATTGTTATAACAGCTTAATTGCTTTATTGATAGACGTCTATTATATTTTATGCTGACAATGGATTATTATGTGGATATAATTTGGGTTTGAGTACAGGGAGCGTCTGTTTAGATGAACTTGTTGAGACATGTTACTTTGTATGATTAATGATTAAACGAACTTACCTGAAGTGAAGTTCTATCATAATTATACGAAGCGCCTCGTCCGAAGAGATTAGTAACTGAAGATATATATACATGTAGTTACGCCGGTAGGTGTCACCACTCTGCACTTAGTTTGGAGTTATTTTTTAAATTTTTATTTTTTAATAAGTGGGTATGCCTAGAATCCACCTCCTGACCGCCAGCGCTCCGTCCCTTCATTAAGTTGAGAGAAATATTTTTCATATATAGTAGTACATACATTGATTGATGTATTTTATATAAGATAGTAAGGGGATGAGCAAAGCGATGGGTGGGAGGGAGCTATGTTACTAATCTCTTCGGACGAGGCGCTTCGTATAATTATGATAGAACTTCACTTCAGGTAAGTTCGTTTAATCATTAATTATACTTCGCGCCTCGTCCTCGAGATTAGTAACTGAAGATATATATACATGTAGACTTTGAGAGTAATATTTTTCGAAAAATCATCAATCAATGACATATACATATTTATAATTATAATTATTAGACAATTTATAAGTACTATAAAATGTCATTGTATTTATGTGATACCCAAAAATTCTACAGATTTGTAGATATGTTACTATAACTATAGGATCAGGTACTAATATAGGCAGGATGTTAATCTTAAACACTTTTAGTACCATTATATTGCAATCATTTATTACATAAACGAGAAATAAATCACATAAGTGTAAACTGAAGTCGCAATTAGTCATTATACTAATTGGTACAATTATCACATTAAACGCCTACATAAGATATTGTAGGACGTAGAAGTTGTTTATTAAATTATACAAAATTTTCATCCTATAACTATTAGCTACTACAGTAGAATCCGGTTAGTACGACTTCGCATATAACAACCAACCGCTTATAGCGACGTAAGTATAGGCACGTGGTTGGTTTTAGTACAAGCTACTATGAAAGTACAACCGTTTATTACGACTCCGCTTATAACGACCAACCGCTTTTAACGACGGAAATTGACACAAAATCCGTCCGTCAAGTCCGGGTACAACGACGAGCGACGTAGTTTTTACAAATAAATTGTTGGTAAGAAGCTTACTCCGTCCCGCGCACCCAACTCCCTCGCCCCTTTGCCTATACGCAGCTTAGAGAATATAACCAACGGAGTGGTCATTAACAGGCGTTCCCCTCTGTCGAAAAAAGGCGGCCAATGGTCAACGACTTGTCAACCATATCTATGGAATGACGTTTAACTGACATGGCTATGTTGGCGTTACGTATACATTTGATGTGCCCCTCCCCCGCAAAAAACGGCAGACTATTTTGTACCGAAAATTATAGACATGGCGTCTCCGTTGGTTATATCCTCTAAGATACGCAGTAAGATGAAATAGTCATGTGACTTTACGTAATCTTGCAAACTAAATAAAACCCAATTCCCAATATTCAATTGAGCTTAAACTTCACGTACATAATTATGTATGTGAGTTGGGTGACAATGCAATATTTTGGTAACTTCGAGCTGATCTGATGCTGGACACAGGAGGTGGCCATAAGAACTGTGTCATAAACAGACATCGTACATTTTCCAGCATTTTTGGTGCAGCAGAGTGGTGTTAACGGAATTGGTATAGATCTGAAATGGTAAATTAAGGTTAACGTAATTAACGCGAATTAATCATTAGGGTTGAAATTATTTATACCAATTCCGTTAACACCACTCCGCTGCACCAAAAATGCTGGAAAATGTACGACCACTGGTCATAAAACAACGCATCCTAATTGAGTTTGGGTTGAAATGTTTGACAAAAAACTTATTTAATATTTGATTGTCGATGTACGATTGTCGTCTTGATTAGATTCCTTTTTATTTTACGGGATTCGAGTAATTTGCGGATGATTGAGTGAGTACGCGTGTGTGTGACTTCTTCTAAGTCTAACTAAACACACAAGTCTCTGCATTTAAGACAAAGTGTTGTAATATAAAAGTATTGTAGATAAATATTTTAATGGAAATGTTCCTTTTCTTTGATTGTTACATAAGTATTAATAAATACAAAATGATGTAATAATTTTGATTAAAAAAATAATAAAATTGGCAGTTCGTTTAGTACGACGTTCGGTTAGTACGACCTAATATCACCGGTCCCTTGGGCGTCGTTATAACCGGTCTCTACTGTACAATTATTCGGCAATTAAAAAGGTAATTAACATTGAAAAATCAAGTATCCTTTTTTGCTAAACATATTCCTAATAGCTTAGCAGTTTTATACAATCAACCGATACGGGATAAGTTTGATTTGATATCTTTTTCATAATTTATTTATTTAATACAGAAAGCGCCAGAGACAGACAGTCTTCGCTATTTAAAATGGGCCTTTGGTAAAACTTTGCAAAAGTATTGGACTGTCCGCTCCACCCTGCGGTGTTTCGAATGGCGTCGACGCTGACGCCTCGCGCTTGCGCGTGCGACACGGCGGCGTGCCGCGTGCTGTGCCCGCTGAACGCCGCCGTGTCGCCCCCGCACTCGCTCAGCGTGCGTTTGATCCATCGGCTGAGCGTTTGGCAGCCTACTGGCTTGTGTGGCTTTTTAGTAGCGATGAACAGGCTGTCAGATTTTCGTAAGGACTTTGTTTTATTCATGTAGCAAGAAAGCGCTTCCGCTGGACATATGGAAGGGTTTTCGCGGAAAAAGGGTAGATATATAATAGGTTGTTTACAACCAAGTCTTGATGTTTTTAAAATATCTGGAATTTTAATAGATATACATTCAGAAGTTATTTCAATGTTTTTAACATTAATTTTTGAGATTGTTTGGACTCTGTGAGCAGTAGTGAGAGCCAGCAATGTAACCGTTTTGTTTGAAAGCCTTTCAAGGTTTAGTTTATCGTTAGGAAACCAATCGCTCAAATGATTTAATACAAGATTGGTATCCCAAGTTGCATTGTACTTGGGCGTCGGAGGTCGTAGACGAAAAACGCCTTTAAAGAATCTCTGAAGCCTGTCATCATTTGATAATGTCGGACCTAAGACTAAAGATAAGGCCGATCTACAGGAGTTTAATGTACTATATTGACTACCTTCATTAAACAGATTGGTCAAAAAATAGACTACTGTCGGAATAGACGCGTCATATAGGTCGACTGAATTATTATTACAAAACTGCCACCACTTTTTAAGACAAACATCATATTGTTTTATCGTGTTTGGTGATAGGGAAGCTATCATAATGTCTAATGAGGATGGTGGTAGGCTTCTTCTCGATAGCGCGACCCGCACAATATCCCTGCAGCCAGGGTAATCGAGTTGTGTATTCGTTGGGAACTGGAATGAGAAATTAAAGCATTGCTACATGGCTGAAATGTTATGACTTCGCTAGCAAGGAGACTTTGAAAGACAGGGTACCATGGTTGTGTTGGCCACAAAGGTACGACCATGATACCCGTAGCTTTATCTGAAATAATCTTCCGAAGAGCTTTCAGTACAACCGAAAAAGGTGGGAAAGCGTAAAAGAACATGTCTGTCCAGGCTACGGTAAACGAGTCTACCGCATAGGCATCAGGGTCTTTGTGCCAGGAAATGTATTTTGCGCATTTCTTATTTATACGACTTGCGAATAAATCAATGAACGGTAAACCGAAATTGTACACTATCCGATTAAAAGCCCAATCGGCTAATTCCCATTCTATATCCGGATGTGATCTCCTTGATTCGTAATCGGCTATGATATTATCGCGGGATCTTATATAGGATGCAAACACAAACAACTTTCTTTGTTCGCACCATTGCCAGAACTCCCTCGTAACCTGGGTAAGGTGAGGGTATTGTATACCACCCATTCGGTTAATGTACGCTATCGCGGTAGTATTATCTAGTCGAAGGAGTATCTGGCAATTGTACAAATCACGTGCGTAAATTTTTAAAGCAATAAATGCGGCAAGCAGCTCTAAATAGTTGATATGATTTTCTCGTTCAGTACTAGACCATTGGCCGCTTGCCGTATCACCCCCACAGGCTGCCCCCCACCCCGTAGTTGAGGCGTCAGAAAATATTTGAATTCGGTAATTATCTGTGCGAATGCAACTATGGGAATTGTCGATATTCATTAACCACCAATGTATGTCAGGTAGGATTGACTCGGGTATACTCATTGTACGATTATAATTATCGTGGCCTTGTAGGTTAAGGAACTTGCATCGTTCCAGTTCCTTCGTGTACAACCATCCGTACTCGATAGCCGGGCATGCGGAGACTAGTAGGCCGGTGAGTTTTGCTAGCTGTCTAATCTTGCAACGTTTAATTCTTAAAAACAGTTCTAACTCAGATTTTATGCGCGCTCGTTTTTCAGAAGGTAAGCTAAGTCGCAAACGACGCGAGTCGATAATCATTCCTAGGAATTTGCACGACGTCATAGGCGTAAGCATACTTTTCTCTTGATTGATAATAAAGCCTAAAGAAGTCAATAATTGTGCTGTTAATTTTATGTTTTCTAGACATTGTTCGTAACTTTGACCAAAAAGTAACCAATCATCGAGATACAGGGTAGAGAGGAGGCCTGCGGAACGTAGTAGTTTTACAATAGGTTTTGTGATTTTTGTAAAAATATAAGGCGCAGTGTTGAGGCCGAACGGTAAAACGTTGAACTCGTACATCTTATTTTCATAGATAAAACGTAGGTATTTTCTTGATTCCTCGTGAATTTTTATAAAAAAATACGCATCTTTCAAGTCGAGCGTAGCCATAAAGCAATCCGGAGTTAAAAGCTTAACAGCTGTTCGCAAATCCTCGAGCTTGAAATGATCAGTTTTAATAAATGTATTTAACTGTTTTAGATTGAGTATAAAACGCATTTTTCCGTTCGGCTTCGGCACAAGAAAAATACTGGACACAAATTGGCCGTCACAAGGATTACACTCGGATATAGCACCTATTTGCAAGAGATTATTAATGGCATCTACAAAATGTGACTTCTCTACATCAGAATATTCTGGCAGTGAGGGCAAAGAATGTTGAACAACAGTACTTGAGAAATTGATTTTATAACACATTAGTTATCCCTTCTATGGCTACATGTGTAAAACGGGTAGCTATTTCTGCACGTACCTCTTTGCCATATATTGTGGCCGACGAGGGGTCATCTCCCAGAATTTGTAATACATCATCGTCCAAATCGATTATGTCATTGATGTCAGCGACCTTATTATCATCGGCATGCTCAACAGTGGACGTGCTTGTGCCTGGTATGGCTATGGCGCTTGCGCCGGCTATGGCGCTGGAGTTGGTGCCGGCTATGGCGTTGGAGCTCGTGCCGGGTACGGCGTTGTCGCTTGTATTTGTCACGGCCTGTGTGTTGGTCTGTATAGCGCCTTGCTGAGCCTCAGTAGGCTTTATCAAATTTCCAACAGAATTCTGAGGTTCCTCTATAGGACTATTATTGGCCTCAATAGGGTCTCCCTGATACTCAGCGCCATTATATTGGTCATTCTGACTGTATGGACCGTAGTTCAGTTCATAATCCGGGTATTCCGGAAACCAATCATCTGGTCGTAAAACCGGTGATGCTGAGAACAAAAGCAATACCTACTTAGTTTGCTTTCATATTCATATACTTGATTTAAAACTTTTTAAAAACAAATTATGAACCTCGAGTTATCTGTGCGCTCCCTTATAGAATGTCGAGCAAGGTCAATAAGAGGGTATTTCATTACAATTCTTTATTGTATAACCTTTCCTTGTACAGTAGTACGATTTCGTATTTTGATACGAATAAATTTATAGAAGATTTTGTTATGCCCCATAAAAGAACCTACCTACCGAGAAGATGTCTAGTAGAGTGTGCTATAGTGTAAATAACATTATTTGCGGTATTTGACACATTATGACTGACGTATATAGAGATGTAACTAACGCAAATCGATTGTCACAGCAAGCGATTACGATTGGATGGCACGTAGACTGAGGTATCGAATTGTGACGTATAATGAATTTTTATTTGAGATTTAAATAAAGCTAGAATTATATGGTTTTCCCGCAAGCTACCGGTCGGTCGGTGTAATTAATACACCGACCGAGTAGGTCGCACCCATTGTCAAAATTGAAACTAACTGGGGATCTATTTTAAAGTTTATTTATGTTATTTCTGTGTCAAATTTGTTGTCTGTTAAGTGACGATAAATATATCCATATTTACAGTTAATTATCCACCTTTTCCTTATTTTTATTAAAAGAAAAATGAAAAATTCATATCGATTTACTTAGACGACTACCGATTCATAACGGTGGTGTCCGGCCAACCCTAAAATTAAAAAAAAAAAGACGTAGAACGTAAACGTTCGCAGTGCAGTTGTTTTCCTTTGTGATTTCGATGTGCAAAACATTTTACGTAGTATTGCTGTTGTGAGTGACAGACGTCAAATACCGCAAATAATGTTATTTACACTATAACCTGTTAGCATATAATATTGAAGACCCCGTCGTGGCTAGCACGGCGTCTAATAGCCTTAAGTCACGTAGTATTATACGCCTTGGTAGCGTAGGGTTTGAAATGGAGCCGCCTGGTGATTTGAATTTAAACTAACCGCTACGACAACGTGTGCACCAGCCGGCTCCGTTCCTATTGATCACTGTGATGCTAGTATGTTTGGTAAAACCAATTTATTGAACTTAGTTCATCAAAATATCCAAGGATTTACCTGTAAGGAACACGAAATTGATTTGTTTATACAGTACTCGAATATTGACATTCTCTGTATAACTGAGCACTGGCTTAAAGGTCATGAATTTATGTTTAATTTCAATAATCATAGTATAGTAAGTTCATTTTTTAGGAGATCTTGCAATCGCGGCGGGTCATTGATAATGGTAAAACATAATTTAAAAAGTAAGGAGCTTAAAGACATTGTTGACATGTCTGTGGAACGCCTTATAGAACTTTCTTGTGTTGAATTGGAACAATTTATAATTATATGCGTGTACAGGCCCCCATCGGCAGACTATAACTTATTCGAAGCAGTCATAGATGAAGTACTTAGTAGTGTTTTTGGAATTCATAAAAATATAATTGTATGTGGTGATTTCAATATTAATTTGCTAGAAAATTCGTCATTATGTGGAAGGTTACTAAATACTTTCAAATCCTTCAATTTAGTCAATTTATTTTGTGAGCCCACTCGAGTCACAGCAACCAGTGCTACATGTATAGATAACATCTTTAGTAATAATGACGCGATTAGTAAATCTGTTATTAATAACCTAAGTTCTGACCACTGTGGACTAAAAGCTTCTTTCAGTGGGAAAACTGAAGAAATTCCTCAAGACACTTTGTGCAGGCCGATTTCCGAAAGTCGCCTAGGTTTATTCAATCGTAATATTACTAAACAATTATGTTGTCTTTCATGTACCCAGGAAAACTCTGACTGTTTGAGTTCCGAGTTGTTTAATTGTATTAAAAAGGAATTTGATGCCTGTTTCATTCAGAAAAAGGTGCAAGGCAAGGCCAAGACTAAATTTAGCGACTGGGCTACACCGGATATTCACGAGAAAAAACGCCGGCTCTACGACTTATATGATTTAAAGGCAACTGATAAAAGACCGGAATTTCTGGAGTACGTCAAGAATTATTCTAAATCTTTTAAGATGTTGTGTGTCGCCGCTAAAGTCGATTATTTGTCGAAAAAGATCCTAAATTCCAGCGATAAAGTCAAAACTGTATGGCAAGTTATCAGCAATGAAACTGGAAAACGTAAACTGAAGGATCCGCACTACAACCTACGAATTGCTGACACTTTAGTAAGTTCCGACCGTGAAGTGGCAGATCATTTATTTTTTGAGTGAATATTATATGTTTTATAGACTTAAATCTTAGCATTTGAGCGCGTTGCAAATTTTTATTAAATAAACACGTTTTGTAATTGTCAAGAGTAAATTTTTTTGTAACACATTTATTCACTCCTTTGGCTTTTGATAAAACACCGTATTTTTCGGTTTTCTCATCATTCTCGTCATATTTTTCAACATCTAAGGTATACATTTTAGATCTCAGACCTACAAACTCTTTTAAAATTCTACCATTATTTTCATCTTTGAAAAACCCTAATCGCTTTTTATTTATTAACGGCAAATCATATTTATTGTTAGGAGGATAGTCAGATGTATCAAAATATAAATTAAGATCTGATTTTATATCTGCGTAATAATTTTTCGTGAAAATTTGATATACTAAGCTATCAGTATCTGTATAAAGAAGCTTAAGATTGTCTGGATATTTGGTTTTCATGTAGCTGTAGTGAAAGTCGTACATCAAAGTTTTCGATATATCTAATACGCAAAATCCCAGATAAATCGGTTTATTATAAAATATTTTAGTTTTATTCAATTGAACGGCCACTAAATTCTCAGAGAATATGGATAAACTATGGAACTCAGGTTTCGCTATCAAAGATTGAACCCCCTGCGTTTTTCCTCGATTTTCCCAGTGATTTAATAATTTGACATTTACGCGTTTTGCAACATTTTCCATGGTTTTACCGAACACTGAATTATTCATTAGTTTAAAGAAATCTTTTTCAAAATCGGATGATGCCTGTGATCGCATGTGGGTGTTCAAATCTATGTAACTTTTTAACCACATAGACTGCTGAAATTTAAGAATGCGATGGATTTTACTCAATTTCAAACCATTCTTCAAACACTGTTTTAGATTTCTATAATCAATGACATAATTCGTTTTTTTATTTAAATTAGGAATTAATTTTTTTTCTTTGGAATTACCCAAACAAACGTTTTCAGGACAAAATGGCAAATCTGAATGAGAGTCATGCAACTCGTTAGGGTATTCGAGATCAACTTCTAAAATTAAACCATGATCAGCGTCATCAGATATATTAAAGTCAGTATCTGTATTTACCCATTCAAATTTACCGGTAGGAAGACATTGAGACATAGCCCACCCGTAAAGGTTATTTGCATCAAAGTACATAAGAAATGACGATGGGATATTTTGATTATAATCTTCCAAAAAAATATTATTAGCCTTCGCGTATCTATTACTACATTGTGATATGCCACCTCGAATATTTTTTGATATAAAAGCTATTTTATCGATATCAGTTAGGAGTTCTAGTTTTATTTTTGTAGTTCTTAACATTGCATCCCAACTTAATCCCGGAGCAGTATAATAATGAGCGGGGTCTAATCCATACGTCTTTAGACAAAGGTTTCTAAAATTTTCAAATATATCAGTTAGTAATAGAACATCAGTTTTTAAATATAAATCAGAATAATCACCCATATTTTTGCATTGAAAATGAGACCAAACATCTTTTGCGTGATCATAATCCTCTTCTGAGATGTGACTATCAGACAAGGAACTAAAGAAATCATCTTTAGAGGGAAGAGCTGTTAAGTTTAAAGAATCGTATGATGACATGTGTTCATAGGGATAGAAACCCTTTCGTAATAAGCGTTTAAAATCCTCCTCGCATGAAAAATTCAATTTTAATTCATGAAATTGTTCAGGCAACAAGTTTTTTGCCAATTTGTCAAGACTACTGGACATAAATTTAAGTGAATCGACAAATCTCAATTTAATTGTGCGATTATTTATTTGTAAGCTCTTAGAAAATGAAATGTATTTCTCTTTGTTCTCTGGAATCAGTTCAATGTCGCCTTCCGCCAAACCAAGCCCATGCACTATAAAATGACTATCATAGTTACACAAATTATGGAAAAATACAGGTACAAAATTAGGTGCCCTGTATTTTTCAGAACAAAATGTATGTGCCACTCCTTCATAAAGACCAGTATGGTAATTATAGGAAATGACTGAATCCTCGTTTAAATTTTTATCACAAATATAACATGTACTACTCTGAGCAATATGCACATTATTTGCATTAGATAAAGGCAATGGAGTTTTTACAAAAGTATTTCTCCTACAAATGGCCTTTAAGTCTTGTTCCATATACTTCATAAATTCCTGGGTGCAATTTTTGCCTTTATATGTTCTGTACACTGACAATTTATCATTATAAGAACATTTAATGTAGTATCCAAAACTATATACCTCATGTTTTTGTACATTTGTTGTTGAGGATGTAGTAGGATTAATTGTACCTGTTTGAATCGGGTTTAGAAAGGCCTCGAAATCAGCATAAATAACAAAAGGTACCCTTAATTTACGTTCATAATTATCGAAAGTAAGTATATTGGAGGAAACGTTTTCATTGAACCAGTTTTTCTTTTTATCCTGTTCTGAAGGTAAATGTGTACAAACATGGAAACAATCGTTTCTTTGATGATTCATTAAATTGTTGCGAGTTGTAAAGTTCGACAAACAACCATCACAAATATGTGCAGCATGCTGTGTATTTGATAATTGTTTAGATACTAACCTAGATAAATTTTTGATATAGCAATAATGCCCCTTACTGTCTTTGGATATGTACAATAAATTCAAGTGGGTAGCTTTTTTGCACTTTGTTAAGTGTAATGGGCCTACTACGTCATGTTTTTTACTTTTCGAATTGTATTCAAGACCAAAAACGTTTATACTTATATCATTCATTTTTTCAAATTTCTGAATATCTCCAACCTTAAGTGGGAAAGTTAAATTTCTAAAATTTAATTTATTTTTATGCGCTATATACGATTTCGCAGTGTTTGAACGATGACTTGTAGGTGGATACAAGCCTGACAATACAGCCCATCTAAAACATTCATGATCATTATTTTTTACATTAATAACTGCTTTTCTGTTCTGAATATCACGTGGTAATTCGATATAGGAAGAACCACGCAATGGATTAAATTTGTTTACATTGACATCTAGATAGTTAAATTTTACTAAACTCCATCCACTGTCTTTTCTCTCAAAGTTAAATAATTTTGTTAATATATCTTTAACAACTGACTCGAAAATATCATCTTTGTCGCTGCTAACATCAACTACATTGTTACATAATTGGAAATCAAATGTATTATTTACTTGTTTGCTCTCTTGAGTAAAATCCGCATTCAAAATAAAGTTTACTTTTAAAGCATGGTGATCAGTGAGGGAACGATCCAATAATGCAAAGATTTTATCTTTATTTCCTAGTAAAATGGATTCGGGAGTAAATGGTTGGTGAACATTTTCATTTAATAGTATTCTGTAAGTGGCCACCCTATTCTTAAAAGCATTTTCAATTAACTGAACATTAACCCATTCAATGTCAGCCCTTAAAACATTATTTTTGTGAAGATTACTATTTAAATGATTTTTAAAATATCTTTTAGAAACAAACTTATTACACACAGAACATTCAATTTCATGATTATTATTTGTACTCACAATGACATCGGGAACTGGTTCGGATGATGTTGATGCTACAGGTTCAGCAGCTGCTGAACGGTTTTTCTTCACCAAGAATTCTTCGGTCTCCAAAACTGCAGCTGTCCTTTTTACTCCCCGTCCTATTTGAGAAGATCTATAACAATACATAATAAACATAAATATCTTAATGTCAGATAAAATAAAAATAATTACTAAAACGGTTGGTTGTATATACTAACGTAAGTCTTTTCGACACTGCTGACAATAGGCCCGCATCATCAAAACTCCATCAATCACATCTGATGACTGAGTATTCCCCTTGGAATTTTTGATATGCCCATCACATGGTGTATAATACGGTATAATATCAGAATCTTCCAGTAACGAGTGAGGTAATTTGTTTGATATCTACCACATTCTTATATTTCTATGAAAATATGCTAAAATAAATTCTTTACTTAATTCCTCAATCTTATCACGAGGCAAAGTGAGACCAATATGATAGTAAGTAAACACCATTATGGAAAAGGATATCACAGTACAAGTACGGCACCAAAACACTGAATGATATGAACTCGAGATACCCCGCTTATATAACCAGCACTCTCCCACCCCACGTTTATCCTAACAATAAGTTCTGGTCACAACAAGTTAGGAGGAACCCATCCTTTGTTAAACAGGTACTGGTTAAGAGTTATAAACATGTATGAACAGGAATACTTTTACTTACGCCTCTCGATGTAGTTGGCTCACAAGACGGGCAGCCTCGCATAGATCTTCATTTTCTTCTATTTCTTCACAGAGTCTGATAAGTTCAAGATCGTAGACATCACAACTCAAAGAGTCCATTATGAAATGAGAAATCATACAGTGCTTTCTTTCATTTAAATAGTTGACTACAGGTATAAGATTTCTAAGAGTGGGGACTGTAATCTTTACAAATGAGAAGTATTAAATTAAAACTTGTTGTAATGTGATACAATAAAAATAATCTGTTACATGGAAAATGTACTTGAGGAGAGGTAAAAAATGAGAAATACGTTAACACAATCATTAAGCTACTACTATCATTAATAATTATAACTATCACTGTTTCTTATTATCTATAAAATATTTCACACTACTGTCCTTAGAAGCTAATTGCTTTGTTATGTTATAAATAATATTTCGCGTATTTTGTAGCTCCAAATCGTCTTCCAACGCAAAATATTTCAATCTGAAGTCCGCATGCTTCCAGTGTTCCATGGGTGGGACGTTTTTGATTTTATGCATATCATATATCTCGATTTTAATCAAATGTGATGCATAGGCCCCGTCGTCTTGTCCGGATGACAAGTTTGCAACACCGTCTGGTGAACTTTTGCTCACATTTGAAGACCGTTTCACAACTTTAGACTGCTTTTTAGGTCGTTCAAAGAAGCTATCGATATTGTTTCCTGAACGTTTCTTTGCGATGGCTTGTTTAACTTTGAGACCAAGCGTACCCTCTTCATCGCTTGATTCGTCTTTATTATCATCCGGGTAGTAATAGTTCTTGAAAGTATTTTCAGTGAACTGAAACAATATAAAACAATAATTTACACACTGTCTACAATCTTGATAATTAAAACACAAAGAACACAAGTGAAAACAAAACAAAGTAAGTTACGGTAATAAAAGACATACTTACATCCATTGTTGGGTCTTTCTATAAACACTTAAACACTTCACTGTTGAATTAACACTATATTTCTATATACTGCAGTAGATACAAGGAGCTCTGATACAGAGGACTGCCACGACAGTAATACTTACTCAAAGCCATTTCTCTTCGGCTTTTATACTGTGATAGTGAGCAGGATACAGTATCGTTCAAATCATGTCTCAACAGGTTCATCTAATACAGACGCCAGTGTTGGCCGAACGTCAATGCAATTAACCATTAAAAATTAACCATTGAAAAGGTTAATTAAAATTAACCACTAATAATTGAAGGAAAATTAATTGTCAATTGCATTGAACATTAATTAGCATTAATATTAATTTATTTCGAAAAACTAACAATTAAAAAGAATTAATGGTTATTGCTTCACAACCCATTAAAAAATAAATAAATTTTTAATGTAAATTAAAAATGTGATTGATAATTAACAATTGTCAAGAATAAATATTGTAATTTTATAAAAGGCATCCCAGTGGTCAAATATATGCAAGATTGAAGTTGCAAACATTTTGAGTATTATATTACTCATCCTCTTTATGGACCCTGGCAGTACCAAGTAGAACTCAGGTTTGGTGCGACATCGGCACACGCGGTATTGGTCATCAGACTCGTCTTGATGAGCACTTGGGAGAGCAGTGCGCAAGATAGAGACAATGCTGAACCCTGGGAGTACCTAATGGAACTCAGGTTTGGTGCAACATAGACACACGCTGCTTACGTTATTCGACTCGTCTTAGTGAGCACTTGGGAAAGCAGTACCATATATAGAGCTGATGATGAACCCTGGCAGTACCTAATGGAACTCAGGTTTGGTGCAACATAGACACACGCTGTTTTCGTCATTTGACTCGTCTTAGTGAGCACTTGGGAAAGCAGTACCATATATAGAGCTGATGATGAACCCTGGCAGGACCTAATGGAACTCAGGTTTGGTGCAACATAGACACACGCTGTTTTCGTCATTCGACTTGTCTTAGTGAGCACTTGGAAAAGCAGTACCATATATAGAGCTGATGATGAACCCTGGCAGTACCTAATGGAACTCAGGTTTGGTGCAACATAGACACACGCTGTTTTCGTCATTCGACTCGTCTTAGTGAGCACTTGGGAAAGCAGTACCATATATAGAGCTGATGATGAACCCTGGCAGGACCTAATGGAACTCAGGTTTGCTGCAACATAGACACACGCTGTTTTCGTCATTCGACTTGTCTTAGTGAGCACTTGGAAAAGCAGTACCATATATAGAGCTGATGATGAACCCTGGCAGTACCTAATGGAACTCAGGTTTGGTGCAACATAGACACACGCTGTTTTCGTCATTCGACTCGTCTTAGTGAGCACTTGGGAAAGCAGTACCATATATAGAGCTGATGATGAACCCTGGCAGTACCTAATGGAACTCAGGTTTGGTGCAACATAGACACACGCTGTTGTCGTCATTCGACTCGTCTTAGTGAGCACTTGGGAAAGCAGTACCATATATAGAGCTGATGATGAACCCTGGCAGTACCTAATGGAACTCAGGTTTGGTGCAACATAGACACACGCTGTTTTCGTCATTCGACTCATCTTAGTGAGCACTTGGGAAAGCAGTACCATATATAGAGCTCATGATGAACCCTGGGAGTACCTAATGGAACTCAGGTTTGGTGCAACATAGACACACGCTGCTTACGTCATTCGACTCGTCATAGTGAGCACTTGGGAAAGCAGTACCATATATAGAGCTGATGATGAACCCTGGCAGTACCTAATGGAACTCAGGTTTGGTGCAACATAGACACACGCTGTTTTCGTCATTCGACTCGTCTTAGTGAGCACTTGGGAAAGCAGTACCATATATAGAGCTGATGATGAACCCTGGCAGGACCTAATGGAACACAGGTTTGCTGCAACATAGACACACGCTGTTTTCGTCATTCGACTTGTCTTAGTGAGCACTTGGAAAAGCAGTACCATGTATAGAGCTGATGATGAACCCTGGCAGTACCTAATGGAACTCAGGTTTGGTGCAACATAGACACACGCTGTTTTCGTCATTCGACTCGTCTTAGTGAGCACTTGGGAAAGCAGTACCATATATAGAACTGATGATGAACCCTGGCAGTACCTAATGGAACTCAGGTTTGGTGCAACATAGACACACGCTGTTTTCGTCATCCGACTCGTCTTAGTGAGCACTTGGAAAAGCAGTACCATATATAGAGTTGATGATGAACCCTGGCAGTACCTAATGGAACTCAGGTTTAGCGCAACATAGGCACAAGCTGTTTTAGTCATCCCATTCGTCCTAATGAGCACTTGGGAGAGCAATATTCAAGATAGATGTTAACTGATACTGAATTATTGGTAGTAGCAGTAGGTACGGTACAGTCGAGTACATAAATATGTTTACATTTCTTCATCATAACCCATTGCAATAAGGTGAAAAGATGTATAGGGATCATCCATTAATTACGTCACACGAATTTCTAGGTTTTTTGACCCCTCCCCCCTCCTTGTCACACTTGGTCACATTTTGCAAATCCCTCCCCACCTGGTGTGACGTCACATTTTAGGCAATTTTGTTTTCAACGAAATCGGTAATAGTAATTCGGCATTATTTTTTTTAATGCAATAATATTTTTGGTAAAAGATATATTAGTAATTTTATAACACAAAACCAATTAGGAACGAAAATTACTTCCAAAAACTCATTATTTAACTGTACAGCGAATAAAAAAATATAAATTAATTTTCAGTTACTGATGAAGTTAAAGTGACGTCACAATGTTTGTGACTCCCCCCTCCCCCATGTCACAACATGTCACATTTTCTTGACCCCTCCTCCCCCCTAAACGTGTGACGTAATTAATGGATGACCCCATACATATTTACGCACTCGACTGTACTTAGTAGGACTCAGATTTGGTGAAATCTAAGTACGCGCTGTTTTGCTAATCCTTCTTTATTAAGCTGATAAAAATAGTAACAAACGTGCTGCCAAATCCATGTTTTGTTAATTTTGTATCATTTAAGACTTTCAGTGCCAAGGGCCCTTTTTCCAATACAAAATGAACCCGACTATCGCGTTCTTACTGTTAGCACTGAAAGTGTTAAATGACCATGATTAGAAATTTGTTAATGCAATGTCATGGAAAGAATGAAAAACATGTTTTTATTTATAAACTGAATCGGAATCCTAACAGAGATAAATTTAAAGACCATATGATGATGACACATTTATTAATTTACTAAAATGAGATAATCATTACAAATATTTAATATAACACTAAATATTTGAACAAATGTAAATAATAAGTCTTATATTATACTTATGATAATTATCTTTGTGACAGAATATGAATGCTGTATTTCTGTTCTAAACACTGTTAGTATATTTTACAATAATAAAAAATGAATTACTACAAATAATCAACGCTCTCATATAGGTTATAAATTGGTAATATTTAATCTAAGCTACATTTTACTGAACAGATAATCATTACAAATATTATATATACCACTAAATATTTTACCAAACCAAAAAAAAAAGTCTTATATTATACTTATGATAATGATCTTACATTTTTTTATTGTGACAATATGAATGCCGTATTTCTGTGCTAAAACACTTTTAGTATATTTCACAAAAAAAAAACAATGAATTATTACAAATAATCAACGCTCTCATATAGTTTTGCAATTGGTAATATTTAATCTAAGCTACATTTAACTGGACAAAAATCATTAGTCACTCTTTTTAAACATAGGATAATAAAGAAATAAAAATCGACAAATAATAATCAAGTGAACCTACATGAAAATAAAAGATATATAAAAATCAACAATCTACTGAACATATAAACGAGTATTTGAATAATATAATCTTACAATCATTTTTAAATATATAAACAAAATCAACAAGTACTTTTAATACAGTATAAACATATAACTGTAAAAATCAAAGTTATTGTTTCAGGCCCTTTTGAAATAGTTTAAGTTATTTTTCATGACCACTCTAGTTTGAAATAACTCGTCTGACAATCTATGACTTCTAGGCACGTTTACCATTGTGGCAAATGAAAACATCCTCTCCACTGGTCCAGAAGAAGGCATCGACGTGTTGTATTTAATGAAAACATTTTTAATGTGTGGGTAACGCGTTAACAAACATAGTTCAGTGCTTTCTTCCGTAAAATAATTTGACATCATTGTTTCCGCTTTTCTTCGAGGTGAATTTAGAGTTCTGTCAATTTCAGAAACAGTGTTAAAATCGTAGTAATCCTCTTCTTTATTTCTACATTGTTCTTCTGTGGCTTCTTGTTCTACAGCGTCCTTGAGAATATCAATATAAATTGCTGTTTGGAATGATGCTTTAGCGCATTGTTGATTAATATCACTCACGCAAGTAAACCATCTATCTTTGAATTTTGGATTACTCATCGCTGCAATCATGTAGTTTTCTGACTGTTCTGTGAACGA
The DNA here is from genome assembly GCF_910591565.1 of Cydia splendana. Classification (NCBI taxonomy): domain Eukaryota; kingdom Metazoa; phylum Arthropoda; class Insecta; order Lepidoptera; family Tortricidae; genus Cydia; species Cydia splendana. The sequence goes on from NW_026946895.1 coordinate 1,038,004, forward strand.
CAAAATATGAGTGAACCTTCTTTGAACACTAGATAAATAAATATCTACAATTGGTTTGCAGAATTTAAGTGGCTGCGTTGAAAGCTTATCCAATTTGTTTTTCAGGGATAATAAACATGGCAACACAATTCCGAAAAACGGTTCATCTCCTTGTAGTATATCAAGGGCCCCTGCTATAGGTGCTGCGCATAGAATAAATTCTTCTATGTAATCAAACTCGCTGGGTTTCAGGTAGTTCTTCATTCCAAGGGCTTTGCTTAAGGTCACATTGTGATTGCGAATAGTCAAAATTTGTTTTAACGAGTCGTACAGACTATTCCATCGTGTTGCTCCTGGTCGTGATAGCGTATGCCCGAGTACATTTTGTATTATTTCTGCGGACTTTGGTCTTCCTGCAAATTTCCATAGACAGTTGCACTTTTTCATTGTTTCCGCATGCATTTTGCCGAGCAAAGTATCTTGGTTTGTTAGGACCGGTTTCAGATCAGAACCTGCACACAAATTCAACGTATGAGCACAACATCTTAAATGATCTGATAAACTTAAATTTGATTCTCCATCAGTCTCTTCGTCAGACAACGCATCTGACTCGCTTTCAGCTGAGTCAACTTCCATGAGTTCCATGCTAATTGTTTCTCCTCGATTTTCCAATGCACTTTGCGAATCATTTGGAGTTTGCGACGTCAATATAGAGTTAGGTGTGACACCAAACATTTTAAAGGCTTTTACAAAGTTTGCACCATTGTCTGTTACCGTCGATACAATTTTTGTTATTTCTATGTCAAATTTGGAATAAACTTCAGTCAATACTTCAGCAATTTTATCATGTGTGTGTGATCCTTTGAATCTGCGACATGCCAAAGCAGCGGTTTTGCGATTCAAATTGTCATCAATCCAGTGTACTGTTACACCAACAAAACTTTTTTTTTTCGATGACCATATATCTGCAGTAGTACATAAGTAACTTACTTCACTCAGCATGTTTTTTATCTCAGTGATTTGGCTGTCGTGGCTGTGAAGTATCTTTTTCCTTAAAGACCTTCGTCCAAAAGTTTGAATACCACTGTGACTTGCGGCTATACTGTTCATTAGACGCACAAAAAATCTGTTTTCAACGTGCCTGAGGGGACTCATAGTGTCAAGAAAATAGTTTATTATATCGCTTTCAAAAGTTTCTTGAGTGAGTGGTTCCCTTTCTGTGGTGTTTACATTTTTTACCAGAGATTCGGCCTTTTTCTTTTTAGCCCTCTCCACTTGCAGTTGCTTCTTATATTCTTCGACAACTTCAGAGCCATGCTTACGTTTCAGGTGACTCGTAAAGTTAGACGTTACATTATCAAATCCTTTTATTTCCACTTTTTCCGGCAAACACTTGACACACAGTCCCACTATAATTTTGCCTTGCGATTTTTCTGGCACATGTTTAAAAAACGTTCCATTAAGCAAAGTCATGGCCGATGACGTCTGATATCTAGTTGGATCCACTTCATTTCTTAAAATGGGAACGTCCATATGAGAAGATGATGGCAGAGACTGACTCAAAGAATCATCATCATCGACCTCCATTGTTACTTTCACTCAAACTTTGCGACGGGTTTAATAATGCCGATATATAAATATGAAAATCGTGTTTACATAGTGCGAGAGACAGATGTTAACTGAGGCTAAGGGTTGCATGTAAGTTCATCCTGTGCCTGCCCATGCCTTCGTTACCCTTATCTCTGACCAATGATGTCCTGCCCTCATTAGCGATAGTTTAGTGTAACTCGCTTCAATTGAAAATGTGTCAAATAGTTACCTGCGCTTAGACTATCTAATCCCTTTTGTTATCACTACATTTAAGCTTCAACTACCATTGTTTTCCCACAGATGGCTACTGCGGTATAGACGTGTGCGCCGCGCCGGCGCGCCGCCGCCGCCGGGCTTTTTGACCACGCCGCCGCCGCCGATAAATGATCGGCGTGAAATCGGCGTGACCTTGAGTGTTGTTAATTAGCTATTCCAAGTTGGTTCTTCGATTACAATATGGATTTTTTGTGTTATTTATGTTACAGTTGTCAAATATACATCAATTATTAATTAAACGAAACTGAATAACCAGTTGCAGAAACTATTTGACACACCAATTAAAGTAAATGAGTAATCCTAAGTATTCACCGTCTACTGATAACGAACGAATGAAAACTGCTGCTTATACCTTGGACAGCTAGGAGAACCAACCCCTCCATTCTCAGAGAGCTCTATATTGCCACTCAGCTCTTCCCAACATGCCATGGGTGAGTTCTTAGATTCTTCGGACATATTATCCAACGTATGATGTGGAGAAACATATGAATTTAAAGCCGAATGAATGGCAAACGTGCTCGAGTTGAAGCATGTGTGAGATGGTCAAACGCTATGAAGAGATCGGCTTGCGGCAGTCTGCACCGTGCAGTCCATACGGCTTATGACCGCATGAAATGGAGACAAATTACATGTCACGATCCTCAGCAGTGATAAAACGAGAAAGAAGATACGTCTCAGTGAGCCTGGCGCTTGTACGACAGCAAAACAATTAAAAAAAAGCCATAGCAGTCCACTATGTCTAGCAAATTTCAAGGATATGTGGAGTTCTGTTTTGTTGAAGTATGTCATTTTTAATAGGACAAGCCATGGAAAGCTTGAGAAAACGGAGAGTTATAGATCGGATCGGTCATTGGGACCAGGTCTTAATGCAAGCCAATTGCGGGGCCCAGTCCTGCCTGGAATGAATGTGCTGGCCTATGCAGATGACACACTTATTACGTGCCGAGGCATCTCTTATGAAGATGCAGCCAGATAGGTGACTATTGGAACCTCACTTATGGTGGAACGAATCCACCAGCTGGGTCTTGAGGTATCCCTACCAAAGACGGAAGCTCTTCTTTTCCATGGCCCAAGAAGAGGACCCCCTCACAATGCCCATATTAGAGTATATGGGGAGGTTGTGGCGGTGAAGGCCCAAATGAAATACCTAGGCCTTATTCTGGATGGCTGTTGGCAATTTAAGGCGCACTTTGCCAGTCTTGCCCTCAGGCTGATGTCTACAGCCGCAGCCCTCAGCCGGCTGCTTCCTAACGTTGGTGAGCCGAACGCCACATGTAGGCTCCTTTACTCTCGCGTCCTGCGTAGTATGGGCCTATATGGTGCTCCTATATGGGTAGATGCCCTTTCTGCGGAAAATAGGGCTCTACTGTGCAGGCCACAGAGGGCAATATCATTGAGAGCCGTCCGCGGGTATCGGACGGTATCCTTTACAGCGGCAACTATCTTGGCTGCAGACCCTCCCTGACATCTGCAAGCTCACATTCTTGCGGAGGTCCACCGTTACAGGGCTGGGAGAAGAGCGGCGGCAGAATTCCCGGAAGAAGAAGAAGTGCGAAACATCCGGGCGTTAGCCCAAGTAGAGACACTTCGCCGCTGGAGGGTAGAGCTCGGCGGAGCAGAATATGGGCTGACAACGGCATCTGGAACGATGGGTAGAAAGGCGGCAGGGAACCCTGGCTTTTCACATGGTGCAGATACTTACTGACCATGGATGCTTTGGTAAGTACCTGCACCATATAGGGAGCGAGGAATCCCCCATGTGCCATGAGTGTGGCACGCAGGTAGACACGGCGCGTCATACTCTCGAGGAGTGTCCTGCATGGGGGTTTCAGCGGACCACCCTTCAGGCAATACTAGGAGCAGACCTTTCGTTGCCGAGCGTTGTTAATGCCATGCTCGACAGCGAAGAGGCATGGAAAGCGATGGCCTCCTTCAGTGACCAAATAATGTCACAGAAGGAGGCAGCGGAACGTGCGCGCGAGAATGACCCTGACGCGCACCCCCTCCGCCGGCGACGGGCTGGAGGCAGAGCCAGGCGCTATGCGCACTTGCTGCATCCACCGTAGTGGGCTGTGCAGGGCTCCGGGGGGAATCCCTGCTGTTAAAGGCTCACAGGACTAGGGGTGCCTCACCAACTGGCACCCACAATCGTCTGCGGCCCATGGGCCGGCCGCCGGGGGCGTACGCAGTCGAATGCTGATAGTGATCCTGCGGCGCTCCTCTACAAGGCGGAGTCGGCATTCGTTGGTGGTTTTCGACGGTAGTCCTATTACTGGTTAGTCCGTCATCGCTCCTGGTTCCCCCGGGCCAGGTGGCATGCGTAAACGCATTTCCCCAACGTAAAAAAAAAGGTCTTAATGCAAGCCTGTGTTAGGGAAATTAAGTTATTATACCTATCCTATATTCATTTACAAACCCTATTTTACTCACAGCATATTCAAACTATACGTAGTTCACTGACCAGCAACCTGCATTGATCATATTTTCAAGAAAAACAACAAATTAATGATTTTTCTTAAGAAACCTGAAAGTCAAGGTCACGCCGATTTCACGCCGAAAACACGCCGCCGCCGCCGATTTTTTGGCAAACGCCGCCGCCGATCATTTCTTAATCGGCGCACACGTCTACTGCGGTAGTATCTTATCTATTTTAGTGGTGATCGACAACAAAGGTATAAGAGCCGCATTGCTATTTTAAAACCACGTGTGTTTTTGCCCGAAAATTCTTATCCTTCTTGTAATATTTACCGCCAACATAATCTACCACGCAAGAATCTACTATTGTATTTTTATATCCATTTATATAATATAGATATCCATATAGTATAATATCCTAGTTTTAATTTTATGTAAGTAATATGACTAATATGATAAGTACCTAAATATTTTAAGAAGAATAAATTTACCAATGTAAAACTGATTTATTAATATACTAATGTGATTTCTTAAGTTGTCTTCATACGTAACTAGTCACTGAACTTAAAATTAACACAATGTGATTGTTTGTGATTGTTCTATAGATAGGTAGGTATATTCATGTTGCGAGTTACGTTACAAGTCCATATCGTAGAAAATTTACTACATATATTCATACCCTGCGCGACAACGTGCAAGTGGCCCGAATGCTTAAGGGTCGTTGTACTTTATATTGTATTAGAACTTAGGAATAAGCAGAATGTGGTGAGAGCCACATTGACAACAATATTATCTTATGTAGTGTACTACAATATTGGTATTAGTTTTACCTTTTAACTCTAAGCTTTGATTGCGGCATGCGCCGCATGCGTACCAAAAGGCAAAGGATCGTGGTGTTCTTAATTGTTTTAGACTTAGCATGCACGTAATATCACGTCCAAATCATCTAGATAACAATATAATTATGTTTATTGTTTGGCATCCGTTTAATTTTTTCCACAATTTTAGATTTTGCAAATACACATAAAATACGTATGTAGATTTGAGTATATTATTTAAGTATATAATTACGAAACACTAAATAGCACAAAGTTTAAAGATTCCATAATTTCGAAACGAAATAAATTATTTCTAAATACTCCTTAATAAAAAACCATTTAAATACTTTTCTTTTATTCTAGCTATAACTTTTACCAAACTTTTGAGTTAAAATTACATTGAAAATAAACTATAACTTACGATATAACAAAATAATATCACGTACAACGGTATAAAACAGCTAAAAAACACTGCGCTGCCATATTCTTCGCCGGTTCACGCGCCACAGTATTATGGCAAATTGATTATTTTATACCTTAGAATATTCTTGAAATCAAGTAAATTAAGTAGTAAAAAGGTCGCCATAACAAAGATTGACAAAGTTGGCAAAAATTTAATTATTATGTGTAAGGAATTTATTTGTAATGTCATCGCATCGTCGCATTTTTGAGAATTATTACACATTCATAAATATTATAGCTCGTGTGTCTCTAATTGAATGGTATTATATGGTTGGTCAAACCAATTTGTCAGTCAGTAAGAACCAGGAAAACTATACTCATCATTTTCTTTTGGGTGCTAGTACTAGTGTAAGACAAAGATAGTATGATTCTCTCTGTCTATGATTGAAATGAGGCAGTCCTTTTGCAAAATATAGTAGACACAATGCCAAACAATATTAATCTTATCGGTCAGGAACCGAGAGTTTTAAGCAACAAACAACGTGCGATAAGGGATAGGCCGCGATTGTTTAAGGATAATAAAGTACACGGTGCACGCTGCACCTGGTTCGGCCTTTTTTAGCGGGTTACACTCGTGCTATTTTACGGCAACACAAAAGATAAGGTATCGTGCCATTTTACTGTATAGTTTTTTGTTTTCATACTGGCCCTTACGGCTAACTCATTGTCTATTGTAAATATATGGTAGATTTCTGCAACAGAGTTCTATTATCGCAGAAACAGTTACTAAGGAAACAACTCCGGTAATTCAGTTTGAAGTAATAGTAGTTTGAAAATATAATGGATAATAATAAAAGATTATTGCCGTTGCCATCAAATTTTCCACAAGATTACAAAGATTTTGTTAAAAATATTAACAAACAGAAGAAAAATCAAATTGGTAAGTAATCTAATTATATACATATAAGAAATATGAAAATTGTAACATCTCTCTTGGGTGTTTCTATGCTTATATTAGTATAATTTAGATTTTTATTGCAAGACTAATATAAAAATAAAATAACGTAATTGATTTCAGATTCAGAGAACCAGGAAACAGATAATCATCGAGAAAAAATGGCAGATGATTTTAAAACTTTAATCAAAGATGTGCCTAATGAAAAATTGAATGAAATGTGGGCAAGGGTAAAGTTTATAACTGAACTTTACCAACCAGTCACTTTAAGATTACGCAAAGATTAAGTATTTTAGTTCTATTATTGTTTTTATATTAGATTTTTTTGTTAATTTTTTTAATGAAAATAGTGATTATTTTTTTTGTTGATTTGTTTTCCAATTATAATACTATTCCTGACTACATTATTACACTCATGCTAATCCTATTAATAGTTATAGTTGTAACTTATATTCAAGTAAATATAAGAAAATAAAAAAGGCTGTTTGTGATTATGTAGCCTTATTTCAATTTTTTGATAATCATATGGTTCATTTGAAGAAATGCGACATTATTTAAATTATAAATAGTAGTTAAACTATTTTTTTGTAATTATACTGATTATGCATGTATACAATTATTTATATTTCATTGTTGCATTATGTAAGCGTATTCAATATACAGATTATTAAGTTTATATTTTATAACTCCAAATATCTACCTAAAGCAGTTACATGTAACTTAGATTAAATATTAACAATTTATAATGTATTAGCGTTGATTATTTGTAATAATTCTTTGAATATTTTTTTTTTGTGAATTATATTAAAAAGGGTTTTAGAACAGAAATACATCGTTCATATTCTGTGACAAGTAGAAATAATAAGTAAGATTATTATAATTAAGTATGATATTTACATTTGTTAACTATTTAGTGCAGCGGTCGGCAACCTTTTAGCAGCCAAGGGCGACATAGTAGTTAACGAAGTTGACGCGGGCCGCACTTTGGCAATATTTGTGATTTTAGCAGACATTGTCATTTGTCAATATTACATAATATATAAAATAGCCAGGAAAGCGAAAGGTTCGCGGGCCGCATGCGGCAGTGGAATATTCAATATTTGTAATATTTATCTCATTTAATTTTGTGGTAAATTAATAAATACGTCATCATCATATGGTCTTTAAATTTATCCCAGTTAGGATTCCAATTCAGTTCATAAATAAAAAAATGTTTTACATGACATTGCATTAACACATTTCTAATCATGGTCATTTAAATGAAACAAAATTAACAAAACATGGATTAAATAGCACTTTTGTTACTATTCCCATCAGCTTAATAACGAAGGATAAGCCAAAACAGCGCGTGCCTAGATTGCACCAAATCTGAGTCCTAGTAAGTACCTACTGCTACTGCCTATGTGCCTATAATTCAGTATCAGTTAACATCTATATAATTGCTCTCCCAAGTGCTCACTAAGACGAGTCGAATGATGAAAACAGCTTGTGTCTATGTTGCACCAAACCTGAGTTTCATTAGGTACTGCCAGGGTTCGTCATCAGCTTTATATATGGTACTATTTTCCCAAGTGCTCACTAAGACGAGTCGAATGACGAAAACAGTGTGTGTCTATGTTGCACCAAACCTGAGTTCCATTAGGTACTGCCAGGTTTCATCATCAGCTCTATATATGGTACTGCTTTCCCAAGTGCTCACTAAGACGAGTCGAATGACGAAAACAGCGTGTGTCTATGTTGCACCAAACCTGAGTTCCATTAGGTACTGCCAGGGTTCATCATCAGCTCTATATATAGTACTGCTTTCCCAAGTGCTCACTAAGACGAGTCGAATGACGAAAACAGCGTGTGTCTATGTTGCACCAAACCTGAGTTCCATTAGGTACTGCCAGGGTTCATCATCAGCTCTATATATGGTACTGCTTTCCCAAGTGCTCACTAAGACGAGTCGAATGACGAAAACAGTGTGTGTCTATGTTGCACCAAACCTGAGTTCCATTAGGTACTGCCAGGTTTCATCATCAGCTCTATATATGGTACTGCTTTCCCAAGTGCTCACTAAGACGAGTCGAATGACGAAAACAGCGTGTGTCTATGTTGCACCAAACCTGAGTTCCATTAGGTACTGCCAGGATTCATCACCAGCTCTATATATGGTACTGCTTTCCCAAGTGCTCACTAAGACGAGTCGAATGACGAAAACAGCGTGTGTCTATGTTGCACCAAACCTGAGTTCCATTAGGTACTGCCAGGGTTCATCATCAGCTCTATATATAGTACTGCTTTCCCAAGTGCTCACTAAGACGAGTCGAATGACGAAAACAGCGTGTGTCTATGTTGCACCAAACCTGAGTTCCATTAGGTACTGCCAGGGTTCATCATCAGCTCTATATATGGTACTGCTTTCCCAAGTGCTCACTAAGACGAGTCGAATGACGAAAACAGCGTGTGTCTATGTTGCACCAAACCTGAGTTCCATTAGGTACTGCCAGGTTTCATCATCAGCTCTATATATGGTACTGCTTTCCCAAGTGCTCACTAAGACGAGTCGAATGACGACAACAGCGTGTGTCTATGTTGCACCAAACCTGAGTTCCATTAGGTACTGCCAGGGTTCATCATCAGCTCTATATATGGTACTGCTTTCCCAAGTGCTCACTAAGACGAGTCGAATGACGAAAACAGCGTGTGTCTATGTTGCACCAAACCTGAGTTCCATTAGGTACTGCCAGGGTTCACCATCAGCTCTATATATGGTACTGCTTTCCCAAGTGCTCACTAAGACGAGTCGAATGACGAAAACAGCGTGTGTCTATGTTGCACCAAACCTGGGTTCCATTAGGTACTGCCAGGGTTCATCATCAGCTCTATATATGGTACTGCTTTCCCAAGTGCTCACTAAGACGAGTCGAATGACGAAAACAGCGTGTGTCTATGTTGCACCAAACCTGGGTTCCATTAGGTACTGCCAGGGTTCATCATCAGCTCTATATATGGTACTGCTTTCCCAAGTGCTCACTAAGACGAGTCGAATGACGAAAACAGCGTGTGTCTATGTTGCATCAAACCTGGGTTCCATTAGGTACTGCCAGGGTTCACCATCAGCTCTATATAAGGTACTGCTTTCTCAAGTGCTCATTAAGACGAGTCAGATAACTAAAACAGCGTTCAGCCAGGGTTGAAGGTCATTTTGTTGAGTCTCATTTTAAAATATCCCGATCTTATAGAGTCACTGAAGCTTGTATTAAAATACTATTTTTTATTAAATTTATAATACCTATTAATAGTTCCAAGCACTAGTAACATTCATTATTAGTTTATGAAAAAAATAATTTAATATCATTAAACGTTAATGCAATTGAGAGCAATTTTAATTAATTTTTGGAACTTTAATGACATTAAATAGGCAATTAGATTGACGATCAATGTAATTAAACGACTCAAAATTCAATTCTAATTAACTTTAATTAAATTGATGCGTAATGCAATTGATCAATTGCTGAATTAGTGGTTAATGCAATTGATTAATGGTTAGTTCGAATTAACGATTACGGCCAACACTGACAGACGCTCTCTTTACTAAAACCCAAATTCAAAAGCATAATAGGAAACAATAAATCCATTGTCAGTATAAAATATAATAGATGTCTACCAATAAAGCAATTATGCTGTTATAACAATGAATACCGACACACAAGAAATGCCGACGTATTAGACTAAATCATGTTGAAACCAGTTGACACGTCTCGTTATTTTTTTTAATTATACTTCGCGCCTCGTCCTCGAGATTAGTAACTGAAGATATATATACATGTAGTTACGCCGGTAGGTGTCACCACTCTGCACTTAGTTTGGAGTTATTTTTTAAATTTTTATTTTTTAATAAGTGGGTATGCCTAGAATCCACCTCCTGACCGCCAGCGCTCCGTCCCTTCATACGCTTTCTAGTGCTCGACCACTCAAGTCACTTCTTAAATTAAATAAGTTTCTTGTTCGTGGAGTCTCGCAAAATGCCGAAACGTAAACGTGTTAAGAAATACGAAGACGACATTGATCATCTACTGCGTAAAGTTCGAAAATTAAAACGTAAAATACGACATAGTGAAAGTGATTCGTCACACAGTGGTTCCAATGAGGAATTTATACCACAAGAAACAGGTAAGTCTTTTTAATTTTCGCTTGTGCAAGGTTATTAAACCTAGGTATATGTGCACTCAGATTTATCCATTGGGGATAAATCAAAGTACAAATTGCATCGGTTGGCGTTCAGTTCATTGGGGACTGATACCTAACTAAATATATGATCTATTAAAAAATTAAGATATTGACTGTATAAAACCACAATACGAGTTCATACTTGTACATACATCAATGCACTCCGATTAGCCGTTGGGGCTAAGTCGACGCATGGTATGACGGTTGGCGTACAATTCATTGGGAATTGTTACCTAACTTTAAGAAGGGATAACATGCGTTATCTGGTTCAGTTCAGATGATTAGAATATTAATAAGTAATAACATTTTTGAGTTTTATGAGTAAAAAATAAAGTCATAGATTTTGTAGGTACTTACTTACTTAATTATAGTACTTAGGTAATAGTTTATATATTTATAATATACCAGTACAGTTTACCTTAATTGTAGTCGTGAAGAGGTTCATAATTTGTTTTTAAAAAGTTTTAAATCAAGTATATGAATATGAAAGCAAACTAAGTAGGTATTGCTTTTGTTCTCAGCATCACCGGTTTTACGACCAGATGATTGGTTTCCGGAATACCCGGATTATGAACTGAACTACGGTCCATACAGTCAGAATGACCAATATAATGGCGCTGAGTATCAGGGAGACCCTATTGAGGCCAATAATAGTCCTATAGAGGAACCTCAGAATTCTGTTGGAAATTTGATAAAGCCTACTGAGGCTCAGCAAGGCGCTATACAGACCAACACACAGGCCGTGACAAATACAAGCGACAACGCCGTACCCGGCACGAGCTCCAACGCCATAGCCGGCACCAACTCCAGCGCCATAGCCGGCGCAAGCGCCATAGCCATACCAGGCACAAGCACGTCCACTGTTGAGCATGCCGATGATAATAAGGTCGCTGACATCAATGACATAATCGATTTGGACGATGATGTATTACAAATTCTGGGAGATGACCCCTCGTCGGCCACAATATATGGCAAAGAGGTACGTGCAGAAATAGCTACCCGTTTTACACATGTAGCCATAGAAGGGATAACTAAAGAAATCCGTAAAGACCTCCTTAGTAAATACCTAATACCTGCTAATTGCGTGAAAATAGGCGCGCCAAAGTTAAACCCTGAGATCAAAGCTGCCATCTCAGAAAATTTTGCTAAACGAGACAAAGGCATCGAGTCCAAGCAAAAGGAAATGGCTTGCGCAATATCTTGCCTTAGCGAAATAATTACATCGCAATTAAATTCGAAAGAGAAAAATAACGACCTGTTACAAAAACTTATAGACCTCGGTCGTATTTTGTGCGATTTACAATACGCAGACAGCGTAACCAGACGCAATTTTATACTTTTCTCATTGAAAAAAGATCTCAAAGACCATCTGGTGAATACCAAGATAGACACTTGCCTATTTGGCGAAAACTTGACGGAAACGCTTAAATCAGCGAAAGCCATGATTAAATCCGGCGGAGAGATAAAAGCTCCTGTTCCTAAGCAACCCGTAGCGCAATACAGGAGGGTGAAATCCAGTGTGTCGCGGCCTTTAAACCGCCGAGGCCCAGCGCCGCGCAGGCCGCCGCCGGGCCCGCCGCCGTCGGTTCCGACTCCGAGGGGTCGCGCGCCTGCTCCCCGCGCGCCGCCGCCCCAGCTCCCCCCGGCGCCGCCCGCGCGCTACTACAGGCCGTCGTACGCGCACCAGCCCCCGCCGCGTCACTACTACTAGAAACAGTTAAGTACGCCGGCCGTTTATCACTATTTTATAAACAGTGGGCGCTTATTACTAATGACCGCACCATACTTTCATGGATAGCGGGCTATAAAATCAATTTCTCAAGTACTGTTGTTCAACATTCTTTGCCCTCACTGCCAGAATATTCTGATGTAGAGAAGTCACATTTTGTAGATGCCATTAATAATCTCTTGCAAATAGGTGCTATATCCGAGTGTAATCCTTGTGACGGCCAATTTGTGTCCAGTATTTTTCTTGTGCCGAAGCCGAACGGAAAAATGCGTTTTATACTCAATCTAAAACAGTTAAATACATTTATTAAAACTGATCATTTCAAGCTCGAGGATTTGCGAACAGCTGTTAAGCTTTTAACTCCGGATTGCTTTATGGCTACGCTCGACTTGAAAGATGCGTATTTTTTTATAAAAATTCACGAGGAATCAAGAAAATACCTACGTTTTATCTATGAAAATAAGATGTACGAGTTCAACGTTTTACCGTTCGGCCTCAACACTGCGCCTTATATTTTTACAAAAATCACAAAACCTATTGTAAAACTACTACGTTCCGCAGGCCTCCTCTCTACCCTGTATCTCGATGATTGGTTACTTTTTGGTCAAAGTTACGAACAATGTCTAGAAAACATAAAATTAACAGCACAATTATTGACTTCTTTAGGCTTTATTATCAATCAAGAGAAAAGTATGCTTACGCCTATGACGTCGTGCAAATTCCTAGGAATGATTATCGACTCGCGTCGTTTGCGACTTAGCTTACCTTCTGAAAAACGAGCGCGCATAAAATCTGAGTTAGAACTGTTTTTAAGAATTAAACGTTGCAAGATTAGACAGCTAGCAAAACTCACCGGCCTACTAGTCTCCGCATGCCCGGCTATCGAGTACGGATGGTTGTACACGAAGGAACTGGAACGATGCAAGTTCCTTAACCTACAAGGCCACGATAATTATAATCGTACAATGAGTATACCCGAGTCAATCCTACCTGACATACATTGGTGGTTAATGAATATCGACAATTCCCATAGTTGCATTCGCACAGATAATTACCGAATTCAAATATTTTCTGACGCCTCAACTACGGGGTGGGGGGCAGCCTGTGGGGGTGATACGGCAAGCGGCCAATGGTCTAGTACTGAACGAGAAAATCAGATCAACTATATAGAGCTGCTTGCCGCATTTATTGCTTTAAAAATTTACGCACGTGATTTGTACAATTGCCAGATACTCCTTCGACTAGATAATACTACCGCGATAGCGTACATTAACCGAATGGGTGGTATACAATACCCTCACCTTACCCAGGTTACGAGGGAGTTCTGGCAATGGTGCGAACAAAGAAAGTTGTTTGTGTTTGCATCCTATATAAGATCCCGCGATAATATCATAGCCGATTACGAATCAAGGAGATCACATCCGGATATAGAATGGGAATTAGCCGATTGGGCTTTTAATCGGATAGTGTACAATTTCGGTTTACCGTTCATTGATTTATTCGCAAGTCGTATAAATAAGAAATGCGCAAAATACATTTCCTGGCACAAAGACCCTGATGCCTATGCGGTAGACTCGTTTACCGTAGCCTGGACAGACATGTTCTTTTACGCTTTCCCACCTTTTTCGGTTGTACTGAAAGCTCTTCGGAAGATTATTTCAGATAAAGCTACGGGTATCATGGTCGTACCTTTGTGGCCAACACAACCATGGTACCCTGTCTTTCAAAGTCTCCTTGCTAGCGAAGTCATAACATTTCAGCCATGTAGCAATGCTTTAATTTCTCATTCCAGTTCCCAACGAATACACAACTCGATTACCCTGGCTGCAGGGATATTGTGCGGGTCGCGCTATCGAGAAGAAGCCTACCACCATCCTCATTAGACATTATGATAGCTTCCCTATCACCAAACACGATAAAACAATATGATGTTTGTCTTAAAAAGTGGTGGCAGTTTTGTAATAATAATTCAGTCGACCTATATGACGCGTCTATTCCGACAGTAGTCTATTTTTTGACCAATCTGTTTAATGAAGGTAGTCAATATAGTACATTAAACTCCTGTAGATCGGCCTTATCTTTAGTCTTAGGTCCGACATTATCAAATGATGACAGGCTTCAGAGATTCTTTAAAGGCGTTTTTCGTCTACGACCTCCGACGCCCAAGTACAATGCAACTTGGGATACCAATCTTGTATTAAATCATTTGAGCGATTGGTTTCCTAACGATAAACTAAACCTTGAAAGGCTTTCAAACAAAACGGTTACATTGCTGGCTCTCACTACTGCTCACAGAGTCCAAACAATCTCAAAAATTAATGTTAAAAACATTGAAATAACTTCTGAATGTATATCTATTAAAATTCCAGATATTTTAAAAACATCAAGACTTGGTTGTAAACAACCTATTATATATCTACCCTTTTTCCGCGAAAACCCTTCCATATGTCCAGCGGAAGCGCTTTCTTGCTACATGAATAAAACAAAGTCCTTACGAAAATCTGACAGCCTGTTCATCGCTACTAAAAAGCCACACAAGCCAGTAGGCTGCCAAACGCTCAGCCGATGGATCAAACGCACGCTGAGCGAGTGCGGGGGCGACACGGCGGCGTTCAGCGGGCACAGCACGCGGCACGCCGCCGTGTCGCACGCGCAAGCGCGAGGCGTCAGCGTCGACGCCATTCGAAACACCGCAGGGTGGAGCGGACAGTCCAATACTTTTGCAAAGTTTTACCAAAGGCCCATTTTAAATAGCGAAGACTGTCTGTCTCTGGCGCTTTCTGTATTAAATAAATAAATTATGAAAAAGATATCAAATCAAACTTATCCCGTATCGGTTGATTGTATAAAACTGCTAAGCTATTAGGAATATGTTTAGCAAAAAAGGATACTTGATTTTTCAATGTTAATTACCTTTTTAATTGCCGAATAATTGTAGTAGCTAATAGTTATAGGATGAAAATTTTGTATAATTTAATAAACAACTTCTACGTCCTACAATATCTTATGTAGGCGTTTAATGTGATAATTGTACCAATTAGTATAATGACTAATTGCGACTTCAGTTTACACTTATGTGATTTATTTCTCGTTTATGTAATAAATGATTGCAATATAATGGTACTAAAAGTGTTTAAGATTAACATCCTGCCTATATTAGTACCTGATCCTATAGTTATAGTAACATATCTACAAATCTGTAGAATTTTTGGGTATCACATAAATACAATGACATTTTATAGTACTTATAAATTGTCTAATAATTATAATTATAAATATGTATATGTCATTGATTGATGATTTTTCGAAAAATATTACTCTCAAAGTCTACATGTATATATATCTTCAGTTACTAATCTCGAGGACGAGGCGCGAAGTATAATTAATGATTAAACGAACTTACCTGAAGTGAAGTTCTATCATAATTATACGAAGCGCCTCGTCCGAAGAGATTAGTAACATAGCTCCCTCCCACCCATCGCTTTGCTCATCCCCTTACTATCTTATATAAAATACATCAATCAATGTATGTACTACTATATATGAAAAATATTTCTCTCAACTTAATGAAGGGACGGAGCGCTGGCGGTCAGGAGGTGGATTCTAGGCATACCCACTTATTAAAAAATAAAAATTTAAAAAATAACTCCAAACTAAGTGCAGAGTGGTGACACCTACCGGCGTAACTACATGTATATATATCTTCAGTTACTAATCTCTTCGGACGAGGCGCTTCGTATAATTATGATAGAACTTCACTTCAGGTAAGTTCGTTTAATCATTAATCATACAAAGTAACATGTCTCAACAAGTTCATCTAAACAGACGCTCCCTGTACTCAAACCCAAATTATATCCACATAATAATCCATTGTCAGCATAAAATATAATAGACGTCTATCAATAAAGCAATTAAGCTGTTATAACAATGAAAACAAGTGCACAAGAAATGCCTCACACGCCTAGTTATTATTTTAATAATACAAAGAAACAAGTAGCTACGAGTTTACTTTCTATCGTGTTACAAAGAACATAAAAATGTATGTGAAAATAAACTATATAGTATTAGATAATGAGACATACTTACATACTAAGTTTAAGAAGATAGAATAGTTTAAGAATAAAAAAGGCTACATTAGGTTGAATTGCATTTATCGCAGCCAAAAATAATGAGTTAGAAATAGGTAAAACTAAATAAAATAACACAATACAATATGCACAATATAGGTAAGTATGTATACGATATGTAGGATGCTTTAGTTTGGATAGGTAAGAAGTTTAGGTATTTAGGTTAAAACATAACTTGAACGAAGACTAGGTGAAAGCAGGTTAGTTTGAAATGAGAAGTTAGGTTGATTTTAGTTAGGTTTGGTCAAGTTAGGTTTGGTAAAAGAAGGTTTAGGTTAGTTTAGGCTACCGACGGATTACTTGTGTAAATTCTAATTAGGTTAGGTTAGGTTAGAACTGTATTCCTTATAAATCGAAATAGCTCCAAGAGGTTGTAAGATAATAAGATAATGAATCGCAAATAAGTACCTTTTGCAAATACCTATCGGTAATACCTATTGCAAATACCTATCGCTAATACCTATTGCAAATACCTATCGCTAATACCTATCACAAACACCTACAGTATAATACACACATAAAGAAGGCATGAATGAAGACGTCGGTGGGTGAAGGGTCCATCCAGGTAGTATGCTCGGTAACACAATAACGCGCCCGAGTCGAGATCGAACAATAGAAAAGGGTCGATAAGCCTATTGTTACCGTGGTGAGCAAGGTGTATTGTTTAATTAGCGTATTTCGTAAGTACCTGAAGGAGGCGCCGGGCACTGCTGAGACCTAGCGCAATCAATTCAAATGGGGGGCTTTTTTTTTTTTTTTTTTTTTTTTTTTTTTTAGATTCAGCGGGGGCGGTGGATCGGCCCTGGGGTCAGGATCGGCGACCGCTGAGAGGTGGGGCCAGAATCGGGGAATAGTTTCTACTATTAGTTCCTATTTCACTATATTATGTTACCTACGGAAAAAAGATTACGCTCCGTGGCTTCTTTGGTCCGAAGCACAAATCATTTTTAGAATTAACGCCTCTTCCACAAACTCTGGTAATAAGTTATTTAAGCATAGTAAATACAGATATTTGCAAAGGCTAGTATTTATTCAATGATAGATTGTGTTACAAGGGAGCAAAATTACATATTTACGGCGAGGCCCGAGGCCGTACGTTGAATCTTGAGTGATTCAAGTGTTACTGCCCTAGGTGGTAATAATTTTGCTACCATGTGACACTGCTTTTCACATTACCTACGAGGAAATTATTGTTCCAAAATATTATTTACAAAAAAACAAAAAATGGAAAATAATCGTGTCCTATGTAACAACCACGGCAGACTACACACATCTTAAGTAATTATTTCTGATTTATTTCATTTTTATTAAATTTTGCGGGTACTGCAACATTGCCAGAATCAGGTATAAAACGCGGCCCTCCTACCCGGAGCAGTCAGTCGTCACCGTCGATTGAAACTGTAAACACTTAAAGTGAAGTTGAAGTTAGAATAAATCGTATTATTCGAAGTGAGAATAAAGTCAAGTGCTATATTATGAAGTTGTTTTTGTGTTTATCCCTGTGGAGGTTTCATCTTCAGAAGCGGGATGATACGTAAGTACACGTCCACTGCTATTACTTATTGATTTAGTGAGATAACTGATAAACAACATGACCCTAATTTTGTAATATGAGATAATTAAATATACAAAACACTAATGAAATACGAAAGAAATCTGGTACTGGTAACGTTATGTGGAAATTATGCAGAATATGTCAACACGCGGGTCTTGATAAATGAGTTGTTTATGGAGTATTAAGGGGGGCCTAAAACTTTTCATAATTTTTTCACCACGGCGCATAGCTACCGAGATAAATGGATATTTACATTTTGTAACTAGGTATCGGAAATGATTTGATGATTTTGAGTTTTAATTTTGATCGTATTGTCAAAATTGTGGAACACAAGGTATTAAAGGGGGCTTAGATTTTCATTCGATTTTCGCTACGACGCACCGTTTTTGAGATAAATGAATGTTTATAATTTGAACTACTATTAAACATAATTAGGTACTTATATAATTCCTTTTTGAACCTATAAGGTATATTATATAGTATATGTAACACCAATACTTTTACGTTTCATGCCGAGTTGTTGGAAAATATGGCTGACGATATCTCATGATGATCAATGGCGCTTGCGAACACCAGAAGTCTCCGCCTTCGCGAAAGGGAATGTAGCTGGAATTGCCGCGGCAGTGAAAGGAATCTAGAGCGAAGCAGAGTCCTGTTGTAATGGTCACGCACCACTGGACATCAGGTCATGTATACCTATTTTTACTTTATGAAAAAAAAAAAGTGATGAATGATTTGATATGGTAATAGGTGATGGTTGCCGTAAATTGCTTTAAAACTGAGACTTCATCTCAATCATCGACATCTAGCACATATACCATAAGTATAAGAATATTTTGCCAGAAGTTGAAGATAAGTTGAAGAGAAAAAGTAAATTTGTTGAACTGATAGAAAACTATTACCTATAGTTGGTCAAGCAAATATTACCAGTAAAAAAAAAGGGGCGGTAAATTTGAAAAATCGCGGGTTAGCAACACTACATTTGAATTGTTCGAAAATCGCGTGTCATTTATATCTTATCTGTGGAACTGTTTTGTTACATTCAAGGCCCCAACGTTGTCTGTTCTCTTTGACGGCGCAGCAACTAGTATCATTTCTCTCTCCTCGCTCTTTTAAAAATGCCGTTTGTCAAAAAAGGACAACCATACTGTTGACAAGATGGACTTCAAATCAAGGTGTTACCGTTTTAGGTGGTGTAACTATAAAATTGTGATCTGGTTACCACAATAAAGAATAAAAGCGTTTTTGTGTTGACTGTGACGTCACTACACACGTGTTCATATAGATTCCATATTAGCAAATCGTTTTGACAGTTCTAAAAAAAGAAGCTGATTTGACTAGTGGGAAAGTATCCAATACTTAGCTCATTAACGATACATTTCCTGTGAATTAATTGATTTGTTGATTTAAAGATTTATGTATTTATTTATTGATTGAAGTATCGAATATCGAGTATCGAGCTATTGAACTATCGAGCTGTTGCAGTATCCAGGTATTGAATTTACTAGTTTTGAATTATCGAGCTATCGGGCCGTTGAATTATCGGATTGTTGGATGGTTGATTTATTCAATTGGTGATTTATTCACTTATTGAGTTATTCACTTGTTGAGTTATTCACTTGTTGAGTTATTCCCTTATTGATTTATCGATTATCGAGTTATCGAGTTATTGAATTATCGAGTTATTGAGTTATTGAGTTATCGAATTATTGAGTGTTCGAATTGTTGAGTCATTGAATTATTGCATTATTTGAATCATTGACTTATTGAATTGTTGAATCATAGAGTTTATTATTGAGTTAATGTAGCAGCATTACAATTAAATGATTTTAATATGATGACTTTGATATAAGAGATAATGAAGATTGCTGTTTTAGTTTCAGATTGACATTTTACGAGCACTCTATATCGAATTGACGGCAGGGTTGAACGTGTTTGTACTTACGAGTTACGAGAACTGGATTGGTTGTAAACTACTAGAACAGGATCACCACAATTAAACGGAGATCGAGGAGAATTGATGGGCCAATTGGAATCAGAATGCCGTAGGACAACTGCTAGAGGAATGGTGACTGGTACAAAAGATCAAGAAGAATGATGCTGAGTCAACCAAATTATGCGTGTATGTACGATAGGATTTCATTAGCAGCAGAGATTGATGTCTAATATCAGTAGCATTAGAGATGACTAAATTGAAGAATATCAGTAGCATTAGAGATGACTATTGATATCTGAATATGATTTAGCATTAGAGATGACTAAATTAAATAATATCAGTGGCATTAGAGATGACTGTTGATATTTAAATATGATTAGCAATTGTGATGTGGGAGATGTGTAAGCGAAACACAAGTTATTGTTTGTACGAGGTTTATTATAAGACTGCCTAATTACGTTGGGTACATGCTTATATAGTAACGTAACGAACAGTGAGAGGGGAACATACTCCACACTACATCTCCCCAATTAATAGAAAAAAAAAAGAATTTACATAATACTTTTTTTTTTTGTTTGGAAATAAAATTCATATCCTAGGTACTAATTATTACCTAAGTATATAACTAATACAAATAAGTAATTAAACACACAAGTCAAGTCATCAGTTTGGCAATGAATGCTCGTGACACAATGTAAACAAACAGGTAAGTTAATCTTATGACTAAGCCTTATAGTTAATACAATTATACTTATGCATTTACGAGCAATACATGGAAATCTAATTTAGGTTTTAAACAATTTTGTTCGGTTTTTGTGAACAATTTCATCCTTATTATTTATTTTTATTATCTTTACATTTGTGCCCAGATCGCTTATAACAGTATATGGACCTAGATATACACTTTGTGTCTTATCGTTTAAAGGATTTCTTAACAAAACTAAATCACCCGCGCAATAAGACACAGGGTTAATTTGCCTATCATAATATTGTTTCCTAATTATCTTACTTTTATCTAGATTATCTTTAGCTTCTCGCTGACTTAGTTGTAAGCGATACCTCAACTCTAATGGGTAGCTATCGTAATTGTACAATGGATCAACAGTGGTTGTAAGATTTGTAGGTATGTTACACAGCTTACCAAATACCAGCTCGTGCGGTGTGTACTTAGTTTCTGAGTGTACACTGCATTGTAAGCAAAGCACCAGTATGGTAACCACGTGCTCCATGAGGATGTATGATTTTCGGTATGTATTCTAAGATACGCACCCATAGTTTTGTGTGAATTTTCAAGCGCTCCGATGCTCTCGTGGTGGTAGGCAGTGGATGTTATGTGATTAATTTGTAACAATTTACATACTTCCGTCATGGTGCTCGCAATGAACTCGCTGCCGCGGTCCGTCGCTATCTCCCGGGGAATACCATACCTTAGCACAAAGTTTTCGACGAACGCCTTCGAGACCGTGACTGCGTCCTTGGACCGTAAGGGGTACGCCTCTGTGTATTTGGTAAGGTCACACTGAAGAGTCAATATGTACGTAAAGTTGTCGTTATCTTTATTTATTGGACCTACAATGTCGAGATATATTTTTTCGAAGGCTGATCCAGCCGTTGAGGTAATTACCATTGGTTGTTTTGTGTGTAATGAGTACTTTTGAGTTTGACATTTAGTACATTTAGAAACAAAGTCTTTGATGTCTTTGTCCATGGAAGACCAAAAGTAATACTTTTTGATGTTATTAGTCAAAGTCATTCTCCTAATGCCAGCGTGGCCACTAGTTGGCAAGAGGTGAAAGTCGTTTAGTATTACTCGAATATCGTCTGCTTCAGTTATCCTTTGAACACCTTTAAGTATATATAATCGGGGTATATAGGGAATTGCCGGTCCGGACCGCTTCCTATATATTTGCTTTATTTCGCGCGTTACTTCCTCTATCATTTTTTTATTAGTATTATTTTTAATAATACACAATTCCTCTATTTTTAATCATTTACAAAATGATCCCAAGTCTCTCACTAACACGGCTCGCGTAGATAATGATCGAGATTTTGGGTTCACGTATATTACCCCTTTTGTTGGTACATACAAAAATGAATTGGACCCTTCTGCGATTACTCCTCGATTGGATATGTCCTGTAATGTTTTGGTATTTGCAACACTTAATTCAATTAAGTTTTTCGGTTTTTTAAGAATCTCCACAACCCTTGGGTGATCAGGCCTTGAGTGAGTGGATACCTTATCAACCGAAGAACTTGGCTGAGAGGTAGTGTCAGTGTTTATATTAGCCTGTTGCCGTCGGGCTTGTGCCCGTGTCATAACATTCATATTGACTTTATTAGTCATATCGGTCAGCTGCTCTGACGTAACTACGATACGAGACAGCGCGTCGGCTGCGCAATTGTGCTGACCCTTTATATATTCAATGGTGTAATCATATTCTTCTAATTGAAGTCTAAATTTAAGTAACCTACTTGAGGGATCACGGATATTAAATAAATATACTAATGGACGGTGATCTGTTTGTATTTTGAATCTTCTACCATATAAATAGGGCCTAAAGTACCGTATACTCCACACGACCGCTAAAAGTTCTTTTTCGATCGTTGGGTAATTTAATTCCGCCTTATTTAATCCTCTACTTGCGTAAGCGATTGGGCGCCCGTCACTATTACAAAGAACCGAACCTATGGCTAGACCGGAAGCGTCTGTTTGCAAAATAAATTCGTTTTCAGGTGAAAAGTTTGGATATTGCAATACCGGTGGATGAACTAATGCTGTTTTTAAGATCTGAAATGAATTTTCGCAATCCGTACTCCAACAAAATTTAACATTTTTACGCAATAGCATATTCAGGGGAGAAACTATTTCAGCAAAGTTTTTAATAAATTTCCTATAATAATTGGCAAAAGCAACGAAGCGTTTCAGATCACTACTGTTTTGTGGTTTAGGGTAAGTGTTTAATACTTTAAATTTTTCAGGGTCGGGCAATATTCCTTTTTCAGATACAATGTGACCTAAGTAAAGAATTTCCTTTTGCAAAAATCTGCATTTAGCAGGGTTCAACTTCAAATTGACTTTTCTTAATCTATTGAAAACATCCATAAGATTTTTATTGTGTGATTCCAAATTTCTTCCAAATATTACTAAGTCGTCTTGATATACGAAACACTGTTCATAGTTTAAACCGGACATAGCTATCGTCATCATTCTGGAAAATGCGTTAGGTGATGATTTCATCCCCATAGGCAAGCGTGTCATGGAATACTGATTAGTATTTGTTGTGAACGAAGTTAACCCTTAAATGCATGATTTTTTCTTTTTGTCCGAAATTAATATATGTATCACATAATTATTTGCCGATTCTAGGAAAAATAGTAAAAAAATATATATCATCGATTTTCACTGCGAAATCAGTGTTAGAAGTTGCATAGGCTAAATCATATTTTTGTAAATATATAGCTATTAGTAAGGGGCATAGGAAAAATTTTACTGCCATCAGAAAGGTACACTATTTGTGATATTCCTATGATAAAGTTTGTAAATATAAAATAATTACAAACCCCGAAAAATCTGCCCAAAATAACACACTAAAAATCATCAACTTCCAGGGTTTTCCAAGTTTTCCGACATTTCGTCTTTAAACAAATGTAAATTTTATAAATTAAAATACTGCGTAAATTTATGTAATAATTTAGAAAATGGATTAGTTTTACTATTGAAATAATAAACAGGAATAAATAGAATTTGTTTAAATATGCATAAAATTTGATGTTTATGTTGTGATGTATAAATACATCACTATGCATTTAAAGGTTAATTTCCTACTTTCGGGACTAAGCTCTAATTGGTAAAACCCTTGGTACAAATCTAAATGTGAAAAGTAAACTGCACCTGATAATGAATCCAGTATGGTAGTGATGTTAGGTAAGGGGAACTTATCATCTTGTAGGTTTTCATTTAATTTTCGGTAATCTATTACTACGCGCCATTTCTTTTGATTAGAGGAGTCGGTTTTTTTTGGAACGAGTAGGAGTGGGCTCGACCACTCGCTACAGGTCTCTTCAATTATATTATCGGCTAACATTTGTTGTATTTGCTTATCGACTTCTTGTTTTTGAGATTGTGGTAAGCGATATGGTTTAACATAAACTGGATTTGTGTTTGGTTTTACCTGAATGGTGTACTGATATAGGTTGGTTACATAAGGCAACAATTGCCACCCTGTAACATCAGCATTTTTTGTATTTTTTTCTTATGCAGAATTTTTAATACTTTATAAAGCTGATGAGGCTTGAATTATGTATCCTTTTAAATCTGTAGCAAAGACTTTGAAGACTCTCCTCATGTAATGTCCATTGTCCACAAGTATTTAAATAAAATAACAAATTTTGATATAATATCATCACCTTCTTCGCATTACCCCGGCATTTTGTCACGGTTCCGCTTGACTAGAATTGACATAGGTATTAGTTTTTACAAAAGCAACTGCCATCTGATCTTCCAATCCAGAGGGTCAACTAGGCTGATTAGCCCGGTTTCCTGACAATGTTTTCCTTCACCTGGAAACAACTGGTAAATATCAAATGTTCTTTCGTACACAAGTTCCAAAAAACTCATTGGTACAAGCCGGGGTTTTCACCCGTGACCTCCGGATTTAAAGTCACACAGTCGTACAGCTAGGCCACCAGCACTTATTGAAATTTTGATATAATATACAAATTTAAATCAGGTTTTGTCATGAGACAGTTTTACCTGAATTATAATCACTTTTAACTACATAGGTACATCCCTTTTTGTTAATGAAAAGTTGTTTAAATTACCTGCTGTGACCATTAACTACCTTCTTCTTTGTTCTTTCCAGATTTTAATAGCTTTAAAGTTTTTTGGTAGGAGTGATTACCAAGGTGGTGTAAGCCGAGACCAATGGGTGCCTATGTCCCAGCAAGCAGTTTCAGACTGCTTAAGGGATGTTACAACGGCCCTCAATGACCCCGGGCTAATCCACCGCCTTATGGTATTCCCAAAGACACAGGCAGCACGGGCTGTCATTAAAAATGGGTAAGTGGACTATCTACACATTTTTCATCATGATTTTATCACCATCTAGAATAATGCTTAAGTAAGTAGGTAAGTAAACACTTTATTGTCCGAAAAAAAAGGAATATTGGTTACATCCGATAACAGTGTTTAATGTTCACACACACTACTTAACATACCTATAGTATGAATATATAAAAGTTACTTGCCCTTTAAATAAAAAAGATCATGTAACTGTCTGCCAGGAAAGGTGCTCAAGAACTTCTGTCAATTTTCTATTATTTATTAGGTCTCATCCATTGTCTGCACTTTTCATGCTCGCTGTAATTTTAAATTTATAAATAAATAGATAAATATAAAAGGACATCCTTACTCAAATTGACTAAGCCCCACAGTAAGCTCAAGAAGGCTTGTGTTGTGGGTACTCATGTGTGTGACTAGATAGATCTGTGTAAAATTGTCCTATATAAATAAAAAAAATAAAAAAACTGTTCTTACCTAGTATTCAATATGTGCATACAATCACATTTGACAAGATATCTTTTTAAGTGGTAATATTTATTTTTTGACTTGTATGTTTTCATATTTTTCTACACATGTATATCATTTCTTCATGACACGCACTGAATTATTTGTAAAGGAAGGTGCCACATGCACTTGCTATTGTCACAATACAATTCATTAATTTTTACAAGCTTTTATTTATCTTGCAATGTATTATATGTATGTATCTATCATGTATATATTTGTGAATATTATCAATATTATCATGATCATAATTTATAGAAAAAAAAAAACCATTTTCCAGGGTATAAAATAAACAATTGTGCAAAAACGAGTTTAAAATACATAACTGATGTTGAACGATGATTATCAATAGTGAAAAACAAAAACTATTCTTAAACTAGTACAACTTTATTACTTATGTACAGATAATATATGTGAACGTATGAGTTTACTTGTGTGCATTTGGGTGTATTTAGTCTAGTATACTCATACTGGGTTTAGCTTCCTCTCAAATCTCTGTATAAGTTGTTAGTAGATTCTTTTTGGTAATTGTAAATTGGGTTATTATTATACCTACAGTAATATTTTACCACATGTTTCATGTTGACAATGTTTTTTTTTGCAGTTTCTACGAGAAATTCGGTATTCCGGGGGTGTGCGGTGCAATAGACTGCATACACGTGGCCCTGCACAGGCCACATGAATATGAAGAGCGCTTTTTCAACCGGAAGCATTTTCATTAATTAAATGTGCAGATGGTAAATTGTTACATTACCTATTATTATTAGTCTTATGAAGGCAGTCAAGGAAGAGTCATGTATTTATATTTAATTTTATTAATTGCATGTTCTATTTCCAAAATAGTTTTTTCACACATCACCTATTCGAAAAAGGGCTTATTATTCCCCGCTAGGAGGGATCCTAATGGCATTTTTCTTCCCTGATAAGAGGGATCAAAGTGGCACTTTTCTGTTCTAGGTGAAACCTCCACAGGGATAAACACAAAAACAACTTCATAATATAGCACTTGACTTTATTCTCACTTCGAATAATACGATTTATTCTAACTTCAACTTCACTTTAAGTGTTTACAGTTTCAATCGATGGCGACGACTGACTGCTCCGGGTAGGAGGGCCGCGTTTTATACCTGATGCTGGCAATGTTGCATTACCCGCAAAATTTAATAAAAATGAAATAAATCAGAAATAATTACTTAAGATGTGGGTAGTCTGCCGTGGTTGTTACAGTCGGCCGTCCTTTCCGAAACGAGTCCCTTCGTTTTCGTATTTATTAACAATATAAATTAGCATTAATCTCATTACGTAGGTATTTAATCTCTTGACTTAATATTTTACAACATAATATGTACTAAATATATGAGTCGTCATCTCGAATGGTTGGAAACGTTACATTAATAGTCATCACTAATGTACAAGATATTATTCAACTTGAACACAAATAGTCATCACCAGCTACAATTTAATCATTAAGGTGACAGTCCATTTCCAACGACAGCAGCACTAGGTACCATGCCGCCATAGAGAGTCAGCGCGCCGCCGCCGCCGCCGGTAGTCTAAAATTCGCGCCGAATATTTTTTTATAAGACAGTATTCTGCAGCGTTAAAATATGTAATAGGTTATAGACCGATAAGAAATAGTTGAAAATTATTGCGGGCGCCACTTCCTACGTAACTCTCACATTTTTGATGAAAATACTTACTTACTTGGCAATAATTTAGTACGGATTTTTTTGGTTATTGTATAATTTATTTTCTACAATTTTATGTCGCACCAACACAATACTAACTATTTCTTATGTGGCAGTATGATTTACATAAAAATGTGTTGTATGTATGGGTAAAACACATTTAAGTACAAAGTATAATGTCCAGTGTTTTAACCGTTCTCGATAACACGGCACTTTTGTATGTTGGACATTGCCAAGTATGCGAAGAGTAAAATTATCAAATTTTCTGGTAGTTTTTATGGTAAATAAATTAAACAGAGGTATGTTAGGTGTTTCAAAACGTTTTAAAAATTCATTACTTGTCGGTTTACAACGTAATGAACGAATGAACCAAATAGATAAAAAAATATTTTTACGGATTTTTTTTCCTGTGCGTTCATCAAGACATCAAGAGACATACCCGATTTCATTTGAGAAATTTCTTACGAAAATATTGATAAAATTGCATGCATTATTGTAAAAACCATTGCTCAGACTGCCTCCTAGTCCTCCTACGATACCCCGCTAAGTTTGATAAATGACAGTAAAATTTTACCACCTACGAGCTATAAAGTTTTTGGAAAAATATAAAAATAATAGGTTTGACTTTAATTCATAACATAAGTTGACATTATCAGTAAGTGTATTTGTAATTAAAAAATGCAATTATTCTATATTTATTAAAAACATGAATTTGACAAAAAAAACATTATGCACATAAAGTACTGTATGTATCCAAAATACTGGACGTCTTTTCATTATGCGGCGTATCTTTTTATTTACACCGAACCTGGCAACATCCAACATATTTAACATACGTATGTTTTTTTCGGAACTATTATAAATATATTTTTTTCATGATTTTTCTACAATAAACAACCACATAATAAGATAATAACACCAAAAAAATTATACTAACACAGTTTTTTGAGATTTTTTCCCTTGTCGAGGGGCTACCCGAGGTTTTCATCGATTTTTGACAAGTTTTGAATCGTATCTCCTTTTTTTGCACTACAGATAGAATTATAAGACAAACGGTTATCGGTTTTTCAATCTTTTATCTCCAGTTTTGTCCACCGGATTTTGAAAAAAATGAATAAGTAGGTACTTATTTTTTTATGAATTTTTTAAACATTGTCTAAAAAACACTTTTTTCGTATCTAGTTTGCGGTGATCTTACATGTACGAAATCTACATATTTGGGTTCGTCTTTGATGTCTCGAAAAAGATGTCCCGGGTTTTAATTTTAAACTAATTAACACAAAAGTTATGGCTATGGCTGGTATATGTTCAACTTAGATGCCAAATATCTCGAAGACAATGAACTTTGAAGTAAATATGGGATACTATATTGCTTAAAGCCTTGCTGTTAATATAATAAGGTACAAAAAACATTAGAAACTAAGGGATACAGATCGAAGGTCATTGGCGTGGGGTAGCCCCTTAAGGGTTAAGCGTAACTTTTCATTATACGTCTTAATGTTGAAAAGTTGAAAAATCCCACGCCGCCGGCGTTACGCCGCCGCCGTGGATTTTTTCGTGGCGCGCCGCCGCCTGATTTTTTTCGACCGGCGCGCACGTCTACGTAGGTACCATTCATTTTACTGTGGAAATTGACAACAACGCCGACACGGTGACCGGCCGACCGCACCGGCGTTCGCACTAGTAGTGGCAGCTGCGGTCAGAAATGGAATGTTACCCTTAGTAGTCATCTGTAATTGTGTAGTGTGGAGTATGTTCCCCTCTCACTGTTCGTTACGTTACTATATAAGCATGTACCCAACGTAATTAGGCAGTCTTATAATAAACCTCGTACAAACAATAACTTGTGTTTCGCTTACACATCTCCCACATCACATGGCGATCCTGCCAGTCGTGATTGTGGTGAGCGCGAGTGAATGCAATCAAGGACATGAAATATGTGATTCGTGAACTTTACAACAAAAATGTGCAAAATAGACACTAAAATGTTGGAAATTCCTGACGACGTTAAGTTATTCCGATTTCTTTTATCTTCTGAGTGCTAAGTAATTAAGACTTTAGAATGGGTTCCAGTACATCAAAAGATGAAGTGGTTATCGCCCAAACCGCTAGTGGCGGCATCAACACAGCCGGAGTTGAACAAGTCAAGGCTCACCTATCTACGACTAATAATATACTTCTTGGCGTGATCATAGTATTCCTTGTAATTGCAAGCTGTTTCGGCCTTGTGCGTGTTTACAAGAAAATGCACACAACCTGGATTCGTCGCGAGTTGTCTTCAGCCCAGTTTCGTCGATCTGGTCGACGGGTTCCAGCTGCCAATCCGCGAAGTGAAGAATGTGCGTAAGTGAATCGGTAGTGGAAAAAAAAAGAGTGCGTGTAAAACATAAATGATTAACTGCGTAGAAATACGCTAGCGTAAATGAGTTAATATATGATATTGGAACATATTGCGTCATATTCAATAATAAGGACATGCTCATTGTTTACACTCTGTGTAGCGGGGCAGATTGCGAGCTTAATGTAATATATATACTACATATGTAGTGTTAGGTAGTCTAGATATAACTTATACTTCGGTACCTAAGTACTTGCCGTGTAAAGCTTAATGGCAGATCAATTAGAAAATATACATGAGCAGTTGTTAGCGATACGAACGCAATTAATTAAAAAGGGTAAAGAGCGTTATAAAATATCTGAAAAAAAAGAAAAGGAGGCGATAGATTTATTTACTCAATTTAACCTTATTATTGACGATATTAAGAGTAAAGAATATAAAAGTAGTGACTTAGAAGCCTTGACTATATTGTATAATTCTGTTCAAGAGTTGTTTAATAACATATGTAACTTATGCCTACAAGCCTCTACCAAGGACACAGATAGTTCCAGTTCTCAGCATAAAGTTAAAGAAGCATTGCACACGATGGCGGCATTTTGCCCTAAAACCGCGGTGTCGCTAATGCCAGTAATGGATGGGTCAGAAGTGGTTACTAAGCAGCTCATAGATGGGATCGAGATGTACGAGTCTTTGTTAGACAGTGCAGGTGCTGTTACTCTCGTGAAATTTGTGCTTAAAACTCGTCTCTCAGAATCCGCAAAACTACGTATGTCTGGATCCTATGACTCTGTCGCGTCGCTTGTTAGCGATATGCGCAAAAATTTAATAACTAAAAAGTCTTATATTGCCTTACATTCACAGCTGTTGGCCGCTCATCAAAAAGGTAAGACTCTAGACGAATACGGCTCTGAAGTTGAAACGCTATTTACAGAATTAACCGTTTCTCAAGCCGACGGTAACACCGCAGCCTACGATACGTTGAAGCCTTTAAATGAGAAATTGGCAGTCCACCGGTTCATCGACGGCTTGAGAAACCGTGATATGCGCACAATATTATCAGCCCGTGGCTATACAACATTAAAGGATGTTATTGCGGCCGCCAAGGACGAGGAGCTGTCCTCAACGAGAGGTGAGAATGGGTCTATTCTGGTTGGAAACAAACGACAAGGTACCTATATGTTTGACAGATTTTATACTGCACGCGGCGGCGGTCAGCGTGGTGCATACTCTAGACGAGGATATGCTGGCCAGCAGTACTCTAATAGACCCTTCCAGATGCCAAACCGTCAGCAAGACGAGCAAGAACGTTCGTACAATGCGAGGACAAATAACTCAAGACGTGGAGCATTCACACGAGGTAGGTTTCGAGGAAACTCCTTTAATCCCCAATCCCAAAATCGCCAAAATGTAAACATTATACATTCTGATCCGCAAAGCGATCAAAATAATGTCACCAATACAGATGATGCAAACTCGAATCAGACCTCCCAAGAGCCAAGTTTGTTTTTTCGTTCGTGAGTATATATTTACATGCAATAAATGCAGTTCCGTGGAAATCGCTGTGGGTAATTCTAAATACAGCTGGTTGGTCGATTGTGGAGCCTCAATTTCTGCCGTGCAAGCTGATATGATTCATTTATTGAACATTCCGATCCATAAAAGTGAAATTGAAATCACAGGAATTGGTGGCGTAATACTGACCGAGGGTTTTGTTTATATAGACTTGAATTTCAATGACTTCAAATTGAAACATAAATTCCACGTAATTAAAAATTTACCGTGCAGAACTGATGGCATTTTAGGACTAGATTTTCTAAGGAGGTACAATTGTAATATAAATTTTGAACATAACACTTTAGGGATAGCGCTAGAAGGTAACTTAATTACATTACCATTAAGCATGGAGATTTTAGGCGGTAATAATTTCATAGTAGTGCCCCCAAGATGCGAAAAAATTGTTTTTATACACACAGCAGCGAAGGAGGATTGCGTAGTGTTACCCAATGAATTATGCGAGGGAGTATATTTGGCTGGCACAATAAATTCACCAAAAAATGGCAAAATAGGTATTAAGATTTTAAATACACGCGAAACAGAGGCGCACTTAAGCTATTTTAATCCAGCAATTCAAAGGCTCAGCGAGTTTGATGCCTATAATTTCGAGAAGAATGTATCAACGGGAACAGAGTACGGCAATTATTTTCCAATCGTAAACTAGACTATCTAAACAAAGAACAAAGAATTCATATTGAAAATATTTGTGGAAAATTTCCCGACATATTTCATTTACCAGGAGATACGTTGACAGTAACCAACCTATATCAGTACACCATTCAGGTAAAACCAAACACAAATCCAGTTTATGTTAAACCATATCGCTTACCACAATCTCAAAAACAAGAAGTCGATAAGCAAATACAACAAATGTTAGCCGATAATATAATTGAAGAGACCTGTAGCGAGTGGTCGAGCCCACTCCTACTCGTTCCAAAAAAAACCGACTCCTCTAATCAAAAGAAATGGCGCGTAGTAATAGATTACCGAAAATTAAATGAAAACCTACAAGATGATAAGTTCCCCTTACCTAACATCACTACCATACTGGATTCATTATCAGGTGCAGTTTACTTTTCACATTTAGATTTGTACCAAGGGTTTTACCAATTAGAGCTTAGTCCCGAAAGTAGGAAATTAACTTCGTTCACAACAAATACTAATCAGTATTCCATGACACGCTTGCCTATGGGGATGAAATCATCACCTAACGCATTTTCCAGAATGATGACGATAGCTATGTCCGGTTTAAACTATGAACAGTGTTTCGTATATCAAGACGACTTAGTAATATTTGGAAGAAATTTGGAATCACACAATAAAAATCTTATGGATGTTTTCAATAGATTAAGAAAAGTCAATTTGAAGTTGAACCCTGCTAAATGCAGATTTTTGCAAAAGGAAATTCTTTACTTAGGTCACATTGTATCTGAAAAAGGAATATTGCCCGACCCTGAAAAATTTAAAGTATTAAACACTTACCCTAAACCACAAAACAGTAGTGATCTGAAACGCTTCGTTGCTTTTGCCAATTATTATAGGAAATTTATTAAAAACTTTGCTGAAATAGTTTCTCCCCTGAATATGCTATTGCGTAAAAATGTTAAATTTTGTTGGAGTACGGATTGCGAAAATTCATTTCAGATCTTAAAAACAGCATTAGTTCATCCACCGGTATTGCAATATCCAAACTTTTCACCTGAAAACGAATTTATTTTGCAAACAGACGCTTCCGGTCTAGCCATAGGTTCGGTTCTTTGTAATAGTGACGGGCGCCCAATCGCTTACGCAAGTAGAGGATTAAATAAGGCGGAATTAAATTACCCAACGATCGAAAAAGAACTTTTAGCGGTCGTGTGGAGTATACGGTACTTTAGGCCCTATTTATATGGTAGAAGATTCAAAATACAAACAGATCACCGTCCATTAGTATATTTATTTAATATCCGTGATCCCTCAAGTAGGTTACTTAAATTTAGACTTCAATTAGAAGAATATGATTACACCATTGAATATATAAAGGGTCAGCACAATTGCGCAGCCGACGCGCTGTCTCGTATCGTAGTTACGTCAGAGCAGCTGACCGATATGACTAATAAAGTCAATATGAATGTTATGACACGGGCACAAGCCCGACGGCAACAGGCTAATATAAACACTGACACTACCTCTCAGCCAAGTTCTTCGGTTGATAAGGTATCCACTCACTCAAGGCCTGATCACCCAAGGGTTGTGGAGATTCTTAAAAAACCGAAAAACTTAATTGAATTAAGTGTTGCAAATACCAAAACATTACAGGACATATCCAATCGAGGAGTAATCGCAGAAGGGTCCAATTCATTTTTGTATGTACCAACAAAAGGGGTAATATACGTGAACCCAAAATCTCGATCATTATCTACGCGAGCCGTGTTAGTGAGAGACTTGGGATCATTTTGTAAATGATTAAAAATAGAGGAATTGTGTATTATTAAAAATAATACTAATAAAAAAATGATAGAGGAAGTAACGCGCGAAATAAAGCAAATATATAGGAAGCGGTCCGGACCGGCAATTCCCTATATACCCCGATTATATATACTTAAAGGTGTTCAAAGGATAACTGAAGCAGACGATATTCGAGTAATACTAAACGACTTTCACCTCTTGCCAACTAGTGGCCACGCTGGCATTAGGAGAATGACTTTGACTAATAACATCAAAAAGTATTACTTTTGGTCTTCCATGGACAAAGACATCAAAGACTTTGTTTCTAAATGTACTAAATGTCAAACTCAAAAGTACTCATTACACACAAAACAACCAATGGTAATTACCTCAACGGCTGGATCAGCCTTCGAAAAAATATATCTCGACATTGTAGGTCCAATAAATAAAGATAACGACAACTTTACGTACATATTGACTCTTCAGTGTGACCTTACCAAATACACAGAGGCGTACCCCTTACGGTCCAAGGACGCAGTCACGGTCTCGAAGGCGTTCGTCGAAAACTTTGTGCTAAGGTATGGTATTCCCCGGGAGATAGCGACGGACCGCGGCAGCGAGTTCATTGCGAGCACCATGACGGAAGTATGTAAATTGTTACAAATTAATCACATAACATCCACTGCCTACCACCACGAGAGCATCGGAGCGCTTGAAAATTCACACAAAACTATGGGTGCGTATCTTAGAATACATACCGAAAATCATACATCCTCATGGAGCACGTGGTTACCATACTGGTGCTTTGCTTACAATGCAGTGTACACTCAGAAACTAAGTACACACCGCACGAGCTGGTATTTGGTAAGCTGTGTAACATACCTACAAATCTTACAACCACTGTTGATCCATTGTACAATTACGATAGCTACCCATTAGAGTTGAGGTATCGCTTACAACTAAGTCAGCGAGAAGCTAAAGATAATCTAGATAAAAGTAAGATAATTAGGAAACAATATTATGATAGGCAAATTAACCCTGTGTCTTATTGCGCGGGTGATTTAGTTTTGTTAAGAAATCCTTTAAACGATAAGACACAAAGTGTATATCTAGGTCCATATACTGTTATAAGCGATCTGGGCACAAATGTAAAGATAATAAAAATAAATAATAAGGATGAAATTGTTCACAAAAACCGAACAAAATTGTTTAAAACCTAAATTAGATTTCCATGTATTGCTCGTAAATGCATAAGTATAATTGTATTAACTATAAGGCTTAGTCATAAGATTAACTTACCTGTTTGTTTACATTGTGTCACGAGCATTCATTGCCAAACTGATGACTTGACTTGTGTGTTTAATTACTTATTTGTATTAGTTATATACTTAGGTAATAATTAGTACCTAGGATATGAATTTTATTTCCAAACAAAAAAAAAAAGTATTATGTAAATTCTTTTTTTTTTCTATTAATTGGGGAGATGTAGTGTGGAGTATGTTCCCCTCTCACTGTTCGTTACGTTACTATATAAGCATGTACCCAACGTAATTAGGCAGTCTTATAATAAACCTCGTACAAACAATAACTTGTGTTTCGCTTACACATCTCCCACATCACAATTGCTAATCATATTTAAATATCAACAGTCATCTCTAATGCCACTGATATTATTTAATTTAGTCATCTCTAATGCTAAATCATATTCAGATATCAATAGTCATCTCTAATGCTACTGATATTCTTCAATTTAGTCATCTCTAATGCTACTGATATTAGACATCAATCTCTGCTGCTAATGAAATCCTATCGTACATACACGCATAATTTGGTTGACTCAGCATCATTCTTCTTGATCTTTTGTACCAGTCACCATTCCTCTAGCAGTTGTCCTACGGCATTCTGATTCCAATTGGCCCATCAATTCTCCTCGATCTCCGTTTAATTGTGGTGATCCTGTTCTAGTAGTTTACAACCAATCCAGTTCTCGTAACTCGTAAGTACAAACACGTTCAACCCTGCCGTCAATTCGATATAGAGTGCTCGTAAAATGTCAATCTGAAACTAAAACAGCAATCTTCATTATCTCTTATATCAAAGTCATCATATTAAAATCATTTAATTGTAATGCTGCTACATTAACTCAATAATAAACTCTATGATTCAACAATTCAATAAGTCAATGATTCAAATAATGCAATAATTCAATGACTCAACAATTCGAACACTCAATAATTCGATAACTCAATAACTCAATAACTCGATAATTCAATAACTCGATAACTCGATAATCGATAAATCAATAAGGGAATAACTCAACAAGTGAATAACTCAACAAGTGAATAACTCAATAAGTGAATAAATCACCAATTGAATAAATCAACCATCCAACAATCCGATAATTCAACGGCCCGATAGCTCGATAATTCAAAACTAGTAAATTCAATACCTGGATACTGCAACAGCTCGATAGTTCAATAGCTCGATACTCGATATTCGATACTTCAATCAATAAATAAATACATAAATCTTTAAATCAACAAATCAATTAATTCACAGGAAATGTATCGTTAATGAGCTAAGTATTGGATACTTTCCCACTAGTCAAATCAGCTTCTTTTTTTAGAACTGTCAAAACGATTTGCTAATATGGAATCTATATGAACACGTGTGTAGTGACGTCACAGTCAACACAAAAACGCTTTTATTCTTTATTGTGGTAACCAGATCACAATTTTATAGTTACACCACCTAAAACGGTAACACCTTGATTTGAAGTCCATCTTGTCAACAGTATGGTTGTCCTTTTTTGACAAACGGCATTTTTAAAAGAGCGAGGAGAGAGAAATGATACTAGTTGCTGCGCCGTCAAAGAGAACAGACAACGTTGGGGCCTTGAATGTAACAAAACAGTTCCACAGATAAGATATAAATGACACGCGATTTTCGAACAATTCAAATGTAGTGTTGCTAACCCGCGATTTTTCAAATTTACCGCCCCTTTTTTTTTACTGGTAATATTTGCTTGACCAACTATAGGTAATAGTTTTCTATCAGTTCAACAAATTTACTTTTTCTCTTCAACTTATCTTCAACTTCTGGCAAAATATTCTTATACTTATGGTATATGTGCTAGATGTCGATGATTGAGATGAAGTCTCAGTTTTAAAGCAATTTACGGCAACCATCACCTATTACCATATCAAATCATTCATCACTTTTTTTTTTTCATAAAGTAAAAATAGGTATACATGACCTGATGTCCAGTGGTGCGTGACCATTACAACAGGACTCTGCTTCGCTCTAGATTCCTTTCACTGCCGCGGCAATTCCAGCTACATTCCCTTTCGCGAAGGCGGAGACTTCTGGTGTTCGCAAGCGCCATTGATCATCATGAGATATCGTCAGCCATATTTTCCAACAACTCGGCATGAAACGTAAAAGTATTGGTGTTACATATACTATATAATATACCTTATAAGTTCAAAAAGGAATTATATAAGTACCTAATTATGTTTAATAGTAGTTCAAATTATAAACATTCATTTATCTCAAAAACGGTGCGTCGTAGCGAAAATCGAATGAAAATCTAAGCCCCCTTTAATACCTTGTGTTCCACAATTTTGACAATACGATCAAAATTAAAACTCAAAATCATCAAATCATTTCCGATACCTAGTTACAAAATGTAAATATCCATTTATCTCGGTAGCTATGCGCCGTGGTGAAAAAATTATGAAAAGTTTTAGGCCCCCCTTAATACTCCATAAACAACTCATTTATCAAGACCCGCGTGTTGACATATTCTGCATAATTTCCACATAACGTTACCAGTACCAGATTTCTTTCGTATTTCATTAGTGTTTTGTATATTTAATTATCTCATATTACAAAATTAGGGTCATGTTGTTTATCAGTTATCTCACTAAATCAATAAGTAATAGCAGTGGACGTGTACTTACGTATCATCCCGCTTCTGAAGATGAAACCTCCACAGGGATAAACACAAAAACAACTTCATAATATAGCACTTGACTTTATTCTCACTTCGAATAATACGATTTATTCTAACTTCAACTTCACTTTAAGTGTTTACAGTTTCAATCGACGGTGACGACTGACTGCTCCGGGTAGGAGGGCCGCGTTTTATACCTGATTCTGGCAATGTTGCAGTACCCGCAAAATTTAATAAAAATGAAATAAATCAGAAATAATTACTTAAGATGTGTGTAGTCTGCCGTGGTTGTTACATAGGACACGATTATTTTCCATTTTTTGTTTTTTTGTAAATAATATTTTGGAACAATAATTTCCTCGTAGGTAATGTGAAAAGCAGTGTCACATGGTAGCAAAATTATTACCACCTAGGGCAGTAACACTTGAATCACTCAAGATTCAACGTACGGCCTCGGGCCTCGCCGTAAATATGTAATTTTGCTCCCTTGTAACACAATCTATCATTGAATAAATACTAGCCTTTGCAAATATCTGTATTTACTATGCTTAAATAACTTATTACCAGAGTTTGTGGAAGAGGCGTTAATTCTAAAAATGATTTGTGCTTCGGACCAAAGAAGCCACGGAGCGTAATCTTTTTTCCGTAGGTAACATAATATAGTGAAATAGGAACTAATAGTAGAAACTATTCCCCGATTCTGGCCCCACCTCTCAGCGGTCGCCGATCCTGACCCCAGGGCCGATCCACCGCCCCCGCTGAATCTAAAAAAAAAAAAAAAAAAAAAAAAAAGCCCCCCATTTGAATTGATTGCGCTAGGTCTCAGCAGTGCCCGGCGCCTCCTTCAGGTACTTACGAAATACGCTAATTAAACAATACACCTTGCTCACCACGGTAACAATAGGCTTATCGACCCTTTTCTATTGTTCGATCTCGACTCGGGCGCGTTATTGTGTTACCGAGCATACTACCTGGATGGACCCTTCACCCACCGACGTCTTCATTCATGCCTTCTTTATGTGTGTATTATACTGTAGGTGTTTGTGATAGGTATTAGCGATAGGTATTTGCAATAGGTATTAGCGATAGGTATTTGCAATAGGTATTACCGATAGGTATTTGCAAAAGGTACTTATTTGCGATTCATTATCTTATTATCTTACAACCTCTTGGAGCTATTTCGATTTATAAGGAATACAGTTCTAACCTAACCTAACCTAATTAGAATTTACACAAGTAATCCGTCGGTAGCCTAAACTAACCTAAACCTTCTTTTACCAAACCTAACTTGACCAAACCTAACTAAAATCAACCTAACTTCTCATTTCAAACTAACCTGCTTTCACCTAGTCTTCGTTCAAGTTATGTTTTAACCTAAATACCTAAACTTCTTACCTATCCAAACTAAAGCATCCTACATATCGTATACATACTTACCTATATTGTGCATATTGTATTGTGTTATTTTATTTAGTTTTACCTATTTCTAACTCATTATTTTTGGCTGCGATAAATGCAATTCAACCTAATGTAGCCTTTTTTATTCTTAAACTATTCTATCTTCTTAAACTTAGTATGTAAGTATGTCTCATTATCTAATACTATATAGTTTATTTTCACATACATTTTTATGTTCTTTGTAACACGATAGAAAGTAAACTCGTAGCTACTTGTTTCTTTGTATTATTAAAATAATAACTAGGCGTGTGAGGCATTTCTTGTGCACTTGTTTTCATTGTTATAACAGCTTAATTGCTTTATTGATAGACGTCTATTATATTTTATGCTGACAATGGATTATTATGTGGATATAATTTGGGTTTGAGTACAGGGAGCGTCTGTTTAGATGAACTTGTTGAGACATGTTACTTTGTATGATTAATGATTAAACGAACTTACCTGAAGTGAAGTTCTATCATAATTATACGAAGCGCCTCGTCCGAAGAGATTAGTAACTGAAGATATATATACATGTAGTTACGCCGGTAGGTGTCACCACTCTGCACTTAGTTTGGAGTTATTTTTTAAATTTTTATTTTTTAATAAGTGGGTATGCCTAGAATCCACCTCCTGACCGCCAGCGCTCCGTCCCTTCATTAAGTTGAGAGAAATATTTTTCATATATAGTAGTACATACATTGATTGATGTATTTTATATAAGATAGTAAGGGGATGAGCAAAGCGATGGGTGGGAGGGAGCTATGTTACTAATCTCTTCGGACGAGGCGCTTCGTATAATTATGATAGAACTTCACTTCAGGTAAGTTCGTTTAATCATTAATTATACTTCGCGCCTCGTCCTCGAGATTAGTAACTGAAGATATATATACATGTAGACTTTGAGAGTAATATTTTTCGAAAAATCATCAATCAATGACATATACATATTTATAATTATAATTATTAGACAATTTATAAGTACTATAAAATGTCATTGTATTTATGTGATACCCAAAAATTCTACAGATTTGTAGATATGTTACTATAACTATAGGATCAGGTACTAATATAGGCAGGATGTTAATCTTAAACACTTTTAGTACCATTATATTGCAATCATTTATTACATAAACGAGAAATAAATCACATAAGTGTAAACTGAAGTCGCAATTAGTCATTATACTAATTGGTACAATTATCACATTAAACGCCTACATAAGATATTGTAGGACGTAGAAGTTGTTTATTAAATTATACAAAATTTTCATCCTATAACTATTAGCTACTACAATTATTCGGCAATTAAAAAGGTAATTAACATTGAAAAATCAAGTATCCTTTTTTGCTAAACATATTCCTAATAGCTTAGCAGTTTTATACAATCAACCGATACGGGATAAGTTTGATTTGATATCTTTTTCATAATTTATTTATTTAATACAGAAAGCGCCAGAGACAGACAGTCTTCGCTATTTAAAATGGGCCTTTGGTAAAACTTTGCAAAAGTATTGGACTGTCCGCTCCACCCTGCGGTGTTTCGAATGGCGTCGACGCTGACGCCTCGCGCTTGCGCGTGCGACACGGCGGCGTGCCGCGTGCTGTGCCCGCTGAACGCCGCCGTGTCGCCCCCGCACTCGCTCAGCGTGCGTTTGATCCATCGGCTGAGCGTTTGGCAGCCTACTGGCTTGTGTGGCTTTTTAGTAGCGATGAACAGGCTGTCAGATTTTCGTAAGGACTTTGTTTTATTCATGTAGCAAGAAAGCGCTTCCGCTGGACATATGGAAGGGTTTTCGCGGAAAAAGGGTAGATATATAATAGGTTGTTTACAACCAAGTCTTGATGTTTTTAAAATATCTGGAATTTTAATAGATATACATTCAGAAGTTATTTCAATGTTTTTAACATTAATTTTTGAGATTGTTTGGACTCTGTGAGCAGTAGTGAGAGCCAGCAATGTAACCGTTTTGTTTGAAAGCCTTTCAAGGTTTAGTTTATCGTTAGGAAACCAATCGCTCAAATGATTTAATACAAGATTGGTATCCCAAGTTGCATTGTACTTGGGCGTCGGAGGTCGTAGACGAAAAACGCCTTTAAAGAATCTCTGAAGCCTGTCATCATTTGATAATGTCGGACCTAAGACTAAAGATAAGGCCGATCTACAGGAGTTTAATGTACTATATTGACTACCTTCATTAAACAGATTGGTCAAAAAATAGACTACTGTCGGAATAGACGCGTCATATAGGTCGACTGAATTATTATTACAAAACTGCCACCACTTTTTAAGACAAACATCATATTGTTTTATCGTGTTTGGTGATAGGGAAGCTATCATAATGTCTAATGAGGATGGTGGTAGGCTTCTTCTCGATAGCGCGACCCGCACAATATCCCTGCAGCCAGGGTAATCGAGTTGTGTATTCGTTGGGAACTGGAATGAGAAATTAAAGCATTGCTACATGGCTGAAATGTTATGACTTCGCTAGCAAGGAGACTTTGAAAGACAGGGTACCATGGTTGTGTTGGCCACAAAGGTACGACCATGATACCCGTAGCTTTATCTGAAATAATCTTCCGAAGAGCTTTCAGTACAACCGAAAAAGGTGGGAAAGCGTAAAAGAACATGTCTGTCCAGGCTACGGTAAACGAGTCTACCGCATAGGCATCAGGGTCTTTGTGCCAGGAAATGTATTTTGCGCATTTCTTATTTATACGACTTGCGAATAAATCAATGAACGGTAAACCGAAATTGTACACTATCCGATTAAAAGCCCAATCGGCTAATTCCCATTCTATATCCGGATGTGATCTCCTTGATTCGTAATCGGCTATGATATTATCGCGGGATCTTATATAGGATGCAAACACAAACAACTTTCTTTGTTCGCACCATTGCCAGAACTCCCTCGTAACCTGGGTAAGGTGAGGGTATTGTATACCACCCATTCGGTTAATGTACGCTATCGCGGTAGTATTATCTAGTCGAAGGAGTATCTGGCAATTGTACAAATCACGTGCGTAAATTTTTAAAGCAATAAATGCGGCAAGCAGCTCTAAATAGTTGATATGATTTTCTCGTTCAGTACTAGACCATTGGCCGCTTGCCGTATCACCCCCACAGGCTGCCCCCCACCCCGTAGTTGAGGCGTCAGAAAATATTTGAATTCGGTAATTATCTGTGCGAATGCAACTATGGGAATTGTCGATATTCATTAACCACCAATGTATGTCAGGTAGGATTGACTCGGGTATACTCATTGTACGATTATAATTATCGTGGCCTTGTAGGTTAAGGAACTTGCATCGTTCCAGTTCCTTCGTGTACAACCATCCGTACTCGATAGCCGGGCATGCGGAGACTAGTAGGCCGGTGAGTTTTGCTAGCTGTCTAATCTTGCAACGTTTAATTCTTAAAAACAGTTCTAACTCAGATTTTATGCGCGCTCGTTTTTCAGAAGGTAAGCTAAGTCGCAAACGACGCGAGTCGATAATCATTCCTAGGAATTTGCACGACGTCATAGGCGTAAGCATACTTTTCTCTTGATTGATAATAAAGCCTAAAGAAGTCAATAATTGTGCTGTTAATTTTATGTTTTCTAGACATTGTTCGTAACTTTGACCAAAAAGTAACCAATCATCGAGATACAGGGTAGAGAGGAGGCCTGCGGAACGTAGTAGTTTTACAATAGGTTTTGTGATTTTTGTAAAAATATAAGGCGCA
Organism: Cydia splendana; assembly: GCF_910591565.1. NCBI lineage: Eukaryota > Metazoa > Arthropoda > Insecta > Lepidoptera > Tortricidae > Cydia > Cydia splendana. The sequence goes on from NW_026946895.1 coordinate 1,080,690, forward strand.
GTGTTGAGGCCGAACGGTAAAACGTTGAACTCGTACATCTTATTTTCATAGATAAAACGTAGGTATTTTCTTGATTCCTCGTGAATTTTTATAAAAAAATACGCATCTTTCAAGTCGAGCGTAGCCATAAAGCAATCCGGAGTTAAAAGCTTAACAGCTGTTCGCAAATCCTCGAGCTTGAAATGATCAGTTTTAATAAATGTATTTAACTGTTTTAGATTGAGTATAAAACGCATTTTTCCGTTCGGCTTCGGCACAAGAAAAATACTGGACACAAATTGGCCGTCACAAGGATTACACTCGGATATAGCACCTATTTGCAAGAGATTATTAATGGCATCTACAAAATGTGACTTCTCTACATCAGAATATTCTGGCAGTGAGGGCAAAGAATGTTGAACAACAGTACTTGAGAAATTGATTTTATAGCCCGCTATCCATGAAAGTATGGTGCGGTCATTAGTAATAAGCGCCCACTGTTTATAAAATAGTGATAAACGGCCGGCGTACTTAACTGTTTCTAGTAGTAGTGACGCGGCGGGGGCTGGTGCGCGTACGACGGCCTGTAGTAGCGCGCGGGCGGCGCCGGGGGGAGCTGGGGCGGCGGCGCGCGGGGAGCAGGCGCGCGACCCCTCGGAGTCGGAACCGACGGCGGCGGGCCCGGCGGCGGCCTGCGCGGCGCTGGGCCTCGGCGGTTTAAAGGCCGCGACACACTGGATTTCACCCTCCTGTATTGCGCTACGGGTTGCTTAGGAACAGGAGCTTTTATCTCTCCGCCGGATTTAATCATGGCTTTCGCTGATTTAAGCGTTTCCGTCAAGTTTTCGCCAAATAGGCAAGTGTCTATCTTGGTATTCACCAGATGGTCTTTGAGATCTTTTTTCAATGAGAAAAGTATAAAATTGCGTCTGGTTACGCTGTCTGCGTATTGTAAATCGCACAAAATACGACCGAGGTCTATAAGTTTTTGTAACAGGTCGTTATTTTTCTCTTTCGAATTTAATTGCGATGTAATTATTTCGCTAAGGCAAGATATTGCGCAAGCCATTTCCTTTTGCTTGGACTCGATGCCTTTGTCTCGTTTAGCAAAATTTTCTGAGATGGCAGCTTTGATCTCAGGGTTTAACTTTGGCGCGCCTATTTTCACGCAATTAGCAGGTATTAGGTATTTACTAAGGAGGTCTTTACGGATTTCTTTAGTTATCCCTTCTATGGCTACATGTGTAAAACGGGTAGCTATTTCTGCACGTACCTCTTTGCCATATATTGTGGCCGACGAGGGGTCATCTCCCAGAATTTGTAATACATCATCGTCCAAATCGATTATGTCATTGATGTCAGCGACCTTATTATCATCGGCATGCTCAACAGTGGACGTGCTTGTGCCTGGTATGGCTATGGCGCTTGCGCCGGCTATGGCGCTGGAGTTGGTGCCGGCTATGGCGTTGGAGCTCGTGCCGGGTACGGCGTTGTCGCTTGTATTTGTCACGGCCTGTGTGTTGGTCTGTATAGCGCCTTGCTGAGCCTCAGTAGGCTTTATCAAATTTCCAACAGAATTCTGAGGTTCCTCTATAGGACTATTATTGGCCTCAATAGGGTCTCCCTGATACTCAGCGCCATTATATTGGTCATTCTGACTGTATGGACCGTAGTTCAGTTCATAATCCGGGTATTCCGGAAACCAATCATCTGGTCGTAAAACCGGTGATGCTGAGAACAAAAGCAATACCTACTTAGTTTGCTTTCATATTCATATACTTGATTTAAAACTTTTTAAAAACAAATTATGAACCTCTTCACGACTACAATTAAGGTAAACTGTACTGGTATATTATAAATATATAAACTATTACCTAAGTACTATAATTAAGTAAGTAAGTACCTACAAAATCTATGACTTTATTTTTTACTCATAAAACTCAAAAATGTTATTACTTATTAATATTCTAATCATCTGAACTGAACCAGATAACGCATGTTATCCCTTCTTAAAGTTAGGTAACAATTCCCAATGAATTGTACGCCAACCGTCATACCATGCGTCGACTTAGCCCCAACGGCTAATCGGAGTGCATTGATGTATGTACAAGTATGAACTCGTATTGTGGTTTTATACAGTCAATATCTTAATTTTTTAATAGATCATATATTTAGTTAGGTATCAGTCCCCAATGAACTGAACGCCAACCGATGCAATTTGTACTTTGATTTATCCCCAATGGATAAATCTGAGTGCACATATACCTAGGTTTAATAACCTTGCACAAGCGAAAATTAAAAAGACTTACCTGTTTCTTGTGGTATAAATTCCTCATTGGAACCACTGTGTGACGAATCACTTTCACTATGTCGTATTTTACGTTTTAATTTTCGAACTTTACGCAGTAGATGATCAATGTCGTCTTCGTATTTCTTAACACGTTTACGTTTCGGCATTTTGCGAGACTCCACGAACAAGAAACTTATTTAATTTAAGAAGTGACTTGAGTGGTCGAGCACTAGAAAGCGTATGAAGGGACGGAGCGCTGGCGGTCAGGAGGTGGATTCTAGGCATACCCACTTATTAAAAAATAAAAATTTA